>NC_052155.1:148622931-148922931 GCF_902713615.1 Scyliorhinus canicula
TGTCTATCTATCTGACTGTCTGTCTGTGTCTGTATGTCTATCTATCCGACTGTCTGTCTGTGTCTATCTGTCTATCTATTTGACTGTCTGTGTCTGTATGTCTATCTATCTGACTGTCTGTCTGTGTCTGTATGTCTATCTATCTGACTGTCTGTCTGTGTCTGTATGTCTATCTATCCGACTGTCTGTCTGTGTCTATCTGTCTATCTATCTGACTGTCGGTCTGTGTCTGTATGTCTATCTATCTGATTGTCTGTCTGTGTCTGTATGTCTATCTATCCTTCTACCCACCTATCTATCTGTCTATCTATCTGTCTGTCTATCTGTCTACTTGTCTATCCTTCTACCCACCTATCTATCTGTCTATCTATCCGACTGTCTGTCTGTGTCTGTATGTCTATCTATCCGACTGTCTGTCTGTGTCTGTCTATCTATCTATCTGACTGTCTGTCTGTGTCTATCTGTCTATCTATCCGACTGTCTGTCTGTGTCTGTATGTCTATCTATCTGACTGTCTGTGTCTGTATGTCTATCTATCTGACTGTCTGTCTGTGTCTGTATGTCTATCTATCCTGTCTGTCTGTCTGTGTCTGTATGTCTATCTATCTGACTGTCTGTGTCTGGCTGTCTATTTATCTGACTGTCTGTTTGTGTCTGTATGTCTATCTATCTGACTGTCTGTCTGTGTCTGTCTGTCTATCTATCTGACTGTCTGTGTCTATCTATCCGACTGTCTGTCTGTGTCTGTATGTCTATCTATCTGACTGTCTGTCTGTGTCTGTATGTCTATCTATCTGACTGTCTGTCTGTGTCTGTATGTCTATCTATCCGACAGTCTGTCTGTGTCTGTATGTCTATCTATCCGACTGTCTGTGTCTATCTGTCTATCTATCTGACTGTCTGTCTGTGTCTGTATGTCTATCTATCCGACTGTCTGTCTGTGTCTGTATGTCTATCTGTCCGACTGTCTGTGTCTATCTGTCTATCTATCCGACTGCCTGTCTGTGTCTGTATGTCTATCTATCCGACTGTCTGTGTCTATCTGTCTATCTATCTGACTGTCTGTCTGTGTCTGTATGTCTATCTATCTGATTGTCTGTCTGTGTCTGCATGTCTATCTATCTGACTGTCTGTCTGTGTCTGTCTGTCTATCTATCTGACTGTCTGTCTGTGTCTGTATGTCTATCTATCCGACTGTCTGTCTGTGTCTGTATGTCTATCTATCTGACTGTCTGTGTCTATCTGTCTATCTATCTGACTGTCTGTGTCTGTATGTCTATCTATCTGACTGTCTGTCTGTGTCTGTATGTCTATCTATCTGACTGTCTGTCTGTGTCTGTATGTCTATCTATCCGACTGTCTGTCTGTGTCTGTATGTCTATCTATCTGACTGTCTGTGTCTAGCTGTCTTTCTATCTGACTGTCTGTCTGTGTCTGTATGTCTATCTATCTGACTGTCTGTCTGTGTCTGTATGTCTATCTATCTGACTGTCTGTCTGTGTCTGTATGTCTATCTATCCGACTGTCTGTGTCTATCTGTCTATCTATCTGACTGTCTGTCTATGTCTGTATGTCTATCTATCTGACTGTCTGTCTGTGTCTGTATGTCTATCTATCCGACTGTCTGTCTGTGTCTGTATGTCTATCTATCCGACTGTCTGTCTGTGTCTGTATGTCTATCTATCTGACTGTCTGTCTGTGTCTGTATGTCTATCTATCCTTTGCATTAAAAATCTTGCACATAGTGTGTACTTTCAGCAACACTTTTTTATCACCCTTTCAATCACTCACTCAGCCACATTTATTACCATAAGTGAGTCATTCTAATAGAACATAGAACGATACAGCGCAGTACAGGCCCTTCGGCCCTCGATGTTGCACCGACATGGAAAAAATCTAAAGACCATCTAACCTACACTATGCCCTTATCATCCATATGCTTATCCAATAAATTTTTAAATGCCCTCAATGTTGGCATGTTCACTACTGTTGCAGGTAGGGCATTCCACGGTCTCACCACTCTTTGCGTAAAAAACCCACCTCTGACCTCTGTCCTATATCTATTACCCCTCAATTTAAGGCTATGTCCCCTCGTGCTAGCCACCTCCATCCGCGGGAGAAGGCTCTCGCTGTCCACCCTATCTAACCCTCTGATCATTTTGTATGCCTCTATTAAGTCACCTCTTAACCTTCTTCTCTCTAACGAAAACAACCTCAAGTCCATCAGCCTTTCCTCATAAGATTTTCCCTCCATACCAGGCAACATCCTGGTAAATCTCCTCTGCACCCGTTCCAAAGCTTCCACGTCCTTCCTATAATGAGGCGACCAGAACTGTACGCAATACTCCAAATGCGGCCGTACTAGAGTTTTGTACAACTGCAACATGACCTCATGGCTCCGGAACTCAATCCCTCGACCAATAAAGGCCAACACACCATAGGCCTTCTTCACAACCCTATCAACCTGGGTGGCAACTTTCAGGGCTCTATGTACATGGACACCGAGATCCCTCTGCTCATCCACACTACCAAGAATTTTACCATTAGCCAAATATTCCGCATTCCTGTTATTCTTTCCAAAGTGAATCACCTCACACTTCTCCACATTAAACTCCATTTGCCACCTCTCAGCCCAGCTCTGCAGCTTATCTATGTCCCTCTGTAACCTGCAACATCCTTCCGCACTGTCTACAACTCCACCGACTTTAGTGTCGTCTGCAAATTTACTCACCCATCCTTCTGCGCCCTCCTCTAGGTCATTTATAAAAATGACAAACAGCAACGGCCCCAGAACAGATCCTTGTGGTACGCCACTCGTAACTGAACTCCATTCTGAACATTTCCCATCAACTACCACTCTCTGTCTTCTTTCAACTAGCCAATTTCTGATCCACATCTCTAAATCACCCTCAATCCCCAGCCTCCGTATTTTCTGCAATAGACGACCGTGGGGAACCTTATCAAACGCTTTACTGAAATCCATATACACCACATCAACTGCTCTACCCTCGTCTACCTGTTCAGTCACCTTCTCAAAGAACTCGATAAGGTTTGTGAGGCATGACCTACCCTTCACAAAACCATGCTGACTGTCCCTAATCATATTATTCCTATCTAGATGATTATAAATCGTATCTTTTATAATCCTCTCCAAGACTTTACCCACCACAGACGTTAGGCTCACCGGCCTATAGTTACCGGGGTTATCTCTACTCCCCTTCTTGAACAAAGGGACCACATTTGCTATCCTCCAGTCCTCTGGCACTATTCCTGTAGCCAATGATGACCTAAAAATCAAAGCCAAAGGCTCAGCAATCTCTTCCCTGGCTTCCCAGAGAATCCTAGGATAAATCCCATCCGGCCCCGGGGACTTATCTATTTTCACCTTGTCCAGAATTGCCAACACTTCTTCCCTACGCACCTCAATGCCATCTATTCTAATAGCCTGGGTCTCAGCATTCTCCTCCACAATATTATCTTTTTCTTGAGTGAATACTGACGAAAAGTATTCATTTAGTATCTCGCTTATCTCCTCAGCCTCCACACACAACTTCCCACCACTGTCCTTGACTGGCCCTACTCTTACCCTAGTCATTCTTTTATTCCTGACATACCTATAGAAAGCTTTTGGGTTTTCCTTGATCCTACCTGCCAAAGACTTCTCATGTCCCCTCCTTGCTTGTCTCAGCTCTCTCTTTAGATCCTTCCTCGCTTCCTTGTAAATATCAAGCGCCCCAACTGAAACTTCACGCCTCATCTTCACATAGGCCTCCTTCTTCCTCTTAACAAGAGATTCCACTTCTTTGGTAAACCACGGTTCCCTCGCTCGACCCCTTCCTCCCTGCCTGACTGGTACGTACTTATCAAGAACATGCAGTAGCTGTTCCTTGAACAAACTCCACATATCCAGTGTGCCCAACCCTTGCAGCCTACATCTCCAACCAACACATCCTAAGTCATGTCTAATGGCATCATAATTGCCCTTCCCCCAGCTATAACTCTTGCCCTGCGGGGTATACTTATCCCTTTCCATCACTAACGTAAAGGTCACCGAATTGTGGTCACTGTTTCCAAAGTGCTCACCTACCTCCAGATCTAACACCTGGCCTGGTTCATTACCCAAAACCAAATCCAATGTGGCCTCGCCTCTTGTTGGCCTGTCAACATATTGTGTCAGGAAACCCTCCTGCACACATTGTACAAAGAATGACCCATCTAATGTACTCGAACTATATCTTTTCCAGTCAATATTTGGAAAGTTAAAGTCTCCCATAACAACTACCCTGTTACTTTCGCTCTTTTCCAGAATCATCTTCGCCATCCTTTCCTCTACATCCCTAGAACTATTAGGTGGCCTATAGAAAACTCCCAACAGGGTGACCTCTCCTTTCCTGTTTCTAACCTCAGCCCATACTACCTCAGAAGAAGAGTCCCCATCTAGCATCCTTTCCGCCACCATAATACTGTCCTTGACTAGCAGCGCCACACCTCCCCCTCTTTTGCCCCCTTCTCTGAGCTTACTAAAACACCTAAACCCCGGAACCTGCAACAACCATTCCTGTCCCTGCTCTATCCATGTCTCTGAAATGGCCACAACATCGAAGTCCCAGGTACCAACCCATGCTGCCAGTTCCCCTACCTTATTTCGTATACTCCTGGCATTGAAGTAGACACACTTCAAACCACCTACCTGAACACTGGCACCCTCCTGCGAAGTCAAATCTGTGCTCCTGACCTCTATACTCTCAATCTCCCGTACCCTAAAACTACAATCCAGGTTCCCATGCCCCTGCTGAATTAGTTTAAACCCCCCCAAAGAGCACTAACAAATCTCCCCCCCAAAATAGATTGGCTTGACTGGGTGATTCTAACAATTAGGATAATGTGCAGGTTATGTATCCTGCACTTGGTTTTCATTCTCACAGATGCAAAGAAATCTTAAATTACGAAGTGTTACACTTCTTTCTCCTCGTACTGCATACAATTTCCACAATGCCTTCAATAATTTAATTGTCGTGTTATTCAAGCAGGCCCAGGTTTCTTCAGCCTGTAAGCAAATTTACGATAATTTGAACTAATGCAGGCACATTTGGCTTTCTAATATTAAAGGATCATGTGTCAACATTGTACCAGACAGAGTACAATATAGTAAGGGTCCTTCCTATTAATTTTCTTATTTCCCCTTTCTTTTATTTCATTGTTGCACTTTTGATCTATGGATGATCGACAGATATCACTTTAAGGCAAATCGCCTGCAAAAAGCCTCTACCTTAATTCAAACAGCAGCATCCGTAAGGCTGTATTGCTTTAAATTGGTGTTTGCAGACTGGTCAACATCAGTGAGGGCTTGATTGATTGACTGGTGACCAATGAATTGGCCCAAAGGGCTGTGCTCTACCCGGTAACAGGTGATGATTGGATCTGATCCAACTGATATGTATTTCAGAGTCCCAAGGTTTCAGCTTTGATTCTAGCAGCCCGATGAAGAGACCCAACCAACTGCCTCCAAAAAGATCAAGCAAATTCTCTCCAGAAGGCCATCATGAGGGCAGACACTCTATCCCGCAAGCCTCTGGGTGCTGTTCTCTTAAGGCTGCAGAGGCCTGAAGTCAAACCATGAGTTGAAAGCAAAGTGTGATGTAAAATAAAATGTGTCTCCAGAAAGATAGAGGCCTGATTGCAAACCTTGAGCTGAAGGCCCAGTTTGATGGAAAGGTGTCTTTCCAGAAAGCCCGCTGCCTGTGAGGCATTTTCTAAACTACAGGAGCGCTGAATGAATGCCTCTACAAAGAAGACCATTATTGGCTGCAAACCAAATAATCTAATCTGCAAGTTTGCTGTGACTTAAGTGCGCTGAAGAACCACCATCTGAAGCAAAGACTCTTATCTTTTAACTTTCATCCTTTTCATCCCCTCTGTGTTTGTCTGTCTTGTGTGTGTGTGGATAGAGGGCGGGACAGTTAAAGTGGTTCGTAGGTACTGTTGTTAACCAGTTGAATTTACTCCATATTTCATGATAGTTCTTGGTATAAATAAACAGTAATTATATTGACACTTACAATTTGTTGACTGTAATTATTGGGCAGCCAAGGGCCAAAGGTATTTTTAAAAGAATTATTGGTTAATTCACTTGTGTTCTGACTCCGGGGCATGTGGGGCTGGAATTGACTGCGCACTAACCCAGGGTGTCGTAGCAATATCATCAATCCTATTCTGAACCACAGTATTCACCCCCCACACCACCCCTTCACCAACATCTCATCACCCCCTACCACCCCAACCAGCGATCAAATTGTATATGTGTCTTGTGAACCTGAGACCTTGGCACCTGGTGATAAGGCTGGCCTTTCTGGTGTACCCTGCCGCTGTTGCACTGCCTTAACTTGTCTGTCCGTGTTTAGTGTAGTCAAGTCAAATGAATAGTCTCCTACTGCGCTAATCCTATTAGCGTAGTCTCCTACTGTGAGGGTAGCGGGTGCTCTGTCCGATCTTGCCATTCGCCAGACACACTGGTTCACTGGGTCGAACGACAGGCTATGGGCATTCATGAAATCTATCCCTAGGATGTGTTCTGCTGTCTGGGGAAGATTTACTAGAACAACGGGGTGTTTGGTGGAAATGTTCCCTAGCTGGATTGCTACGGGTGCTGTAATGTGTCCCTGCTGCGAGTGTCCTGTGAAACCGCTAAGTGTGATGGTGGAGGTGGTCGGCCACGTGTCTGCCTGTGCCGTGGTGGTGGAATTAATCGTGGTGCGGGACCCTCCTGTGTCCCAAAGTAACTCTATGGGCTTCCCTCTAACTTTAGCTGTGACTTCCGGATTGATCCCAAAGAGTGTCACAGACCCAAGTGGGGGAGCCCGAACACCGTCAGTCCGTTCCGTCCACATTGGTCTGTCCTGACTGGATCCCTATACTATGGATCGGTTTGGCTTTATTCCTGTTCAGAGTGCCTGTCTGCTGGCCTCTCTGCGATCTTTGGGGTGCATTACATTCCTTAGCCCAATGTCCTAACTGGCCACAGTTGTAGCATTCCTGCGACTTCTGTGGAGGACTGTTCTTTCCTTCATTTACCCACGCGGGGTTTTGGTGCGCTCTCACTGCCTGTATGTCCGCTGCAGCCTGAGCTTCTTCTGGGGATTTCACTTTGCCTCTGCCCTGAACTGATTGCTCCCAAGCGCGGGACAATCTTTTCAGGACCCACTTCTCATTATGGGCCTCTTCTGAGGGGTC
Organism: Scyliorhinus canicula; assembly: GCF_902713615.1. Taxonomy (NCBI): domain Eukaryota; kingdom Metazoa; phylum Chordata; class Chondrichthyes; order Carcharhiniformes; family Scyliorhinidae; genus Scyliorhinus; species Scyliorhinus canicula. The sequence goes on from NC_052155.1 coordinate 148,630,162, forward strand.
ATAGCTGTTGCAAGCGCTCTGTCCTGCTTCTGTTGCATGAGAAATTATGGTGCGCGTCCATTTAACCATATTTTCTCGGTTCAAATGGGCTCTATTTAAATCGCCAAATACTGCGTTAAAATGGATCCACAGTCTTCCTGCGAATGCTGTGGGGTGCTCGGTTTTCTTCTGTCGGCACTTATTAAGTCCTTCTACTGAGTCACCTCGATTATACCCTATGGCATCTAAAATGGAGGTGTGCATTTCCTCTAGGGTGCCTCCGCCAACGTTCTGTGGGTCGGGGAGGGCTGCTACAACCGATTGGTCTAAACTCAGAACTGTGAGTTTAACCTGCTCTCTTTCGTCCAGGCCGTACATGGTTGCCTGTTGCTTTACCTTTGCGAAAAACTGGTGGGGGTCTGCGGTGGGGAGAAACGGAGTGATCTTTTCACACGCGTCCCTTAGTTGGGTTACAGTTAAGGGGGTGGTGTAAGTAATATCGGGTGCGCCTTCTGTGGTCGCTTTCCTCTGGGTGGTGACTGGATTCATTGGGGCGGTAACTATCCGATCTGTGGGGGGTTGGGGTGCTTGTCTTTTCTGCTGCGCTGCTGGCGCACATGTTCCCTGAACATAACGCTGCGCTGTCTCACTTAACTCTTTCCAGTCTGGGGCATTCTCCTCATCTAACTGCGTTCCAAAGGTGCTTTGAAACCCATTTTGTACTGAAAGCAGTGATTGCAGCTCCTCAATCTGCTTCCTGCATTTCACGTGGTCTACAGTACTCTGTCTTTCTCCATGTGGCAGCATGGAGTGTTCTCAAAGCTGCTTTAAGGTCAGAGCATTGCCTCTGCAAAGCCTCTACCTGCTTCTCTGATTCTTCTCTTATCAGGACGGCACGTTGCACGTCCTGATAGGCCTTTTCGTACTGGGTCTGGGAACTGCTGAGATGGGCTAGACAAGACTGATGTGCCCTCTTGGCATCATCCACCTCTCTACCTTTCTCTGCCAACTTCCCTCTAAGATCCATATTTTCCTTCTCGATGTCCCTGACATCCACTTTACTCATTCGATTTCTCTCCTCTAATTCTGCCCGGAGCGTCTGAACGACATCCTCTGTGCCTCGCAATTGTGCCAAACAGGACACGATTGCCATCGGCTTGCGTGCTTTACTAAGGGTCTTCTTATGAATTTGAGAGAGGTTCTCCCACCAAGTATGTCCTATACTTCCGGGACCTGTCTCCTCATTCAAACAGAATTCTTTCCAAAGGGGCCATCCCTTTCCTTGCAGATACTTGCGGAGTTCCAGCTCCCACACGGGACACTGACCTACTCGGCTACTGCTGGTCGCTGCGACCACAAACCGTTCTGGGTTCATGAGGCGTTCCATTGCCTGCATGGCCATTTTCTCTGACTCACTTAATTTGGAACAGGGGGTGTTGAGGTTATGTCTCACGAAACGGGTAAGGCTTACGCTATGTTCCGTTCACAAAATTACCGAAAGTTTGTCGCAACAAAAATGCTTTCAGGTTTTCCTTACAACCCTGTTAGTACGCATGCACTAAACACACTTCCGAATTACGTTTATTCCTTTGAACACCTTGAATACTTGTGATTTCTTTCCTTTTTCTTTACCAGATTTCTAATTCAAATTTCAGGGTCCTCGACGGAGTGGGGGTACCACTTATAACCGTGTCCCGTCAGGATGTCGCCACTAAATGTTGCACGTTTTACTTGAGTGTAATACGCGTTTATTGGAGTGTATTAACATGCCTCCGTTTAAAGGCCGTGTGCTTAACACTGCTAGGCTCTGTATGTGTATTTTCAGCTCGGGAGTCGCCAGGTGTCGTATATAAACACCTCACAAATATTCCAAGGTCAGGTTCAAAGTAATAAAACTATACACCGATTAGTAAGTTCCAACGATCAATATTTATTATACAAATATAATAAATACGCATGCACACGCTAAAGACTAATACCTATTTCTACTATTAAACGACTAAATACTTATCTAAGTGGAAACCAGCAAGGTCAGGGGACAAGGCCTTTGGTCCTTTCTTAGCTGCACCTTCTGTTCGTTCTTAGAAGAGTACTGTATAAGTTCACGTAGCGAGCGTCGTTTTGGGACTTACTGAACGATGGCTGGTGCTCAACGGCTGGTGATGGAAGACAGGATCTGGTGACTGGAGTCGAAGTCGAAACAGCAAGCCGGAGCAACAAAACAGCGGAGCCGGAGCAAAACAGACAGGACCATGTGTGGGGGTCTATCTTTATAGTGGTCTCCAATGTCCGTGCCTTTTCGGGGCGGGCTTTACCTTCCATGCATTGATTGGATCAATTCTCAATCGATGTCTCACTAATTCCCCAATCTGAGGGTCCCTTCTCGATGGGTGGGGCGGTCTCTAGGGTCTTTTGAGATGGATACTTTTGGTGCCGTTTTGTCTGGGCCTTCACTTAAAGTATCTATTCAAAACCAAATGTTGCTATTGTGTGTGCCCAGATCTGGATTGCCTCATTAATATGCAAAGCGTTTTGCTATTAACACCTTTGGTTGAGATCTTCCACCTGGCCAGAAACTAGTTTTGCTGCGTGCAAAATGCTAATCAGTCTTTGCAGACTGCTTGTCTTGGCTAAACTGCTTTCTCCCTGCAGTCTTAGCAGTTCTCCATTTTGTTAGCCCAGTGTCCATCTTAGGTGGCTACACCGCGACCCCAACTCCAAGAAGAATCCAGCAACAAGGAAGCTATGGACAGTGATGAGAACCCCCAAAAGCCAGCCCGAGACACCCCGGAGCACTAATCTGGAGACAACACTGAATTCCCGTCACTGCTGTTACCAACACCCTCCACCTTTCCCCCAAATCCCTTGACCCCTTTTACCGTAAGCGCTATATCTAAATCCTTCTTCAAATTACACAATGTTTTGGCCTCAACTACTTTCTGTGGTAGTGAATTCCACAGGTTCACCACTCACTGGGTGAAGAAATTTCTCCTCACCTCAGTTCTAAATGGTTTACCCCTTATCCTCACACTATGATCACTATTTCTGGACTCCCCCAACATCGGGAACATTCTTTCTATAATGATCTATAATGTCACAAGTAGACTTACATTAACAGTTGAATGAAGTTACTGTGAAAAGCCCCTTGTCGCCACATTCCGAATCCTTTTCGGGTACACAGAGGGAGAATTGCGAATGTCCAACAAGTATTTTGGGACTTGTGGCAGGAAACCGGAACACCCGGAGGAAACCCACGCAGACACGGGGCGAACATACAGACTCCTCACAGTCTCCCAAGCCGAGAATCGAACCTGAAACCTTGGCGCTGTGAAGCCATAGTGCTAACCACTATGCTACCGTGCTGCCCTACCCTGAATCTACCCTGTCTCATCCTGTTTGAATTTTGTAAGTTTCGATGAGATCCACTCTCACTCTTCTAAACTCCTATGAATATAATCTTAACCGATTTAGTCTCTCCTCATATGACAGGCCTGTCATCCCAGGAATCAGCCTGGGATAGAATTCACACTTGCTCCATACCAAGAACATCCTTCCTAAGGTAAGGACACCAAAATGCACACAATACTCCAGGTATGGCCTCACCAATACCCTATACAATTGCAGTGAAACATCTCTGTTCCTCCATGCAAATCGTCTCGCTATGAAGACCAACATACCATTTGCTTCTTGAATGCCTGTCGTCCCTGCATGCTTACCTTCAGCGACTGATGCACAAGGACACTAATGTCTCGCTGAGCATCCATCTCTCAATTTAAACCCATTCAAATAATAATCGGCCTTCCTATTTTTGCTACTGAAGTGGATAACGTCACATTTTTCCACATTATGCTGCATCTATCATGCATGTGCCCACTTACTCAGCCTGTCCAAATTCTGCTGAAGCATCTTTGGAGGTAATACACTTAGTTTCCTCATCCAAATCATTAATATATAATGTGAACAGTTGGGGTCCCAGCACAGATCCCTGTGGTACCCACTAGTCAATGCTTGCCAATCAGAAAAAGATCCATTCATTCCAACATTTTCTTTCTGTCTGCTAACCAGCTTTCTATCCATCATAAAACACTACCCATAATCCCATGCGCTTTAATTTACATATTAATCTGCAATGTGAGATCTTGTCGGAATCCTTCTGGAAGTCGGAATAAACCACATCCTTGGTTTTCCCTGGCCAACTCTACTAGTTCCATCTTCAAAGAATTTGAGTAGATTTGTCAAACATGATTTTCCTTTCGTAAATCCATGTTGACTTTGTTTGATTACACTTCATGGGCGAAATTCTCCGACCCTCAGCAGGGTCGGAGAATCGCCTGGGGCCGCCTAAAATCTCGCCCCCGCCGTGGCAGAGATTCTCCGCCACCCAGGAAGTGGCGGCGGCAGGAATCTCGCCACTCCGATCGGAGAGGTCCCTGCGGTGATTCTCCGGCCCGGATGGGCCGAAGTCCCGCCGCTGGGAGGCCTCTCCCGCCGCCAAGGTTTGAAACACCTCTGTAACGGCGGAATCAGCGGCGCGAGCGGGCCCCCGGGGTCCTGGGGGGGGCGAGGGGCGATCGAACCCCGGGGGGTGCCCCCACGGTGGCCTGGCCCGCGATCGGGGCCCCCCACTCAGACTCCGGGCCAGTGCCCTGGCGGCACTCTTTCTCCTTCCGCGGCTTCCATGGCGGAAGCGGAAGAGAACCCCAGATCGCGCATGCGCCAGCAGTGACGTCAGCGGCTAGCTGCCGCTGACGTCACTGCCGGCGCATGCGCCGACCGGCGAAAGCCTTTCGGCCAGCCCCGCTGCCGGGGGCGCCGGTTGTTTGTGCCAGTCTTCTGGTGCCAACCGCTCCAGCGCGGGGTTGGCCCCCAAAGGTGGGGAGAATTCCCCACCTTTGGGGAGGCCCAATCCCTGAGTGGTTGGCGCCACTCCCCTACTCCGGGACCCTCCATCACGCCGGGTAGGGGAGAATGCCGCCCCTGCTTTCCAAATACTGTGCTATGAAATCCTTGATAATAGAGTCCAGCAACTTCCCGACTATCGAGGTAGGGCTCACTGGTTTATAGTTCCCTTTTTTCTCTCTATCTCCCTTTTTGCTACCTCCAATTTGTAGGAACCAATGCAGAGTCCAAAGAATTTTGGAAAATGACCACCATTGGATTTACCATTTCTATGGCCACTTCCTTAAATGCTCTGGGATGAAGATTATCAGACCTTGGAGATTTGTCCGCCTTTAACCTCATTAATTTCCCCCAAACCATGGGCGCGATTCTCCGGCGTCGGAGGCCGCTCCTCGCCCCCTATTCTCTGCCCCCCCCCCCCCCCCCGGGGGGGCTAGGAGCGGCGGTGCGCGAATCTCGGGCGCCGGGCCTTGACGCTTGCGTCAAAGCGGCACGCCGAGTATGACGCGGCCGGCGGCGCCTAAGTGACGTCAACCGCGCCGTCTTCCCCTCCACTGCCCCGCAAGACATGGCAGCTTGATCTTGTGGGGCGGCGGAGGGAAAAGAGTGCGTTTCTTAGAGATGCCGGCCCGACGATCGGTGGGCACCGATCGCGGGCCAGACATCTGATGCGCAAACTCCATGATACACTTTGGGATTCTCTAAACCACAGGTCCCACACTTACCTGTCTGTCGCGCAATGTTCACGCCGGCAGCGATTAGGTGTGGTTGCCACCAGCGTGAACTGGTCGGGGTTGTCAGGCCGCTCGGCCCATACGGGCCGGAGAATCGCCGTGAAAGACGGCGAACGGCGATTCTCTGAGCAGCGTGTCGTAAAACGCGACACGCCATTTTGGAGGGGTGGGAGAATCGCGGGGGGTGCCAGGGCGGCGTGGCGTGATTCGCCCGGCACTCCCACGATTCTCCCCCCTGGCGTGGGGAGCGGAGAATCGCGGCCCATTTCTTTACTGCTACTAATTTCCTTCAACTCCTCACTAAAACTCAGAACTTCCGATATATTAGTCATATCTTCAGTTAGGAAGACAGAAGCAAAGTACACATTTAATTCCTCAGCCACAGGCTCCGGAATATGGCAACTGGGGGCTTTTCACAATCACTTCATTTGAATCCTACTTGTGACAATAAGCGATTTTCATTTCTTTGTTCCCTGTTAAGAATTCCCCTATTTCTGACTGGAAGGGGCCTACATTAGTTTATATTAATCTTTTTCTCTTTACCTACCCATAGAAACTTTTACAGTCAGTTTTTATGTTCCCCGATAGTTTACTTCCAAATTGCATTTTCCCCTTCTTAATCAATTCCTTGGTCTGACTTTGCTGAATTTTAAACTATTCCCAATCCTCAGCCTATTGCTTTTTCTTGCTAATTTGAATGCCTCTTCTTTGAATCTAATACTATCTGTAATTTCCCTTGTAAGCTATGGTTTGGCCACAGTTCCCTTTTTACTCTTGTGCCAAATAGGAATAAACAACTTTCGGAGTTCACCTATTCATTCCTTGAATGCCTGCCATTGCCTGTCCGTTGTCCTTCCTTTCAGTAATGTTTCCCAGACCGTCATAGCCAACTCATGCCTCATACCATCATAGTTACCGTTATTGAGGCTCAGGATCTTGGTCTCAGAATTAACTACCTCAATATTCACTTTGTTTAAGAATTCTACCATATAATGGTCACTCATTCCCAAGGGTTCTCTCACAACTAACTAATCCTTTCTCATTGCACAACACTCAGTCCACGATGGCCTATTCCTTTGTTGGTTCCTTAATATTGTTATGGGCCAGGGTTTAGAGAATCCCAAAGTGTATCATGGAGTTCACCTGACCCACAACTTTTAATAGATTGTGGTATGGGGAGCACACAGCTCACTCTACAGGTATGGTACAGCAGAAAAGTGGACCAGTGGTTTTTTAAAACAAAACAATGTTTATTCTATGAACTCAAGTTAACCTTTTAAAAACAAACAGTGAATATCTTAGCAACCAGTAAATCAAATACACCCCCCAAAGAATACAACGCTACATAACCCGTATGCTGTCCTTTTATCATCCAAAGGACTTAACAAACCTTGAAACAGGAGCACATTAGATTTATATTCAATACTGAGATCTTTTTAAAATTCTGCATCCACCCAAATGATCCATAGATAGTCTTTTGATGGCAGAGATCAACAGCAGTGCTGCTCACTTATAACTTCAGATTCAGCTACCTGAAAAACTCAGACACACCCAAGCTCTTTCTCAAACTGAAAATAAAAAAGCTGAAGTAGAGCTCAGCTCCACCCACACTCTGACATCACTCCAGTAACATGAGAAGCTCCATTTCTTAAGGATACATTTCTTAAACTCCCATTTCTTAAAGGGTACGTGACAACATACTGGTCCAGAAATCCATCCGGTATACACTCCAGAAATTCTTCCTCTATCGTACTGTGACTAATTTAACTCACGCAATCTATATGCAGATTAAAGTCGGCCATAATCACAGATGTTTCTTTCTCACAAGCACCTCTGATTTACTGTCCAATGCTATTCCCAACATTACCACTGCAGTTTGTTGGTCTGTATACCACCCCTATGATTGTTTTGTTCCTTGATGTTTCTTAACTCGACCCAGACAGATTCCACATCATCTGTACTAATAACTTTCCTCAATATTGTTACAATATCTTTTTTAACCAACAATGCAACTCCAGCACCTTTTCCTTTCTGTCTTTCATTCTGAAAAAAGAATAACCCACAATGTTTAGTTCCCATCCTTGGTCACTTTGAAGCCATGTCTCCATAATCTCAATTATATTACATCCCTTTACAAATATCTATGCACCTAATTCATCCATTTATTTCGAATAGGGTTAGGGCCTCAGTTGGATAGTCTTGGCAAATTGTGGGTACCAAGCAAGAACCTCAACATGATTCACTGGTGCAGGAAATTCACCAGCTCCTATGCTCTCTGGCTGGCTGGGCCTGTGGGGAAGTTGGGGTGGGAGATCGGGTGTGGAAGAGGGGAGGCGGGGCTGAGTGGTTGGAGCATGGACTAACAATGATGCACGGTATTTGTGTAAAGCCACTATAAGCACTCGTACACATCCTGGCCCCAGAAATAGTTGGCAGGCGGACTCAATGCCAGGTATAAATGGATAGAGGTTTGTGCATTATCCACCCAATTTTACTCTTAAAATATTAACATTAAACCCTTGTATATTTAAGCACCAGAAACAGGCTCACTGTATGGGACAAAGTTTGAAAGTGGATTTATTCCTCCATTTATAGTGGTGAGTGACTGTTTATTGCAGAGTCTATGGCCGCGATTCTCCGCCTCCCACGCCGGGGGGGGAGAATCACGGGAGGGCCGGGCGAATCATGCCATGCCGCCCTGGCACCCCCCACGATTCTCCCATCCCCCCGTTTTTCCCAGCGACCGGTGATTCTCCGGTCCGGATGGGCCGAGCGGCCTGACGACCCTGACCGGTTCACGCCAGTGGCAACCAAACCTGGTCGCTGCCGGCGTGAACATCGCGCGACAGCTAAGTGTGAGGCCTGTGGGGGGCGGAGAGAGGATCGAGCACCACGGGCGTGCTCGTGAGGTGACTGGCCCACGATCGGTGCCCACTGATCGTCGGGCCGGCGTCTCTAAGAGACGCACTCTTTCCCCTCCGCCGCCCCGCAAAATCAAGCCGCCATGTTTTGCGGGGCAACGGAGGGGAAGACGGCAACCGCGCATGCGCGGGTTGGAGCCGGCCAACCTGCGCATGCGCGGCTGACATCACTTAGGCGCCGCCGGCCACATCATTCTCGGCGCGCCACTTTGATGCAAGCGTCAAGGCCCGGCGCCGGAGATTCGCGCAACGCCGCTCCTAGCCCCCGGGGGGGATAGGGAGCGAGGAGCGGCCTCCGACGCCGGAGTGAAACACTCCGGGTTTTACTCCGGCGTCGACACTCAGTCTCCCATTGGGAGAATCGCGCCCTATGAGCGGGATTCTCCATTTCCCGACTCCGATTTCGTCATTGGCGATTGGGCGAAGAATCCCTTTTGACACCGAAATTGGGGGAAGCGCCTGTTTGAAGCAGGTTTTGGATGCTTCGCCCCCTCCAAAATGGCATCATTGCAGTGCCCTGTGCACACCGTTGGTACGGCCTCAGCATATCACCTGAGCGCCCTCCCCCGATGCTCCACACCCGATGGGCCAAGTTCCCGATGGCGCAGTTCACTTGTGGTCTTAGTTGTGCAGGGTCCTGGCGTGCTGGCTGCGGACTATGTCCAGTGCCACCACAGTCGGGCGGGAGCCGTGCTGCTGGCCGGGAGGGCTTCCGCGAGGGCTGTGGTACTGGTGGTGGGGTGGCCAAGGGTTAACCAGGGGGGCACTATCTGACAGGTCGAGTCCGCGCATGGCCGGTGGTATGTTTTACAGCGTGACCGCTGCAGGTTGTCGCCATGCGCTTGCGTTGCCACGGACCCGGCTGTTTATTTTGCGGAGGCCGGGAGTTTTAATTGGCACGGCTGCTAGCCCCTCATTGGTCGCATCGGTGAGGGGGCGACGACGATTTTTTCCACGTGAAACACCACAGATCCTCCGCACTTAGTCTCAGAATCAGAGAATCTGGCCCTATATATCTGTATTTCGATAGTCGATACTTTAAAAAATATACAAGCAAGTCTAATTAGTTAGAATGTTTAGAACATTGAATTATGTTTTCAACTTTGCCTTTCTGGATGGGAGCCGAGTGAACAGTGAATGTCTAACAGGAATCTGGGTGCATTAAATATGGCCAATCCGCAACTCAACCCGGCAACCCTTGACTATAGTCTTTTCTTTGTACAATGGATGCTGCTGGTTTGAGGTGGGCCAGTTGGTAACCAAGGGCACAGGCTGGTATTTGAGTTTAAAAGCTTTCATGGAAATGCAGTGCTGACGGGGTCTGTGCAGGTGATATTGCCCTGTTTTTCCTTTATTTTACCAACATTTTCTGTTTTCTTTCAGACTTGCTACATGTTTTCAGTTCTGACAGACCTGTGGGACTCCAGACTTCAATATCTGTGGTTGGGCTGAATGATATCTAAATAGGCCGTAAATCCTTTGTTTTGAATACAAACATATGAGAAACTAATATGTTTCTGTTTTTGTTTTTGAGCGATGTTTTTGTGACTTTTAGGTCAGGGAGAATTCAAAAAGCAAGGCTGCATAGGTGGGATTCTCCGCAGCCGCATTGGAATCAGGGAACGCGATTGGGCGGAGAATCGGTATGGGTGCCGGAATTGCAGCGGGCGCCGATTTCACGCCAAATCATAATTCTCTTTCGCCTTGAGAGCGGCGTCAATGCGTTCCAGAAAGCGTGTACAATAAACACTATTGGCATATAATTAGATGGTCCGACCCGGTATTCTCCGGCATTTTTGCGATTCAATTTCAATTCAAGATGGCGCCGGAGCATGGCGGCTCTCTGAGTTCTCTCAACCAGACCCTTTTCTTTTATCTCTTATCACCATTCTGACCTACTAAGACTCTTTTCCACTTCATATATAATCATGTATTGATTCGTTTGGCCCTTGATCCGCACTATAACAAATCACTATTTGTTGATGTACCATTTGTTAATGTTCTCTGTCTACTATGTACATTCTGTGTACGTTCCCTTGGCCGCAGAAAATACTTTTCACTGTACTTCGGTACATGTGACAATAAATCAATCAACCAATCTCCACCTTCACTGGGACAAATTCCTGACTGCGAGGTTTACTTGTGCATTTGTGGCTGATAAGGGAGATAGAAGAGCTAGGGCTCGGAGAGGCATAACTGTGGGATGCCGGTAATGACAATGGCCGGACTGGCTGGTGTGAGGTGGGGCCCTGCTAGGGCTGGGACGGGGGGGAAGAGGGGGGTGACGGGTGGATGGCCCGTGGAGGCCAGGGTGACCCCCTACGGGATTGGGGCAGTGTACAGGCACGGACCGCCATAGCCGCAGCCGGCAAGGCAGCCATCTTGCTGCGCACCCCACTGACCACCCAATTTGACCTTGGTTCTACAGAAAGACACCAGCTGTATAGGTGACCCCACCCCTGCACCACACCCTCCGCTATACCCCACTCCCACCTGGCCGCCACCTGCAGGTGGCCCACCCAAGGAGAACGTCCATTGTAGTCCCTGTGGGGGGTGCCAGGCGGGGGCCACAGAGCGTAACGCTGGCAAGGGCAGCACGGTAGCATGGTGGTTAGCATAAATGCTTCACAGCTCCAGGGTCCCTGGTTCGGTTCCCGGCTGGGTCACTGTCTGTGTGGAGTCTGCACGTCCTCCCCGTGTGTGCGTGGGTTTCCTCCGGGTGCTCCGGTTTCCTCCCACAGTCCAAAGATGTGCGGATTAGGTGGATTGGCCACGCTAAATTGCCCGTAGTGTCCTAAAAAGTAAGGTTAAGGGGGGGTTGTTGGGTTACGGGTATATGGTGGATACGTGGGTTTGAGTAGGGTGATCATTCTCGGCACAACATCGAGGGCCGAAGGGCCTGTTCTGTGCTGTACTGTTCTATGTTCTATGTTCTAGTTGACAGTACACTTGGCAGCAGGGATGGGTGCCAGGGCCAGAGGCTCCATGGTGCCGGGCACCGATGGGACCCAAGGTGCGGAGAGGAGGGAGGGGGATTTGGACATGCGGGGATTGGACATCCGCAGTGCCAGCTGGGACGACCATGCAGCACTAGAGGGGTATGCACCATGCTAACATGTCAGCTCTTCACCACCTGTAGGCAATGGATACTAAAATACAAACAGCAATAGTGGCCTTCGCCCCATTCGCTGCATCCCTGGGGGATGCCCTGAGGCTGTACAAGCTGGAGCTGCTTGAGGAGGAGCAAACTGCAGTAACGGAGTAACATGGTAGCACGGTGGTTAGCTCTGTTGCTTCGCAGCGGCAGGGTCCCGGGTTCGATTCCCGGTTTGGGTCACTGTTTGTGCAGAGTCTGCACGTTCTCCTCGTGTTTGCGTGGGTTTCCTCCGGGTGCTCCGGTTTACCCCCACAAATCCCGAAAGACGTGCTTGTTAGGTGAATTGGAGTTCTGAATTCTCCCATGTATACCCAAACAGGCACCGTAGTGCGGCGACTGGGGGATTTTGACAGTAATTTTATTGCAGTGCTGATGTAAGCCTACTTATAACACAAATGAAGATTATTATTATTGCAGCGTAACGTGCAGCAGCGGAACTGGAGGTAGCAGCTAAGAATGGAGAGCCGTCCTCTGAACAGGCTGAGGAGGAGCAGGTACAAAGGAGCTGCTTGATGGCCAAGAGCTGCAGATACCTGTGAGCCCCACTATCTGGCGATACCCCTCCAAATCACTCACCACCCTGACTTGGAAGTATATCAGTAAGAAGTCTTACAACACCAGGTTAAAGTCCAACATGTTTGTTTCAAACACTAGCTTTCGGAGCACTGCTCCTTCCTGAGGTGAAATGATGGACATCATGGAAATATCCACATCATGGAAATATATCGCCATTCCTTGGCTGTCGCTGGGGAAAAATCCTGCAACACCCTCCCTAACAGCACAGTGGGTGTGCCTACACCTGAAGGACTGCAGCAGTTCAAGAAGGCAACTCATCACCACCTTCTGAAGAGCATCCAAGGGATGGGCAATAAATGCTGGCCTAACCAGTGATGCCCACATCCTGTAAATTAATAAAAAGAAAATGAGGCTCAGGTGTGCCGGCAGCATGTGTCATTTGAGGACCTGCCTGAAGGGGCATGGAAACTGCAACTGAGCAGGGAGACATGGCGGCATATCTGCCAGGTCGTGGTACGCCTGGCACCGCAGGGGGAATGGGAGCTAACACCCGCTCCCGATGGCCGTCAAGATGACGCCTCGGGCTCCATCCAGGCACCGATTGGGAATCTGTCCGTGATCTCACAGAGCATGGAGCAGAGGTGCATCCGCGCCTATACCTCCAGGTGCCTCAATACATCCATTTCAATGTGCACCGAGCCCACCAGGATGCCTGGGCAGCAGGGTCCGCCGGCATCGCCGACATGCCCAGAGTCCACGGGGTGATCGACGTGATGCATGTCCCCCTACAAGCACCTGCAGATGACAGGCCGCTCTACACAAACTGAAAGGGGTTCTACTCGATGAATGTGTAGCTGATATGTGACCATGAGCTGCGCAATATGCATGTCTGCGCCCGATAGCCTGGCAGTGTGCAGGCCATCCTGGCAAACTCGATGATTCCCGGCCTTTTCGAGACACCTCCTCGGCTGGGAGGTTGGCTCCTGTGGGCGACAGTGGTTATCCACTGTGGTCGTGGCTGATGACGCCCATCTGAAGGCCATAGTCCGACCTCAAGTCTTGTAACAATGATACCCATGCAGCCACCAGGGGCGTAATCGAGCGGTGCTTCGGCATTCTGAAGATGCGGTTTAGGTGTCTGGACCGCGCTGGAGCGGCCGTCCAGAATGATGCTGAAGAGGGTCGTCAGCACCGTGGCGGCTACTCTGTCCTCCACAACATCACACAGCAGAGGAGTGACCTGCTGGAGGAGGAGGATGAATGACAGTCCTCATTTGACGAGGAGGATGTGGGGGAGGGCAAGGATGAGCAGGACATGGAGCCCAGGCAGGTTTGGGAGACCGCAGGACATGTGTTTCAGGGCCAATGCGCACGGGACACTCTGATCCCTTCCAGGTTCACCAACTTGGGGGAGGGGAGGACTGACCAGAGGCACCGCATCCCACCCCCACACAACCCCAGCCTGCAACCCCCGTCGTGGTACATACCTGCTGTACTACAGGGTGTGGGCTCTGGTTTGGCAGTAACAGCGGATCTGGTCCACAGGATGGAGAATGACGACAACCCACTCTGCGATGAGCTCTGGTGCTCCACATCATTTGACGAGGTCTGACTCCTGCCCCAGGTAACACTTTCCACTGATCCCTGCATGCGAGCTGGCCATTTCTTCATGAGGTGCCGTCGGATCCCTGATGTGGTGGTGGTGGGGGCAGCTCACCTCTCACACCCATCTGACAGAGCACTGAAGCAGTTGCAACAGTGAGAACAGGTGTTTAATGTGCACAAATATATACAGATTTGTGCCCTAGTCCCTATAACTAAACTGTGCCCTGCACCCATATGGTTTAACTGATGTCTGACTTTCTGGACTTACAGGCCTTAACGCTACGTCTAGGTGGATCCCCAGAAGATACATCAGGAATGGAGGAGGCCTGTTGTTATTCCCACCCTGCGACCTGGATTCTGTTTGGCGACGGTCTTCTTGGGCGACTGGGCCTGGATGGGCCCGGCTACTGCTCGAATGTCCCAGGTGGAATGGTGCAGCACTGTTCTGTCCGCTGCCCATCAGATGTGCCAGGTGTCATGGGAATGTCACTTTAAGAAATGTTTGTCTGCTCACGTGGCTGCAGTGATGTCAGAGTGTGGGTGGAGCTCAGCTCTGGTTCTGCTTTTTAGTTTCACTTTGAGGAAAAGCTTGAGTGTGTCTGTGTTTTTTAGTTTAGTGCAGCCAGCCAAAGAAGGTGTAATTTTGATCTCTCTGCCATCTAAAGACTATATCTAGATAATTTGGTGAATTCAGAATGATAACTGCTCTCAGTAGAGAATTTAAACCTGATGTGTTACTGTAAAGAGGATTCTTTTTGTCTTGTGGATGTTGCAAGGAAAGATTAAGAGTTACTTAGAGAGTACTGTATTTTTTGGGTGATTTATTGGTGTTGATAGCTGTTAAGATGTTTACTGTGGGTTTATAAAGTGTTAACTGGTTTCATAAATAAACATTATTTTAAGTTAAAAGTATGTAGATTTCTGTTTGCATCACGCCTGCAGAGTAGGCCCGCGTGTTTTAGTTTCATTTTCAGAACTGGATAGCTGCAACCACAGCCAGAAGGTGTATGAATCTCTCTCTGTAATCTAAAGACTGTAAATCGATCCTGGTGATTTAAAACTAATAACAGTGGTGACTTTAACCTGATGTGCTTCTAGTAAAAAGCTGTTTTAAGTCTTATGGATGTTAAAAGGAAAGCTTAAAAGATTACTTAGTGTTGTAGTCTTTGGGGGTTGTATTTGAATTAATGGTTGTTAAGATGTTCACTGTTTGTTTAAAAAAAATTAACTTGAGTTCATAAAATAAACATTGTTTTGCTTTAAAAAATACTTTTCCATTTCTGCTGGCCAACACCTGTAGAGTGAGCCGTGTGCTCCCCATACCACAATCTATTAAAAGTTGTTGGTCAGGTGAACTCCATGATATACTTTGGGATTCTCTGACCCTGGCCCATAACACAAATGACTCTGTGATCAGATTGAAGGAAAGTATCTGGCATTAAAGAGAAATGCCGAGGCGTAGAGAAATGGATGGGTCGTGCAAAAACCTTCCTGCTCAAAGTGAGTGTTAATCGAACAGGATTCTAGTTGGAGGAGGGAGAACAAAAATGGACTATGTTATTATTAAATGTTTGCGTGTGTTGTTTTTTGAAAAGAAAACGTATATTTACTGTGTGCAATAATGTAGTGAAAAGGTGAAAAATTAAACCATCTTGAAGTTGATGGTTTATTTTTTTCTTGGGGGGGAGGTGTCATGGGAATGTCACTTTAAGAAATGTTTGTCTGCTCAAGGGAATTCAGAGTGATAACTGCTCTCAGTAGAGAATTTAAACCTGATGCGTTTCTATAAAGAGGGGGCGGGATTCTCTCAGCTCGGGGCTGGGCCGGAGAATCCCTGTGACCGGCGCAAATCATGCCACGCCGCCCTGACGCCGGGATGCGATTCTCCGCAGAGCAGAGAATCAACGCCATTGGCGCTGGCGAGGTCGGCACGGCACCGGAGTGGCCCCCCCACCCGGGATGGGCAGAGCGGCGATCGCAGAAAACCCGAGTCCCACCGGCGCCATTCACACCTGCTCTCAGTCGGCGGGACCTCAGCGAGGCAGGGTCCGGGTGTGGCCTATTGGGGGGGGGGGAGGGATCGACCCCAGGGGGGCCTCCATTGTGGCCTGGCCCGCGATCGGGGCCCACCGATCGGGCTGGGGGCCTCCTTTCTTCAGTGCCGGCCCCATTAGCCCTACGCCATGTTGCGTCGGGGCCCGCGCAGAGAAGGGAGCCACTGCGCATGTGTGTGTTGGCACTGGTGCCACTGCACATGCGCGTACCCCGCGGCACCCAGTTGATGCCAGGATCAGCAGCTGTAGTGGCGTGGGCCACTCCAGTGCCATGCTGGCCTCCTGTAGGGGCCAGAATTGCTGACCCTGAGGCCATGTTGACGCCGTCGAGAAATACCCTCTTTTTGTCTTGTGGATGTTGCAAGGAAAGATTAAGAGTTACTGAGAGAGTGCTGTATTTTTTGGGTGATTTATTGGTGTTGATAGTTGTTAAGATGTTTACTGTGGGTTTATAAAGTGTTAACTGGTTTCATAAATAAACATTGTTTTAATTTAAAAGTGCTGTAGATTTCTGTTTGCATCACACCTGCAGAGTAGGCTCGTGTGTTCCCCATAACCACAATCTATTCAAAGTTGTGGGTCAGGTGAACTTCATGATACACTTTGGGGCTCTCTAAACCCTGGCCCATAACACAGGGACAGGAGAGGGCAGTCCTAGGTGCTGCGATTTTCCAGCACGGGCCCCGGCTCAGGCCCCATTACCTCTACCTCCACCTCCCTTGAGTGGCCCATTGTCCCCCGGCTCCTCCATATGAGGGGCTCCACGCGGAGCCTGAGGACCCTGAGGAACCCCCGCTACCTGGGAATGCCAGTCCTGGAGGTCCGCTCTGGTCTTGACCAGGGTCTGCATGCTCATAGCCAAAGAGCATAGGGAATGGACTATTACTGTCTGGGTCTGTGCCACATAACCCTACAATTGTGCCACCACCTTCTGGCTCTGTGATACATCAACCAGTGACTGCGCCATCTCACTCTGGGATGGGTCACCTCCCTCATCGGCCAGCGCCTGGGCAATGCCGTCAACATTCTCAGCCATGGCCCGCTGCAATGTCCAGTCGTTCTGGCACATGGCTGCCTGCGAGACAGCAGCCCTCTCCTGGGCCTAGGCCAGCACCTGCACAGAATGCCCCACGCCTTGGACATGCTGATCCATACCAAAAACCTCACCCCAATGCCTCCGCAGCAAACACCACCCATGCGGTGATGGCCTTGGTGGAACGCATGGTCGGCACCACCTACTGCATGCGGTTGCACTCCTCCAATTGCACCTATAGGTGCTGGATACTCGCCATCAGCCCCTCATGTAGTCCCTGGCTCTGTGACTGGATCACCACAATCGAAGGGACGGTCTGTTCCAGAAGCCCGAAACACATCTCGACGGCAGCTAGTCCCTGGGGTCGGCCCGCCCTCCAATTGTCCACCCCCTTGGGGGTTCTTACCTCCGCCTGCTATACCGGAGCAACTGCATGGGGCGCACAAAAGGCAGTCCCAGGAGCCTCTTTACCAAATTCCCCAACCAAGGTGAGTGTCTCTGGGATGATGCAGGATATTGGAGACAGCTGTAACGGGAAATCTGTGTCATCCCCGCACTCGAGCTCTGGAGTGTCCTGGGTTTTGGGTCGAGGGCTCCCATTCATGTCGGTATTGTCCTTGTCGCTGGTCGGCGCAGAGGTGTGCTCAGGTTGTGGCACTGGCTGGGGGTGGGGGACACCAGAAGGGCCCACTGCATCGCCAGCCTGGTCCTGCAAGACACAAGACAAGATGCATGATTGGACCACAGATTGGGGGGTGGTCACGTGTGGGTGGGACAGGGGTCTGTGCCAGGGGCACGGTGCTGCCTACTCACGTTGGCCGCACTGAGGAGGTTATGCTGTTTGTTACGGCACTGCAGGCCGGTCCAGATGGTGATGCTGGTGGCGCTGACCGCCTCTGCCACCTGCGCCTGGCAGCCTCCTTCCCAGGCCTGATTACAGGGTGGCCTGCTTCTCCTCCATGGCGTCCAGATGGGTCTCGAGCTTGGCGTCAGCAATTCATGGTGCCGTGCGTCTTGCTGCCATCCTGTTGCCTAGGATGGTATTGTGGGGAGTGCAGTGTGTATATGTGACTGAAGCTTCTCAGCCTCCTCGTGAAATGACAAATCTGGCACCGTTTCTCATTGGCATCGATTGTGTTCCTCGTGGCACCAGAGCTCTTGTTGCTGGTTGTACTTGGGGTCTGGTTTAAGTTACTTGGCTAGGCAACTGGTTCGTGACGCAGAGCAAGGCTAACACTGTGGGCTCAATTCCCATAACGGCTGAGGTTATTCAGCAAGGCTCAACCTTTGTGCTGATCCTCAGGTTAAATCAACACCATCTACCACTCCCTCTCAAAGGGAAAGTAGCCTATGATCATAGAATCCTGACAGTGCAGAATTCGGCCCATTGAGTCTGCACCGACCCTCCAAAAGACCACCCTACCTAGGCCCAACCCCCCAACCTATTCCTGAAACTTCGCCCTAAGGGGCAATTTAGCATGGCCAATGCACCTAACCTACACATCTTTGGACTGTGGGAGAAAACCAGAGTACCCGGAGGAAACCCACACTGACACAGGGAGGACGTACAAACTCTGCACAGTTACCCAAGATCGGAATAGAACCTAGGTCCCTGGCGCTATAAGGCAGCAGTGCTAACCACTGTCCCACCGTGGCGGTCATCTGGGTCTGCCCTGGTTTTATCCACATATCTGACTGAGCCTCAGTCTTGCACAAGGAGCTGAATTTGGAATTGGCTCTCCTCTCACAAAAACTGCTGCTGCTTCTCAATTTAATTCTGCATTTGACAAGGCAGCAATATTCAGGGGTATCTGACACTGCACTGTGTTTTAAGGCTGCGATTGTTAATTAGTAACCTTGCTGTGCTCCTTTGTAAGGAAATTTAATTGTCCTCATCTTAACGTTGGTATGTGTATCACAAAGCTATTACAGCTTCACAACCATTTCTTTATAAAGGGAAAAAGCTTACCTTAAAAATGGTTATGCCTGCTGCATGCACTCACTGTACTGTCTCTGGCAATTGGCAACTCTCCAAACTACAGAGGGATTTTAATAACACACAGCTCAGGGACAAACAGCAGCATTGTGCAAAATGAGTAGAGCGAGCAGTGGTAATCTGAGCCATTAATAAAGTTCTAATGCTGCAGCAGCTGCTAACTGTCAATTAGTCTTGCCGTTTCATTTGGGTTGGGGTGAGAGCTATCTGCTTTCAGAAATTTGCTGCTGTGACCTCTCTCTCACCCCTGTGCATATTGTGTCTGAAGCAGAGTCCATCTTCGTGCAAGCTGTAAAAACATTGTTGCTGTCCTTTGATCAATGTTAAATCCTGGTGAGGCGATACCTGACTCTGTGGAGGATCTATCTAAGATGTTGGGTTTGTTAATCTTGCAATACAGAGGACTTGATCTATATTTTTACAATTTAACCTAAAACAAAATTAATGGAAAACAATTAACCATTGTTTTTACATAATTTTGGCTTAATGATAGCACCCAGTGTCTTGGGTCTTATCCACAGTGACTGCAGTGCATTACTTTGGGTAATCCTCATTGTCAAAGGTGCTACTCTCTGGAGACCTAAACCTCCCTACTGGATTCTGCTGAATGTGAAGGATTTCAATTCACTACTTGAAAAAGAGCAGGGAGTTCTACCAGTATCCCATGCCAATAACCGGAACAGTAACTAATTATTTACCTCTTTGTTCTTTGTGAAATCTGGCTGTGCCCAAATTGGCTGTTCTGATTGCCAATATTACAACGGTGACTGCACTTTAAAAGTGTCGTTCTTTTGTTGGGAATTGATTTGAATGTTGTCCAAGGATGTGAAAGGCAATTGATAAATATGCAAGAGTGATTCCTATCAATGGATTTACTGCATTCATGCTGTCGCCAGCAGTTAAATTGTAGGGATAATTGAGGCTTAGTAAATTAAGAGGGGCCAAGATAGTGGATACAAGGCACCTATTTCAATTGGTAAAGAGGTCAATAATCAGGGGGTAGGGATTTACATCGATTAGAGGAGAATCATTTCTACCCAGCAGGGTCTGGAATTCACTGCCTGAGGAATCATGGCCGGGATTCTCCAAAATCGCGTCAAACGTCAACAGGCCTCTTGACCCAGCGATTCTGCAACCCACAGGGGGCCAGATCGGTTGCCCCCGATCGCAGGCCTGGCCATCGTAGAGCACCCCCCCCCCCCCCCCCGGAATCTGTCCCCCCCGCCCCGGACGGCCCCCGCAGCCGTGCCGGCGAACTCCCGCCTGGTGAGACCAGACGGGAACCACGCAGGCGGGACTTGGCGGGAACGCGGCTGGTCGAATGCGGAGAATCGCTGCAAGGGCCTCTTTCAACGGCTCCAGGCTGGCGCCGCGTAGGCTGCTCGCAGGCGACTGGTGACGATTCTCCTGTCGCTGGAAAATCGCGTCTCACCGTCGGACCTGATCGCGGGGATTCTTCGCCCCCGCGCCAATCGCAATTTTGGCATGGAGGCCAAAACAGTACAAATGCTAATTTTATGTTGGAGAAACAGGGTACCCCCACCCTCAGTACCAATGTACGGGAATCCTGTCTTTGCAATTTTATGCTCCAGCACCACCACACAACCCGCTGGGTGTGGCAGGGTTGGGGTGTTGGGAGGGACTGGAAGGAGAGGGGTCGGAGTTTAGAATTCTGGCCATACTTAATTAATAAGCTGATTTCTTGCGTAATAAAGGGAGCAGAGGTTATGGGGAGAAGACAGGAGAATGGGGATGAGAAACATATCAGTCATGATCAAATGGTGAAGCAGACTCGATGAGCCTTATGGTCTAATTCTGCTTCTCTGTCTTATGGTCTTAAAATATAATCTTTATAATCTTTATTAGTGTCGCAAGTAGGCTTATATTAACACTGCAACAAAGTTACTGTGAAAATCTCCTTGTCGCTACACTTCGGCAGCTGTTCGGGTACACGGAGGGAGAATTCAGAATGTCCAAATCACCTAACCACACGCCTTTCGGGACTTGTGGGAGGAAACCGGAGCACCCGGAAGAAACCCACACAGACAAGGGGAGAATGTGGAGACTCCGCACAGACAGTGACCCAAATGGGAATCAAACCCAGGTCCTTAGCGCTGTGAAGCAACTGTACTGTCCACTGTGCTACCGTGCCACCCATATGGTTAAGTTGACAATCTGTGAATTTTGCAGCCTTGCCAGGTACATCAATTTAAGTTTTTGGTAATCTCTGGCAAGCATGTCAATCTTCATGGGTGGCATAATGTTCAAAAATCAGAGTCTCCCAGCCTTTGGCATTTACTTATTTCCATGCTGAGATGTCTGTACCATCGGACAGTTGGAAGAGACTTTTTAGAAGCGGCAAAGCAGCTCCCAAATTCAGTGAGACTACTCCTGGTGCCCTCCTATGTGCAGTAAATGATCGATGTTACCAGCTCATGCCGAGCGCTGGGAATAGAAGGACGCCCAGCCAGACCTGTGCTGCGTGGAAGTGCAATGGCTGAAGAGGCCAACCTTGTTGGCAAGTCGAGGAGGCCTGGTTTAGTTGTACACAAGGTGGTTGGCAGGATCGCTTTATGATGCCAGAGCATAGGCTTCAGGATTCTCCGTCGGCGGGATCTTCCTCTTTGCCGGCAGCGCACCCATGCCATGGGTTTCCCGACGGCGTGAGATGGCCACAATGACCTCACAGGGGCTGGTTTAGCTCACTGAGCTAAATCGCTGGCTTTTAAAGCAGACCAAGCAGGCCAGCAGCACGGTTCGATTCCCGTACCAGCCTCCCCGGACAGGCGCCGGAATGTGGCGACTAGGGGCTTTTCACAGTAACTTCATTGAAGCCTACTCGTGACAATAAGCGATTTTCATTTCACTGGCCGGCTGTCGGAATGGAGGATCCCGCTGCCAGCGGGGCTGGGGGGGGAGGGGGCACCGGAAAATGGGGCTGGCGTGGTTGAGAATTCCGCACCATGGGTTTAAGGCATCACGTATGATAGTCTGAAATTATTCATGAAATCTCTGTGTCAAATCTTTTCAGGTGATACTAGACGGCATGGCCCACAAGAGATCTGTACAGGTGGGCGTATAGCCAAACTGGAAGTTCTGACTCCTGATGAAAAGCAAGGTGTGGCCCTGTTGCCGCTCTACTCATCCAGGTGTGTAGGAGTTGGACGAAGGCCTAGTTCTGGTGAAATGGCAACATTTTCAGATTACTGAGACGGCGAGATGGCAATTAGTTTAATGGATGTTACAAATCATGACCTGCTGAATAGAGTTCACACGTTAGAACTTTGACAAGTTTCACGATCTGAGGTTTCAGGACATCACTTAAGGATTCATTGTGTCGGCTTCAAGCGAGGAGGAAAGCACAACGCCGGAGCACATGTAAATGGAATTGTAAATATTCACATTAGCATGAGTAGGGACACATGGGCAAGAGTTTAATTATTAATGCTGTTCCAATCCCAGTTGGTGTTATAACTGGACTGGCTTGTTCGGCCATTTAGGAGGGAACCACATTGCTGTGGATCTGGTATCAGATAAGCCAGACCAGGTAAGGACAGAATTATTCCTTTCTTAAAGGACATTAGTGAATTGGGACATTGGTTTTTAAAACAATCCACAATGGTTTCATGATCATCATTAGACTTTGAATTTTTTTTTAAATTGAATTCACATTTCACCATCTGCCATGGTAGAATTTGAGCCCCAGTCCCCAGAGCATTGCATTGGATTTTGAGTCCTGTGACAATATCACAATACCAACACCTCCCTGTTTAGCTGTTTAGCACATGGCTAAATCGCTGGCTTTGAAAGCAGGCCAGCAGCACGGTTCGATTCCTGTACCAGCCTCCCCGAACAGGCGCCGGAATGTGGCGACTAGGGGCTTTTCACAGTCACTTCATTGAAGCCTACTTGTGACAATAAGCCATTTTTCATTTCATTTCCATAGTAAATCAAGGGGAAGCATTGTGGTATTGTGCTGGAGACCCAGAGTCATGCTCTGGGGAACCGGGTTCGAATCCTGCCATGACAGATGATAACATTTGATTTCAATTAAAAATTTGGAATTAAAAGTCTAAAGGTGAGCATGAAATCATTGTCGATTGGTGAAATATCCCACCTGGTTCATCAATGCCCTTTAGGGAAGGAAATCTGTCGTCCTTACCTGGTCTGGCCTACCAGGCCTCTCCCGTACCAGCCTCCCCGAACAGGCGCCGGAATGTGGCAACTCGGGGCTTTTCACAGTAACTTCATTTGAAGCCAACTTGTGACGATAAGCGATTTTCATTTTCATTTTCATGTGACTCCGGATCCACAAATGTGGTTGACGCTTAAAAATGCCCTCAGGGATGGGCAATAAATGCTGGCCCAGCCAGCGACGCCCACATCCCATGGACGAATAAAAAAAGAATAGGAACTGAATGGTAAGTGAGTTAGGAAAGAACACCATATAATGGGACTCAATGATGCTCTAGAAATGATCGCCTGTGTAAACGGCTCCCAGAAGCCTCTTGCCTCCTACCCTGATCAATTATTGGCTTTTTTTTGAGGGACAGGTGTTTTTTTAAGATTTGGGATGTCGACAACATCACCAATGCCTTATTTATTGTGCATCCCTATTTGCTCCAAGGGCATTAAAAGTCTGCCATGCAGCATGGGAGATTCTATTCCCTGAAGGGTATGAATGGGTTTTTATGACATCCAGCAGCTTTTTCATAATCTTTTGCCAACCCACAAATTTATTGAATTTTATTTCACAACTTGCTGTGATGGAATACTATCTCATACCGTCTGAGTGGCAAATGAAATTTAAAACAGAGAAATGTGGAATGAAAGAATGCCCAGATGCCATATAACATAAAGGGGACAATTCTGAAGGGGGTGTAGGAGCAGAGGGATCTGGAGGTATATGTCATAAATCATTCAAGGTGGGCAGGACAGGTTGAGAGAGGGGTTAGTACAGCACGATTTCTTTCTACAGGGTGGTCTCCATGCTCTTGAGCCTAGCACAATGAAGGACCTCATAGTTTGTCATCTTGTCCTGGCATCAAACGCTCAAGGTGCCTTTGGTGGGCACAACAGGGAGACACGGCAACACCGGTGACACCCAAAAGTGGGCCAGGATCTTCCAAGTCCAAGCCCTCCGGAGGACGCCTGCCACACAATCTCAGGCTGCAGGGCACGGAAGGCAGCAGGCAGACTTCACCTCTGATGTGCATCCTGGGGTAACACCGAGACGTAGCGGTAGGCCTTGTGATGTCACACTCCGTTGGTGCTCCAGTTTCCTCCCACAAGTCCCGAAAGATGTGCTTGTTAGATGAATTGGATATTCTGAAATCTCCCTCAGTTTACCCGAACAGGCGCCGGAGTGTGGCGACTAGGGGATTTTCACAGTAACTACATTGCAGTGTTAATATAAGCCAACTTGTGACAATAATAAAGATTGTTATTATTATTATAATAAGGGACCAGATAATGTATCGATTTACCACAAAACAATTTTATACCTGACCCCTATCCCACAGGGAGGTATATCTATCTGAACTCAGGTATTCCTGCAGGCCATCTAAGCAGCCCAAATCATTAGACCCCATGAGACCCACAGTGACGGACATTCTGGAATCATTGCTTCTTTCCTCACTGAACCTTTGGCTTTGCCCCTTATCCCCCTTGGAGCAGTGGGACAAAGCAATGTACCCTGAGCCTCACTTAGACATGAGCCGGGGAGGCAGTGTGTAGTCACCAGACAGGAGTCAGATGTAGGCCGAACCTGAGGAGCATCACAGCCTATAACACAGGGAGTCGCCATCATCCTCCTGCCTTGATAAACGACTCACTCACATTGCCAACCCAGGCCCATCACCCTGGTGTGATGTCAACCGCACCTGCAGTGAGTGGGGGTGTGGTAGGTTTTGTAGCGGGCGGGGGGGTGCTGTAAAAGGTTGAAGGAATGGGAAGGGGGGATGTAGGACTACTGGACACCAAGTCTTCTAATCCAAGAACCTGGGATGCTATCAGAGCCTCGCTGGTCTTCCTGGTCTGTCACACCCTGGCCGCCGCCTGTCCTCCATCCTCCAGGTCCTCCTCAAGCTCGTCCTCCACTCCCTCCTGGTCATCCTCCTCATAAGAGGGAATGGCATGTTCCTCTTCCTCCTCTTACAGAATGTCGCCCCACTGCTGCACCACGTTATGGATGACACAGCGGATCACAACAAAGCAGGAGGCCCTCTGGGGGCTGTGTTGAAGAGCACCACCAGAGTAGTCAAGGCAACGGAATCGCATTTTCAGCAGCCCAATGCATCACTCGATCTCTGTTCAGATAGAACTGTGAGCCTCATTATAATGGGACCACACCTCGGTCTCAGGCCTTCGCATTGGTGTCATCAGCCATAACCACAATGGGTAGTCCGTGTCCACCATTAGTCATCCAGGCAGCCTGAGGCAGTCCTCGAAGACCCCGGGATCTACAATTGCCCCAGGATGTAGCTATCATGCCAGCTTCCTGGGTAGCATGCACACACGTGCATGATGTTGAGGTCTTGGTCACACACGAGTTGGGCATTCAGGGGGTGGAACCTTTTGTGGTTGATGAAGGACTGTCCCTGATGCCATTGAGCTCTAAAAATGACATATGTGCCATCAATAGCCCTCTGGCACTGAGGCATTCCAGCAATGTCGGTAAATCCTGCAGCCCAGGCATCTTGGTGACCCTGGTCCAGGTCGAAGTGAATATAGTCGGAGGCCTGGGCATACTGACCATCCATCATCTTTTGGATGCACTTGTGGGCTGAGGATTGAGAAATGCCGCTCAAGCCCTGAAACTACCCAATAGTGAAAAGGTTCAGTGCTGTCGTGAGCTCCACGGCCACCGGGAGTGGGTGTCCTTCTCCTGCACGAGGTGCCAGATCTGCAAGGATGTGGCATATTTGCCGCATTATCTCTTTGCTCAACCTGTTTCTTCGGCAGCACGTGGTGTCCGACAGCTTTTGAAGGACAAACAGATCCTGTACACCCGGGTCTCCTTCTCCACTATCTTCTGCCCCCCTCCTCTGCCTGATGGGCGGCCGGGATTTAATTCTGACCAGCAGCCCCCTGTTGTTCTGGCGTGGGTTTCAGCCTGGGTTGGCCTTGCTAGAGTCAGCGATGTCTGTCTGCCTCCAGATCAGTGATCAGGATGATCTCCAGCTCCACTGGCTCCATCTTGGTACAACTCAATCATCTGGGAGGAATGGGAGAAGGAGCGAGAGAGACAGTCAGTTAGGTCATTCATCACGTGACCCTCGTACTCCCAACGCTCATTGTCCTCATGGTCCAGGAGGCTGACAACTCTACACCATCTCTGGCAGCCAGTGTCACCTCAATTAGCACCTATAACACTGCATCATTTCAATAGCCATGGTCACGGTGCCTGTCCCTGCTGTCTGGTTGCTCCCTCCATTCCCATCAGCATCAGTGAGGTCCAACATGTGCTGATCACATGGTTACCCATGTGAACAGTGAGGACTCCTGGATCTCCCAGGGCAATAGGGTGCTCATTGCTACGAGACACTAGTCTCTCCCTCCCAATGCCCAGCACCCAATCTCCAACCCCTGACACTTCAGGACTCAACCCCTATCCCTGACTTGGAGAATGTGGGCAGCTGAGAATGGTGAAGGATAAATGATGATGGCCAATTGGTTGGACAAGCATAACTCGAAGAAATGTCAGAACATAGAACATACAGTGCAGAAGGAGGCCATTCGGCCCATCGAGTCTGCACCGACCAACTTAAGCACTCACTTTCACCCTATCCCCATAACCCAATAACCTTTTTGGTCACTAAGGGCAATTCATCATGGCAAATCCACCTAACCTGTACATCTTTGGACTGTGGGGGGTACCCTGAGCACCCGGAGGAAACCCACACACACACGGGGAGAACATGCAGACTCCGCACAGACAGTGACCCAGCGGAGAATTGAACCTCGGACCCTGGCGCTGTGAAGCCACAGTGCTATCCACTTGTGCTACCGTGCTGCACAAGAACTCTCAGAGGCAGAGAAGGGAAACTCTAATAGACACCGTGGATACTCAGGGTTGGACATCCCATGAACCTATTGCATTCATGACTTTTTGCTTAATACACCTGGGCAGCCACTACATGATGAATGACTTAAAGCCTAATAATGTGACCCATGTTGCCCAAGGCACAGAACATTACTGTCCTGCCTACTCTCTCTGGGTTACATGCAGCCAGCCCTTAGGAACCGACTAATCAGGAGCCCCAATCGTCCAGGCAATTGGGAGCTCAAATCTGGGAGATCCTGTTCAGCTCTCTGGTGCTCAGCCTGAAAATTCAACAGTGGATGTGAGAAGGTCACCATTCAAGAACCCTTCCACAATGGAGAGCGAAAAAAATTTGAGTTCAACCAGGCCTCAGGTGTGCAATCGAAGAAACTCATGAGAGTGAATGAGGTGTGAAATGCAGTGTAAACAAACAATCTCAAGAGGTCCTATGAAGCAGGCAGTAGCTGTCTAATCCGCAGAGGCCTGTAAATGGGGTGAAAAATTGAATATAAACAAGCAAGTACAAAGGGATTAAAATAGGGGATACTGCAACGCTGAAACCACACAGACTTCAAGGGGTACAAAATACCTCTCCAAAAAAAAGTGCAGAAAGGCTCTGTCCTGTGAGAAGCTGTTAGGACAGACAGGCTGCAGCTTTGCTGTGCACTATTAAGGGATGTTAAACATGAAAGAACGCAGGCTTCAAGTGTTCACAGACCTCCCGCAACCCCCATCCGAGGGAAGACACCCTCCAAGCCCAGGACCAAGCCGCCTAACACCCAGCTCCCTTTAAGGAACTCTCCATAGCATCTGGCCAGTTCTTACTTTGTTCTGGTGCACTCTGGCAGTATGTGGACAGGGCTACTCACCTCCTCTCTCCCTCTCGGAGTCCATGGCTCCTGATCCCCACCTTCACAGACCAGTAGTACCTGGCGCCTGCGCAAAATCCCACTGGTGGGTGGGAAGATCCCATGAGGCTGGAGTATCTGACGTTAATCACACTAATGAGATTAAAATGAATTAAAATGCAACATCTCTCGCAACTTCTTTAGAAAATATTGGACCAAGTTTGTCAAACTTATCTATCCATATATTTGGTTGTCCTTGATAAATTATTTCTGGAGCATGATGATCATTGAGACTCAAGAACCATCATATTTGCATCATATATAACCATCCCCCTCTATATTTAGCCTTGTACGCTTTAATTCCCGATTGACACTCAGGATTCCGACTATCT
The DNA here is from genome assembly GCF_902713615.1 of Scyliorhinus canicula. Lineage (NCBI taxonomy): Eukaryota > Metazoa > Chordata > Chondrichthyes > Carcharhiniformes > Scyliorhinidae > Scyliorhinus > Scyliorhinus canicula. Next base: position 148,658,340 of record NC_052155.1, read on the forward strand.
GGAGCTGCATATACACACTTCACTCCCCAAACACACCAGCTCAGCCAACAAGGTGGCATTGGTTGCGTTGGAGTGCGCCCATACGGCTAATGGGTCAGCTGGGGATAGAGGGCACCTTGGAGGATGCCCTGGGAAGGGGGGATGGCATCCATGCGACCTGTGGCCCTAAGTTCACATTGGGCAGCCAGCGGTGTGCGCAGCTGTACAGCTGCCTTGCAGGTTGCAGCAATGGTGTTCCATTCCCGTCCATCCCGACCCCACAGCTCACCTCCTGGCCACCCCGGCTACTCCCCCGGCAGAAGCCCGCCGGCTAGCGGCACAACTATCAGCAAACTATGGCGATGTTGGACACTTTCCGTACTCCCTGGGCGCAATTCTCCGGACTTACGAAAAATCGGAGAATAGCGGGTGGCGTAAATTTTTACGGACACACTGGTCCGACGCCCTCCCGCTATTCTCCCCCCCCCCCACGGCCGCCCCCCGACACGAATCGTGGCTCGCCGTTTTTTTACGGCGAGCAGCGATTCTCCCCTGGCCGATGGGCCGATTTCCAAGGCCTTTACGGCCGTTTTTATGAACGTAAAACACACTTGGTCTGACCGTTCGTAAAAACGGCCGTAAAGTCCCGATCTGGGGAACCATGGCACCGATTGGCACGGCCGTGCCAAGGGTGCACCGATCGCGGGCAGCGGGTACTTACCCTGCGTACTCTTTCTCCCTCCGCCGCCCCGCTGGATCCATTCGCGGGGCGGCTGAGGGGCATACCGGCCCGCGCATGCGCGGGTTTCACGCATATGCGTGATGACGTCATCCGCGCATACGCGGGTTAGAGTCGTCCAATCCGCGCATGCGCGGCTGACATCATATGACGCGTCAGCCGTCGCTAACTTTGGCTAGCGGGCTTAACGAAATTCGTTAAGCCCGCGATGCCGGAGTTCACGGCCGCACGATGCTAGCCCCGACCGGGGAGCAGAATCGGTTCCCGGTCGGTGGGGGCGGAGGCTGGCGTCAAACGCGCCCGTTTTTGACGCCAGCTTCCCGATTTTTCGTAACTTGAGAGAATTGCGCCCCCTATCTCTCCCTCAGCAGCTACGACACCCATTTCACGATTTTTAAAAGCACAAGTGAAGCGCGCCATCGGGAACACGGCCCATTTGAGGTGGAGAATCACAGAGGCCCCAAAGAATACGGGATAGTCTAATGATATGCCAACGGTGTTTACCGTACGTGCGTTTTAGAATACATTGACACCGCTGTCGAGGTGACGAAGAATTGCGATTTGGCCACGATTTTGGCGCCGGAATCGATTCTCCGCCTAATCACATTTCCCTATTCCGGAGTCAGCCGACAAAGAATCCCGCCCCTAATCTTCAGTCTTACTTCAGGCTTATTAATTCTTTTCCCTGGTTCTGTGTTCGCAGTTTGCAATAAATGCTATCATATCTGTATTATTGTTGCCTCTCAGCATTGTAAAGATCTGAATCACATCTTCTTTCAATCTTTTTTCGTGCTGTGAAAACGACTTATGTTCTGGAATTCTCTCTTCGTGATCTGGAGCCCCAAATCCCCCCAGAAGCGTTTAATTTGCCTGCACTGACTCCCTGCAGTCTTCTAATTTGTTTTCAACAGCAGAGTGTACAAAACAAAACAGACAATTCTGATTATAGCCTCACTACAGATCTGTATAAAGTCAGTATAAACTGTTTCAATTAGAATCAAATGCCTTGAGTTGCAGTCACGTATTTGATTAAACGCAGTGCTGAAAGCTCCATGTTGACTCTCTGAATGGTTAATAATCACACAAAGATTCTCTTTTTCATCTGAAGTGTGTTTTATATTCTTTATTTCTAATATACATTTCATGTACGCTCATTAAAACGCATTTGTTCTGTAGACTAAGAATTTTTCTTTTGTCCCTTGCCACATATCTTGGTGTTATTGGAAGGTTTCTATCCGATTTTACAATTATCTTATATAATTGGAATTGCTGAAAATAGAGACATGCTATCAGAGCTTTTTATCGCGCAGTCATCAGGGCAGCTCGCAAGAATTTTTCAACAATAATGGGGGAACAACCATTTTACTGCACAAGAAAGGAGTGCAAATTGGTTGGCAAGTGGACTTGATTGGTGGAGGCATTATCTTGGTGAATACAGCAAGGAACAATTAACTGCCCAACTTCGTTCAGGTCAACTCTGATCAAGAATTTCATGCAGTATAAATTGTTGTTCCTCCATTATAGTTAGTAATTTCTTGCGAGTTGTCCTGCTGAGTGCAAGATGAAAAGGTTTGATAGCCTATCTCTTTTTCCAGTCACACTCAAATTTTGTATTGCCAAATGACTAACTAATTAGACTAAAGCATGAGTATAGACGGCAGCTAGTTCCTGGGGTCGGCCCGCCCTCCAACCATGTGCCTCCTCAGGAGTTCCTACCTCCATCTGCTGTACCCCCAGCATGTATGCCGTGCGCACTACATAGTGTCCCAGGAGCCTCTTCACTCAGTGCCCAACCGAGATGAGTGTCTCTGGGGTGGTGTTGGATGTTGGAGACAGCAGTGTCGGGAAAACCATGTCATCCTCAGACTCGAGCTCAGGAGTATCCTTGGTGTTGGGTCTCGGGTCTATGGCTCACGTTCGTGTTGGTGTCCTCGTCTCTGCTCGGCACCTGGGATCTGTCTGTGGCTGGGGGTTGGCGTTGGGGGTCACCAGAAGAGCCCACCCCATCAACAGCAGGTCCTGCAAGTCAGAAGACAAGATGCATGATTGATCGTGGGCCGAGGGGGTGGCGCAGTGGGGGTGATGGGGATTGTGGAGCGGTGGTGTTAGATGGTGTAGGGGTGGTATGAGGGTGGTGTAGGTGTGAGGGTGGTATGAGGGTGGTGTAGGTGTGAGGGTGGTATGAGGGTGGTGTAGGTGTAGGGGTGGTATGAGGGTGGTGTAGGTGTGAGGGTGGTATGAGGGTGGTGTAGGTGTGAGGGTGGTATGAGGGTGGTGTAGGTGTGAGGGTGGTATGAGGGTGGTGTAGGTGTGAGGGTGGTATGAGGGTGGTGTAGGTGTGAGGGTGGTATGAGGGTGGTGTAGGTGTGAGGGTGGTATGAGGGTGGTGTAGGTGTGAGGGTGGTATGAGGGCGGTGTAGGTGTGAGGGTGGTATGAGGGTGGTGTAGGTGTGAGGGTAGTATGAGGGTGGTGTAGGTGTGAGGGTGGTATGAGGGTGGTGTAGGTGTGAGGGTGGTATGAGGGTGGTGTAGGTGTGAGGGTGGTATGAGGGTGGTGTAGGTGTGAGGGTGGTATGAGGGTGGTGTAGGTGTGAGGGTGGTATGAGGGTGGTGTAGGTGTGAGGGTGGTATGAGGGTGGTGTAGGTGTGAGGGTAGTATGAGGGTGGTGTAGGTGTGAGGGTGGTGTAGGTGTGAGGGTGGTGTGTGGGTGATGTTGGGGGGGTTGACACAGGTGTCAAGGGAACTGTAACTCAGCAGGGTCTCACTTCCTCGCCCGATGCCGATCTCCACCCCGGCGACTGCTGCTTCCTTGGGCCCGCCGACCATGTCTAGTGCCCTCTGCTTTGCCATGGTGAGGGGCTGCAGGTCCGGCGGTCCTCGTCCAGCCTGTTCCCATTCCCAGCGGATATGGGGTCGGTATGGGTGCCGACATGTGGTGCAGGGTGGGGGTTTGGCTGCACTCTTTGGGGGGAGGGGTAGGTTACAGGTATATGAGACAGCAGATAGTGCCAGGGGCACAATGCTGCCTATTCACCCTGATCGTCCTGAGGAGGTCATGCACTTTCTTACGGCACTGCTGGCTGGTCTGGACGGTGTTGCTTATGGCGCTTACAGCCTCTGCCACCTGTACCCAGGTATGGCAAACGGTGCTGGCTGGCAGCCTCCTTCCCGGGCCGGAGTAAAGGGTCGCCCGCCTCTCCTCCTGGCGACAAGCAAGGCATTGGCGTCCGTAAAACTGGGTGTCACTCTGCTCGCTGCCATCCTGTTGGCTGGGATGGTGTGTGGGGAATGAAGTATGTATATGTGGCTACAGCTTGTCAACCTCCTGAGTGTCAATCGCGAATCCGGCAATTCCCACACCGTCTCTCATTGGAATCGATTGTGCCCCACGTGGCGCCGGTGCCAGCTCCTTAACAGTCGTTGGATTGGTCCAGATGCGGCGCCAGTTTTGCAGTCGTAGAACTCCGTAAATCCTGCCCCGGAATCGAACACTTCGTCTCAGGGACGGCGCATTCCGCCATATGTTCCCCTCAGAAGTGAATTGGAAATGATTTGTGCTCCCTATCCATCAGAATTCATGCGTAGTGAGGAATACAAGGGCTTCCTGATGGAAGTCTATTATTGAGCCGTCATTTTGGGCGATATCCCAGGACCATGTCCGCCCCCCCGCCCCCCTCCGCATCGTGGATCTCAACCCCCAACTCCCTCCGCAGCTCAGATCAGCATCCAACCCTCCCCACGTGTTGATTGAGCCCCCGAACCCCGGATTTCCTGGTTCCCGTCCTCCCTTAAATATAGGAGTGACCCGACCCACCTTCCCCCCAGAGACCCTCTGAATAGGGGAACTCTCCGAGACCCCCTAGATAGAGACACCCCAGAATAGGGGACACTCCCACAGAAACCTCCCAGATAGGGGTACTTCCCCGAGGCCTCCTGAATAGGGCGACCCCCCAGAGATCCCATAATACAGGGACACCCCCCGAGGGGCCCTAGATGGGGAGACACCCCATAGAGACCCACTGAATATGGAGACCTTCCCAAGATCCCCAAACTAAAGTACCCTCTAACTAAAGGGACCCCATACAGAGACCCCCTAGATATGGGGCCACTCTGAGACCCCCAGAGTAGGAGTATACCCCCTTGAGACCTTCTGGATGGGAGACCTCCCTAAACCCCCTTGGTCCCTTCAGTTAAGGGGTCTCTGGGGTCCGGGGGGGCCCTTTAGTTTGGAGATCTGGGAGGCAGTCTCCCTATCTAGGGGGTCTTCGTGGAGTGGGTCTCCCCATCTAAGGGTCTCTGTGGAGTGCCTTTCTGTCTAGGGGGTCTGAGGGGGTCTCCCTATTCATTAGGTATCCTGTTTTATGGGGGTCTCTGGGGGGAAATGGAGGGGATCTGGTGTAGCCACCTAAGATGGACACTGGGCTAACAAAATGGAGAACTGCTAAGACTGTAGGGAGAAAACAGTTTTAGCCAGGACAAGCAGTCTGCAAAGGCTAATTAGCATTCTGCACGTAACGAAACTATCACCCTCACAGACCAGTTCTTCATCGGACTCGCCCACGACTCCGCCCACTGACCACGACAGACCACGCCCCGAAACGCCCACAAGCTGCCGCAGCAGAGACAGCGATACAGACACTGACTCTGAGGACAGCCACAGCACACCACACTACAGCCCACACTGCAACCCCGACTCCAGTGACCCCATGGAAGTCACTTATATTAAAAACCCAGACCCACCACCCGACCCCGACTACCCCGACAATACCCATTCACTTTTAGACCCAACACTCTGGCACAGGGACAATTCGTACAGACTTGTCCGCAACGACGAAAGTGACCCCCGGTCACATAATTCAAAATTTCATGCCTGATCCACACAAGGGTGTGGGATCCGGGAGAGCAGGACGACACGGTGTCTGAATCCCGATACGGCAACCCCTTTGTGACCCTGTTCACAGAGGCAGAGTCAAAGTGAGGTGTCCAGATGATGTAAAATAGGAACCGCTTGAGGGAAGCGATGTCCTTTCTGATGGAACCTGCACGTATGTTTTGTTTGTCAGTTTATGTTTGTTTGTATTTAATGTTATTGGTTCAGTTGGAGGCTGGACACCTTCTTTTCAGCTGAAAAGATTGTGACCACCTCGCACGCACTTTAGTTTGTCTGCAGAAACCTCTGAGAACTTTCTATTGTGACCAGCTCACCTTATCGACTACACTGTCTGAAGCCCAGCTCAATTTTCAAAAGGAGCATCTTGGCTCCTCCCTTGTTTTTAGGTGCCCCTCTATTCGGCGAATAGAGGCTGCAAATCCACGGTAAACAGATTCTTGCCCGTTTAATCCAGGTTACTCAGGCAGTGGACAAACGGCACTGAGGACCCGCCCTGTCTGAGAAACCACTTTGGTCAGCCAAGCTCGGGTATGGCACAGCACGCCTTACCCGGGGATCCCATTCAAATCGTACCCGTAGCGGCCCATACGCAACCCATTCGACCTTTTCTTTCAAATTTGTTTTCATTTTTCGTTAGGCAGCCCTTAGGCCGCCATCCCACATGCTATTTACATCCAGGAACATTCGGATGGTAAATTAGCAAAGCCTGCGAGACGGCTCGCAGGAGGAAAGTTGTTAGGTGTATTCTGTTCATTAAATTCGCTTTTGAAAAAAAAAATGAGGGGAGTCACAGGGTGTGACTTGGCCAGTCATTTTAATGGGTCAATTGGAATTAGAGGACAGATACGCTAACAAGTACGGATATTAAACTGTGTATTGACAGATACTGTGCTTGATCCCATAGCTTTCAAAGGACGAAAGAGGGTTCACAGCAAGGATCGGCCATACAGGAGGAAGAGAAAGAGAACGAAGAGAAGACCATGATGGAAGCCTACTTATTACTGTTAAATGTTATATTTGTATGTGTGGAAGCAAGGCACGTTTCCCCCACAACCCCCGCCGTCAATGTTTCCCTCACACCAACTCCCCCGTGCTCAGCTCTGATCAGTGAAGTTCAGACCTGGTGCACAAAATTTATGACATGGTACTCCATGTCATATGTGATTGAATCACTGCTAGTGATCGCAATCCTCTGCATAATCGTACAGACCCTCAGGTTGAGGAAATGGAAAAGGAGAGCCTCCCGTTCCTGCCCCTCAACCGTCTATGGAGTTCGATCCCCTATTTTTCGGTTCCACCAATCCCCCCAGCCCCTCAATGAATAAAGCACTATGTGAATAAAAGATACCCATGTATTATATTGTCCTGGACTCGACTGCCGAGTCAGGAAATGTTATGTAATGTGGTATGAATGAATAAGGTTTAGACTGTAATAAAATGTTTAAGGTAAGATAAGGATAGTTGTGATAGGTAGAGGTTCCCGGTTTTGGTAATGCATGTCCCCTTTGACATAGCGGCAAGTAGAGATGTCAGGTAAAAATTTTTCTTCCCATAGTCAAGGACAGAATAGACGCCCAGGAACTTGCCGAGGTCAGGGAACACAAAGAAGGCACCCAGAAGCACTCGAAGCAACGTGCATAGGTGATCCTTCACAATTTTTTTATTGTGAGGATCATAAGGAGGGAATGTAGCCACCTAAGATGGACACAGGGCTAACAAAATGGAGAACTGCTAAGACTGTAGGGAGAAAACAGTTTTAGCCAGGACAAGCAGTCTGCAAAGGCTAATTAGCATTCTGCACGTATCGAAACCAGTTTATGGCCAGGTGCAGGATCTCAGCTTAAGGTGTAAATAGCAAAACGCTTTGCATAGTAATGAGGCGATCCAGATCTGGGCACACACAATAGCAACATTTGGGTTTGAATGGATACTTTGAGTGGACGCCCAGACGAAATGGCACCAGAAGTATCCATCACAAAAGACCCTAGAGACCGCCCCACCCATCGAGAAGAGACCCTCAGATTGGGGGATTTGTAAGACATCGATTGGGAAATAACCCAATCGATACATGGCAGGTAAAGGCCCGCCCCGAAAAGGCACGGACATTGGGGGACCTATAAAGGTAGACATGGTTCTGTCTGTTTTTGTGCTCCGGCTTGGACTGCTGTTTTGACTCCGGCCCAGATCTGCTGTTGTATCCTGACTCCGACTCCAGCCGTTGATCCTGTCTTCCATCACCAGCCGTTGAGCACCAGCCATCGTTCAGTAAGTGCCAAAACGACGCTCGCTACGTGAACCCGGCATTACTTATACAGTATTCGACTATTAGTGAACAGAAGGTGCAGCCCAGAAAGGAACAAAGGCCTTGTCCCCTGACCTTGCTGGTTCCTACTTAGATAAGTATTTAGTCGTTTAATAGTAGAAATGAGTATTAGTCTTTAGCGTGTGCATGCGTATTTATTATATTTGTATAATAAATATTGATCGTTTGAACTTACTGATCGGTGTATAGTTTTATTACTTTGAACCTGACCTTGAAATACTTGTGAGGTGTCTATATACGGCACCTGGCGACTCCGAGCTGAAAATACACACACAGAGCTGTAGCAGTGTTAAGCACACGGCCTTTAAACGGAGGCATGTTAATACACTCCAATAAACGCATAATACACTCAAGTAAAACGTGCAACATCTGGTAAGAGAGGGGGCAGTTCATACATTGTGGGGGTCGGGAAAGGTGACCCTCGGGTGGACTTTGGAGGCAACTCACTCAAGGGGTTACATGGTGAGGTCCATCATGTCAGGGTCATGCTGGTAAATGACAGTAGTGATCTGCACCCACTTGATTCCCACCCCGGAGGACCATAGAATCATGATAGCCCGGAAACTGTGGTGTTGGGCCGTCTAAGTGGATGTAAATGGGATCCAAATGAGTAGTTGGGAGCTATTTGCATCAATTAGCATCCTCCTGCTGGCAGGCGGGCATGACCCCCAATCCCGCCGGCAGCAGGGGGCCGGAGCATACTGGTTGGTCCAGCGCCCGGCGCAACCCTTGATTTAGGCCGGATGCCCGATCGTGATCCACATTGCCGGGATCGTGGGGCGGAGAATCCACCGTTCCACCCACCAGTAACTTTCCTCATAATGGGTGGAAGCAATTGAAAGATGACAGATTTGGGAATGCTGCTGGAATAATCTCGCCAAGGCCCGTCTTCAAACACCGTACCCCTTTATTTATGAAACAGAAAAGGCCTCAGCCACGGCTTACAGCACACATGTCCAAACCCGGGGACCTACTGAATGCCAGGTTGAAGCAGCAGGTTTAAACTCCCGCTGCTCGTTTATCATTGGGCAAGCTCCCGTTCGCTCAATAGGAAGTTCATACTCTGCGAAACCCATGGTAAAATCTATTGGTGATCCTCCATGCCCTTGGTGGCCATCATAACGGAGGCCAGTTAATCCTGTTAACAAACTTATTGAGAGCATGTTGAGGGTCACTTTGATTTTGGTGGAGCCCTGGGTTACACACTGGATGAGGACCAGACGAGTTACATGGAAATAGCAACAGAGTGGGGATGAGACAAAGCCGCACCATGAAATTGGGATGGCCCATCAGGGGGGAACAGCTGAGAGGGACACTTAACCATTGGCACAGAGGTGCCAACTGCTGTGCACAGATTGCCAGAAGACGGGTTCGGCCGTCACACTCCTGGGAATATCGGAGCGTAAGTGGAAGCCATTCACTCACCAGATACTGTTGTGAGTGCGGCTGAGAAGAAAGAAGGCAACAGCTGTCACTGGAATTACAGTTGCCAGATATTGGGTCAGTGGTGATGAAGATCAACATCCTGAGCAGCAGGGACAGGGTCCTGGGCATGAGGAGGGCAGGGAAGTGGAATGAAGTACAGGAGGGCAATTGAGGCCATATCCTCTGCTGAGAAGCTACCGTCGGGAATGGAGCTACCTGGAAATGTTGGCAAACCAATGTTGCACGAGTCTTCACCTACGCAGGTAGATGAACACTGAGAGAGGAACATAGGAAATTGGAATAGAGGGAGGCCTTCCAGCCCATCGGGCCTGCTCCACCATTCAAGCAGATCATGGCTGCTTGCTCATCATCCTCTGGCACTATTTTTCTCATGATCCTCACATTCCTTTATTTCATCAGTATTCAGAAATCTATTGATTTCTGTCTTGACCGTGCTCAATGACTGACCCTCCACAGCCCTCTGGGCACAAAGTTCAAAAATACTTCACCCTCTGAGTGATGACATTCCTCCTCACCTCAGTCTTAAATGGCCTGCTCCTTATTTTGAAACAGTGTCTCCTGGATCTAAACTCACCAGTCAGACGAAACATCCTTAGTGACATCTACCTTGTCACATTCTGTACGAATTTAATAAGTTTCAATCAGATCACTTCTAATTCTTAAAAACTCGAGAGAATACAGGCCCAGTTTGCTCAATGCTCTCATAAGACAATTTGACCATTCCAGGGATTAGTCTGCTGAACCTCTGTGGCACTCCGTACGTGGCAAGTATATCCTCCCGTACATATGTTTTGTTATGCTCTTGACGTAGCATAAGCTGCTTCCCTGATGTGCACTCTGACAAAGGAAGGTTCAGACTTGGAGATAGCTTTAACACATTTATTAAACCGTTAATGATTCTCCTATTTGGATTCGACTCTCCTGTTAATCCTGCTATAGCAACTCAGACTATCTAACCAGTCTGCTGCAATCAACTTGGTGGGAGTGATGTGTTTCAATCAACCCTGTGTACACACTGAGTGTCTCCACTGGAAAGAGGAAGATCATGTGTGCTGTGTCCTTTTATATGGGTTGGTGTAATGCCTCCCTGTGGTAGTGTCACCTCTGTGTGTATCGTGAATGCCCATTGATTGTGTCCTATCTTACTGGCCTATTGGTTGAATGTCTGTGTGTCATGTCTCTGGTGCTCCCTCTAGTGTCTATCTAGTCTAAGTGTATTTACATTAACCCCTTGTGTATTTACAGTGATGCATATCACCACGTCCCCCTTTTTTCATGTTACAGATTTTCTGTACAGTATTAAAGAAAATTGAACAAAAACAGGTAGATAAGTGATGCTATGTACAAATCATGATAACAGTGATCACTAAACAATAAGTCCAAATCAGATGTATGAGTCCAAAATTGGGCAATGGGCATTCACAATACACACAGAGGTGACACTACCACAGGGAGGAGTTCAGAAAGAGAGAGAGAGAGAGAGGCTATATAACAGCCGGAGTTCAGAAAGGGAGAGAGAGAGGCTATAAAACAGCAGGAGTTCAGAGGGAGGGAGAGAGAGAGAGAGAGAGAGAGAGAGGGTATAAAACAGCCGGAGTTCAGAGGGAGAGAGAGAGAGAGAGAGAGGGTATAAAACAGCCGGAGTTCAGAGGGAGAGAGAGAGAGAGAGAGAGAGAGAGGCTATAAAACAGCAGGAGTTCGGAGGGAGAGAGAGGGAGGCTAATAAACAGCAGGAGTTCAGACAGAGAGAGAGAGAGAGAGAGAGGGTATAAAACAGCCGGAGTTCAGAGGGAGAGAGAGAGAGAGAGAGAGAGGCTATAAAACAGCAGGAGTTCGGAGGGAGAGAGAGGGAGGCTAATAAACAGCAGGAGTTCAGACAGAGAGAGAGAGCCCTTAAAACATTGGGTGCTCAGAGAGAGAACATAAGAACATAGGAACTAGGGGCAGGAGGAGGCAATTCAGCCCCTTGAGCCTGCTCCGTCATTCAGTCCGATCATGGCTGATCTCCTCTCAGCCTCAACTCCACTTTCCTGCCCGTTCTTCATAACCCTTCAACCCATTACTAATAAAAAATCAGTCTATCACCCACTTAAATTTACTCAATGTCCTGGCATCCTCTGCACTCTGGTACAATGAATTCCATGTTTCTCCTCATCTGTGTTTAAAATCGGTGACCCCTTATTCGAAAACTATGACCTCTCATTTTAAATTGCCCCACAAGAGGAAGCATCCACTCGATGTTCACTTGGTCAATACCTTTTATCATCTTACATACCTCAATTAGAACGCTAATTATCTCTTAACCTCTCGACAATATAGGCCTAAACTGCTCAATCTCTCTTCATAAGACAAATCCCTCATCTCCGGAATCAATCTAGTGAACCTCCTCTGAACTGCCTCTAATTCAACTACATCCCTCCTCAAATAAGGGGACAAAAACTGTGCACAGTGTTCCAGGTGCGGTTTCACCAATGCTTTGTTGCAGCAACACCTCCCTACTTTTATACTATATTCCTTTAGCTTTAAAGGCCGAAACTCATTTGCCTTCCTTATTACCCGCTGTACCTGTATGCTAGTTTTCTGCAATCCATGCACAAGGACACCCAGATCCCTCTGCATCAAATCACTGTGACGTTTCTCTCCATTTTGATACGTTGGACTGATTTCTAGTTCTCCAGTTCATGTATCTTTTCTCACTCCAGCACAGATCCCTCTCTTTACTAGCAAAGCCACACCACCTTGTTTACCTTCCTGTCTATCCTTACGAAATACAGAGTACCCTTGGATATTCAATTCCCAGACCTGGTCTCCTTGTAACCACTCTCAGTGAAAAAAGCAGCAGCTGTTCAGAGAGAGAGAGAGAGAGAGCACATGAAGCAGCAGAAGTCCAGAATGACAGTTTAGAGAGCCAGAAAGAGCCAGCTAGAGTTTTGGAGAGAGACCATAAAACTGTGGGAGTTCAGAAAAAAGAGAACCCATTAAACAACAGGAGTTCAGAGAAGGAGGGAGCCCATAAAACTGTGGGAGTTCAGTGAGAGAGAGCGCTCATAAAATAAAGGGAGTTTGGAATGAAACTGACGCAGCAGTGGGAGTTCAGAAAAAGTGATCCAATAACACAAGTTTCACAGACAGCCCATAAAGCAATGGGAATTCAGAGAGAGAGCCCATAAAGCAATGGGAATTCAGAGAGAGAGCCCATAAAGCAATGGGAATTCAGAGAGAGAGCCCATAAAGCAATGGGAATTCAGAGAGAGAGCCCATAAAGCAATGGGAATTCAGAGAGAGAGCCCATAAAGCAATGGGAATTCAGAGTGAGAGCCCATAAAACAGGGGGAATTCAGAGAGAGAGCCCATAAAGCAAACAAAGAACAAAGAACAAAGAAAATTACAGCACAGGAACAGGCCCTTCGGCCCTCCCAGCCTGCGCCGATCCAGATCCTTTATCTAAACCTGTCTCCTATTTTCCAAGGTCTACTTCCCTCTGTTCCTGCCCATTCACATACCTGTCTAGATGCTTCTTAAATGATGCTATCGTGCCCACCTCTACCACCTCCGCTGGTAAAGCGTTCCAGGCACCCACCACCCTCTGCGTAAAAAACTTTCCACGCACATCTCCCTTAAACTTTCCCCCTCTCACCTTGAAATCGTGACCCCTTTTAACTGACACCCCCACTCTTGGGAAAAGCTTGTTGCTATCCACCCTGTCCATACCTCTCATAATTTTTTAGACCTCAATCAGGTCCCCCCTCAACCTCCGTCTTTCCAACGAAAACAATCCTAATCTACTCAACCTTTCTTCATAGCTAGCACCCTCCATACCAGGCAACATCCTGGTGAACCTCCTCTGCACCCTCTCCAAGGCATCCACATCCTTCTGGTAATGTGGCGACCAGAATTGCACGCAGTATTCCAAATGTGGCCGAACCAAAGTCCTATACAACTGTAACATGACCTGCCAACTCTTGTACGCAATACCCCGTCCGATGAAGGCAAGCATGCTGTATGCCTTCTTGACCACTCTATCAACCTGCGTTGCCACCTTCAGGGTACAATGGGCCTGAACTCCCAGATCTCTCTGCACATCAATTTTCCCCAAGACCCTTCCATTGACCATATAGTCCGCTCTTGAATTTGATCTTCCAAAATGCATCACCTCGCATTTGCCTGGATTGAACTCCATCTGCCATTTCTCTGCCCAACTCTCCAATCTATCCATATTTTGTTGTATTCTCTGACAGTCCTCCTCGCTATCTGCAACTCCACCAATCTTAGTATCATCTGCAAACCTGCTAATCAGACCACCTATACCTTCCTCCAGGTCATTTATGTAGATCACAAACATCAGTGGTCCGAGCACGGATCCCTGTGGAACACCACTAGTCACCCTTCTCCATTTTGAGACACTCCCTTCCACCACTACTCTCTGTCTCCTGTTGCCCAGCCAGTTCTTTATCCATCTAGCTAGTACTCCCTGAACCTCATATGACTTCACTTTTTCCATCAACCTGCCATGGGAAACCTTATCAAACGCCTTACTAAAGTCCATGTATACGACATCTACAGCCCTTCCCTCATCAATTAACTTTGTCACTTCCTCAAAGAATTCTATTAGGTTTGTAAGACATGACCTTCCCTGCACAAAACCATGCTGCCTATCACTGATAAGTCTATTTTCTTCCAGAAGTGAATAGATCCTATCGCTCAGTATCTTCTCCAACAGTTTGCCTACCACTGACGTCAAGCTCACAGGTCTATAATTCCCTGGATTATCCCTGCTATCCTTCTTAAACAAAGGGACAACATTAGCAATTCTCCAGTCCTCCGGGACCTCACCCGTGCTCAAGGATGCTGCAAAGATATCTGTTAAGGCCCCAGCTATTTCGACCCTCGCTTCCCTCAGTAACCTGGGATAGATCCCATCCGGTCCTGGGGACTTGTCCACCTTAATGTCTTTTAGAATACCCAAACCTTCCCCCTTCCGTATGACAACTTGACCGAGAGTATTTAAACATCCATCCCTAGCCTCAACATCCATCTTGACCCTCTCCTTTGTGAATACCGATGCAAAGTACTCATTAAGAATCTCACCCATTTCCTTTGAGTCCACGCATAAATTCCCTCTTTTGTCTTTAAGTGGGCCAATCCTTTCTCTAGTTACCCTCTTGCTCCTTACATACGAATAAAATGCTTTGGGATTTTCCTTAACCCTGTTAGCCAAAGATATTTCATGACCACTTTTAGCCCTCTTTATTGCATGTTTGAGATTCGTCCTACTTTCCCGATATTCCTCCAAAGCTTCATCAGTTTTGAGTTGCCTCGATCCTATGTATGCTTCCTTTTTCATCTTAGCTAGTCCCACAATTTCACCCGTCATCCATGGTTCCCTAATCTTGCCATTTCTATTTTTCATTTTCACAGGAACATGTCTGTCCTGCACTCTAATCAACCTTTCCTTAAAAGACTTCCACATTTCAAATGTGGATTTACCCTTAAACAGCTGCTCCCAATCCACATTCCCTAGCTCCTGCTGAATTTTGTTATACTCTGCCTTTCCCCAATTTAGTACTCTTCCTTTCGGACCACTCTTGTCCTTGTCCATGAGTATTCTAAAACTTACGGAATTGTGATCGCTATTCCCAAAATAATTACCGACTCAAACATCAACCACCTGGCCGGGATCATTCCCCAATACCAGGTCCAATATGGCCCCTTCCCGAGTTGGACTATTTGCATACTGCTCTAAAAAACTCTCCTGGATGCTCCTTACAAACTCTGCTCCATCTACGCCTCCAAAACTACACGAATCCCATTCAATGTTGGGGAAGTTAAAATCTCCCATCACAACCACCCTATTGCTCCTACATTTTTCTATAATCTGTCTGCATATTTGTACCTCTACTTCATGCTCGCTTTTGGGAGGCGTGTAGTAAAGTCCCAACAATGTTACTGCACCCTTCCTATTTCTCAGCTCCACCCATATTGCCTCAGTGATCGAATCCTCCATCATGCCCTCCTTAATCACAGCTGTGATATCATCTCTGACGAGTAATGCAACTCCTCCACCCCTTCTACCTCCCTCTCTATCCCTCCTGAAGCATCTATACCCTGCGATATTCAGTTGCCAGTCCTGCCCTTCCCTCAACCAAGTCTCAGTAATACCAATAGCATCATATTCCCAGGTACTGATCCAAGCCCTAAGTTCATCTGCCTTACCTGCTACACTTCTCGCATTAAAACAAATGCACCTCAGACCACCTTTGCGTTCATCATCACTTCCCTGTCTACTCTTCCCCTCAGTCACATTGAGTTTATTGTCTCGTACCTTACTGGCTTTAGTTGCTGCTTCTTTACTGACCTCTAACTTCCTAATCTGGTTCCCAACCCCTGCCACATTAGTTTAAAACCTCCCCAACAGTGTTAGCAAAAGCACCCCGTAGGATATTGGTTCCAGTCCTGCCCAGGCATAGACCATCCGGTTTGTAATGGTCCCACTGCCCCCAGAACCGGTTCCAATGTCCCAAAAATCTGAACCCCTCCCTCCTGCACCATCTCTCAAGCCACGTATTCATTCTGACTATTCTTGAATTTCTACTCTGACTGTCCCGTGGCACTGGTAGCAATCCTGAGATTACTACCTTTGAGGTCCTACTTTTTAACTTATCTCCTAACTCCCTAGATTCTGATTGTAGGACCTCATCCCTTTTTTTTACCTATATCGCTGGTGCCTATATGCACCATGACAACTTGCTGTTCACCCTCCCCCTTCAGTATGTCCTGCAGCTGATCGGAGACATCCCTGACCCGAGCACCCAGGAGGCAACATACCATTCGGGAGTCTCGTTTTCGACCACAGAAACGCCTGTCTACTCCCCTTACAATTGAATCCCCTATGACTATAGCCCTGCCAGTCTTTTTTCCGCCCTTGTGTGCAGCAGAGCTAGCCACGGTGCCATGAGCCTGGCTACTACTGCCTTCCCCTGGTGAGTCATCTCCCCCAACAGTAACCAAAACGGTATACCTGTTTTGGAGGGAGATGACGGCAGGGGACACCTGCACTGCCTTCCTGCTCTTTCTCTGCCTTTTGGTCACCCATTCCCTGTCTCCGTCACCAGTCCTAATCTGCGGTGTGACCAACTCACTGAACCTGCTATCCACGACCTCCTCAGCATCACGGATGCTCCAAAGTGAGTCCATCCGCAGCTCCAGAGCCGTCATGCGGTCTAACAGGAGCTGCAGCTGGACACACTTCCCGCACATGAAGACGTCAGGGGCATCGGCCGCTTCACTGAACTCCCACATTGCGCACGAGGAGCACAACACGGGTCTGGGATCTCCTGCCATTTTTACCCTTTACCTTAACTGATTACAAATATAGTATCAAATAATTATTAAGTGAAATGAATAAAGATTTTACTTAACAATCACAATACTCACCAACACACGAAGAGTTCAATTTCTCCCAGCAACTGCTAATTGGAGCACTTTCCTTTCCTGCCAATCAGGTCACTGCTTTGCTGTGATGTCACCCTTAACGGTAAGTTTTTAAAGAGATAAACTTACCTTCCCGCCAACCACGGTTGGTTTTTTTTGGTTAGAGGAGGGGGTAGGGAGGGAAACACTGAGGAAGTGTTTCAGGTTTAATTGTCACTTGACAACAGCCCCTTCACAAATCACCTTCAAATTAGGCTGACCGCACTGCACTTATGCAAATCTACCCGGAACAGCCAATCAGTAGCTCCGCTCTGCTGCCCTCTGCTGGGGGGAATTCAGAGAGAGAGCCCATAAAGCAGGGGGAATTCAGAGAGAGAGCCCATAAAGCAGGGGGAATTCAGAGAGAGAACCCATAAAGCAGGGGGAATTCAGAGAGAGAGCCCATAAAGCAGGGGGGAATTCAGAGAGAGAGCCCATAAAACAGGGTGAATTCAGAGAGTGTGCCCATAAAGCAGGGGGAATTCAGAGAGAGAGTCCATAAATAGAACATAGAACATAGCACATTACAGCGCAGTACGGGCCCTTCAGCCCTTGATGTTGCGCCAACCTGTGAAACCATCTGAAGCCTATCTGACCTACACTATTCCATTCTCATCCATATAGAACATAGAACACTACAGCACAGAACAGGCCCTTCGGCCCTCAATGTTGTGCCGAGCCATGATCACCCTACTCAAACCCACGTATCCACCCTATACCCGTAACCCAACAACCACCCCCCCCTTAACCTTACTTTTATTAGGACACTACGGGCAATTTAGCATGGCCAATCCACCTAACCCGCACATTTTGGACTGTGGGAGGAAACCGGAGCACCCGGAGGAAAACCCACGCACACAGGGGGAGGACGTGCAGACTCCACACAGATAGTGACCCAGCCGGGAATCGAACCTGGGACCCTGGAGCTGTGAAGCATTTATGCTAACCACCATGCTACCCTGCTACCCAGGATATGTCTATCCAGTAACCACTTAAATGCCCTTAAATTTGGCGAGTCTACTACTGTTGCAGGCAGGGCGTTCCACACCCCTACTACTCTCTGAGTAAAGAAACTGCCTCTGACATCTGTCCTATATCTACCACCCCTCAATTTAAAGCTATGTCCCCTCGTGTTGGTCATCACCATCCGAGGAAAGAGACTCTCACTGTCCACCCTATCTAACCCTCTGACTATCTTATATGTCTCTATTAAGTCACCTCTCAGCCGTCTCCTCTCTAACGAAAACAACCTCAAGTCCCTGAGCCTTTCCTCGTAAGACCTTCCCTCCATACCAGGCAACATCCTAGTAAATCTCCTCTAAACCCTTTCCAAAGCTTCCACATCCTTCCTATAATATGGTGACCAGAACTGCACGCAGTACTCCAGGAGCGGCCGCACCAGAGTTATGTACAGCTGCAGCATTACCTTGTGGCTCCAAAACTCAATCCCCCTACTGATAAAGGCTAGCACACCATATGCCTTCTTAACAGCCCTATTAACCTGGGTGGCAACTTTCAGGGATTTATGTACCTGGATGCCGAGATCTCTCTGTTCATCTACACTACCAAGAATCTTGCCACTAGCCCAGTACTCTGCATTCCTGTTACTCCTTCCAAAGTGAACCACCTCACACTTTTCCGCATTAAACTCCATCTGCCACCTCTCAGCCCAGCTCTGCAGCTTATCTATGTCCCTCTGTATCCTATAACATCCTTCAGCACTATCCACAACTCCATTGACCTTCGTGTCATCTGCAAATTTACTAACCCATCCTTCTACACCCTCTTCCAGGTCATTTATAAAAATGACAAACAGCAGTAGCCCCAAAACAGATCCTTGCGGTACACCACTAGTAACTGAACTCCAGGATGAACATTTGCCATCAACCACCACCCTCTGTCTTCTTTCAGCTAGCCAATTACTGATCCAAACCGCGATATCACCTTCAATCCCATACTTCCTTATTTTCTGCAATAGCCTACCGTGGGGAACCTTATCAAATGCCTTACTGAAATCCATATACACCACATCAACCGCTTTACCCTGATCCACCTGTTTGGTCACCTTCTCAAAAAACTCAATAAGGTTTGTGAGGCATGACCTACCCTTCACAAAACCGTGTTGACTATCGCTAATCAACTTGTTCTTTTCAAGATGATTATAAACCCTATCTCTTATAACCTTTTCCAACATTTTACCCACAACCGAAGTAAGGCTCACAGGTCTATAATTACCAGGGTTGTCTCTACTCCCCTTCTTGAACAAGAGAGAGAGCCCATAAAGCAGGGGGAATTCAGAGAGAGAGCCCATAAAGCAGGGGGAATTCAGAGAGAGTGCCCATAAAGCAATGGGAATTCAGAGAGAGAGCCCATAAAGCAATGGGAATTCAGGGAGAGAACCCATAAAGCAGGGGGAATTCAGAGAGAGTGCCCATAAAGCAATGGGAATTCAGAGAGAGAGGCCATAAAACAGGGGGAATTCAGAGAGAGAACCCATAAAGCAGGGGGAATTCAGAGAGTGTGCCCATAAAGCAATGGGAATTCAGAGAGCCCATAAAGCAGGGGGAATTCAGAGAGAGAGCCCATAAAGCAGGGGGAATTCAGAGAGAGAGCCCATAAAGCAATGGGAATTCAGAGAGAGAGCCCACAAAGCAGGGGGAATTCAGAGAGCCCATAAAGCAGGGGGAATTCAGAGAGAGAGCCCATAAAGCAGGGGGAATTCAGAGAGCCCATAAAGCAATGGGAATTCAGAGAGAGAGCCCATAAAGCAGGGGGAATTCAGAGTGTGCCCATAAAGCAGGGGGAATTCAGAGAGAGAACCCACAAAGCAGGGGGGAATTCAGAGGACGCGATTCTCCGCACTCACGCCAGTTCGGAGAATAGCGGGCCGCGCATATTTTCACGGCGACGCCGGTCCGACGCCCTCCCGCTATTCTCCGAACCCCGCACCAACTACACGTCGGCATTCCCGGCAAAGGCCTCGAAAGACCCCCCGACATGACCAGAAGCCCGACTTATTGGCCCCCCGCTATTCTCCGGCCCGGATGGGCCGAAGTCCCGACGTGCTCACGCACTGTTTTCACGCCGGCCAACACACCTGCTTTTCAAGTTCGTCAACCAGTCGTGCTGGCTGACGAGAGCTTCGATTAGGTGAGTCAGCGCACAGCTCAGCGCACCGCTCAGCACACCGCTGGAGTCTGGCCACAACGGGGAAGGCATCCCCGAGAACGGGAGGGGGTCCAGAGCGGGGGGGGGGGGGGGGGGGGGGAGTGTGGGAGACTGAGGGGGGGAGTGTGGGAGAGGGAGGGGGGGGGGGAGTGTGGGGACTGAGGGGGAGGGAGTGTGGGAGACTGAGGGGGGAGTGGGGAGACGGAGGGGGGAGTGGGGGAGACTGAGGGGGGGAGTGGGGGGAGACTGAGGGGGGAGTGGGGGAGACGGAGGGGGGGGGTGGGGGAGACTGAGGGGGGAGTGGGGGAGACTGAGGGGGGAGTGGGGGAGACTGAGGGGGGAGTGGGGGAGACTGAGGGGGAAGTGGGTAGACGGAGGGGGGAGTGGGGGAGACGGAGGGGGGAGTGGGGGAGATGGAGGGGGGGAGTGGGGGAGACTGAGGGGGGGTGGGGGAGACTGAGGGGAGTGGGGGAGACTGAGGGGAGGAGTGTGGGAGACGGAGGGGGAGTGGGGGAGACTGAGGGGGGGAGTGGGGGAGACGGAGGGGGAGTGGGGGAGATGGAGGGGGGAGTGGGGGAGACGGAGGGGGGAGTGGGAGTCGGGGGAGTGTGGGAGACTGAGGGGGGGAGTGGGGGAGACGGAGGAGGGGTAGGGAGAGAGTGAGCGAGTGACTTGTCCAACCCCAGTTACAAAATGTCTGCCACCATGCCATTGCGTGCCGGTCACGAGTACACGGCCGCTGTTTGCCCTGTGGCTTACGGACACGGGCCACTGATGCACCCGTGAGGAGGACGTGGTTAACTGCCCGTTGGATGCAGAAAGTGACCAGGGGTTAGGCTGCCCGCGTGTCAGCAGCGCAACCAGGCCACCGGGACACACAGGTATCCCGTGGCAGGCGGCTGCCGAGGTGTCGACTAACCTCCGTCTAACATGTCCCATTTCTCTGCCCCCCCCCCCCCCCCCCCCACCACCCTTTTGGAGGTTAGCACAATGTCTGCGAACAGAACGGCTATGTTCTGCGCAGTGTTTGGCGCCGCTGCACTGCATTCGGAGTACAGGTTAAGCTCTTTATGACGCTAAAAGTGGGGGCCCCACGGGCAGTCAAGGGAATCACCTTCTGGCGGTGCTCCCCGTTAATGGCGTTCAGCCTGAAAAAATAGCACATACACTCAGCGTACTGAGCCCAGTTTTTTATACTCGGGTCAAAAGCATCGAGCCTCCCAAAGAGCGACATTTTTCAATCAGTTCTCACCTTGCTCGTCTGTGGTGAGATGCAGCCGTAGTCTAGATGTCCAGCGCCACCTGTAGTTCCTTTTTGTTCTCGTCACCAGTATTGTAGTGAAAGAGGTGCCCTGAAAAGGTGAGAAAATGCAGGAGACAAAGAACACCTTTTGTCCCAGCTAGGACCATCCCGAGATGTCGGCTCTCTTTAGGGCCGGCTTTCATTTTATGGAAATAACAAGTCCTGCTGTCAACGGGGGAGCTCGCATCCCACAGGGAGATCAATTGGGTCATTCTTTATGAGGAAAATTGGTTCAAAATTAATTTAAAAAATTTATTTTCCCATTCTCTCACCCAAGCTAGAATGCTCTACATCACCTTGAATGTTATTTAGAGAAAATTAAAATATTTTGCAGGATATGCAAAGGATTATTGTTTGTGAAAAAGCTGCTCAAATAAATGCTTAAAATGTATTGATGTCTGTGATAATCACCAAGACAAAATGTGGAAAGATCCATAACCTGGGTTACATAAAACCTGGTGCAGTGAGTCTACAGGGAATACTGAACGATAAAGCTAAAAGCATTGAGGATGAAAATGCTATCTCCCCTTCTGGCACTTATATAATAATGTTCCTGTTATATAAGCTATACAGTGTCATGATCTAATGTATCATGCTGATCATATTCTTTCTTTTTCAATCTTGTGAATAGAATTTGAGTTTGCAATATTAAAAATTGTTCAAATTTCATAAAGGAAAATTTTTAAAATTGTGGATTATATGATTTACTGCCAGTCACTGTCCGTGTGGAGTTTGCACGTTCTCCCCGTGTCTGCGAGGGGTTCACCCCCACAACCCAAAGATGTCCAGGTTAGGTGAATTGGCCACGCTAAATTGCCCCTTAATTGGGGAAAAAAAAATAATTGGGTACTCTAAATTTATAAGCAAAAGAAAAAAAATATATAAGATACTGGCCTTTCATCCTGGGACCTGAATTCAAACCAGGCAGTTGGACTGAAAACTTTCTCTCTGTCAGCCGCATGGATCTTGAATGAACTGAGCTTCAAAGATCGGAAACTATCTCGTGAGTGTGAATTCACATCATCAAAAAGTTCAAAATTTTGCGAAAGGTGTCAAGGTACTGCGCCCGGGCCTCTTACTACCATTTGGACTCTCACCAGAGCCCATTTTAAATGACCAGTCCACAGACAAGACAATGTCACCTATGGATTAAAATACAACCTATACAGGCACAATAATCTGGAAGGGAGCTTGCCTTCTTTGCCAATTCATCCACTGGAAGTGACACAAAATGGCTCTTATTTTCAACTATTGCAGACCAAATGGGCGGGATTCTCTGAGCCTCCGCACCAAAATCGCGATTGGCGCAGGGGCGGAGAATGGGCGTTGACGCCGAAAACCAAGAATCACGTGCGCTCAGTCTACGCGGCGCGGGTGGGGGGCCATTGACAGAACCCCCCCCCCCCCCACCGCGATTCACCGACGACAACTGGCCGAGTTCCCAATGGCGTGGGTCTAGCCACATTTTTGTCTGTCGGAACGGTCGGCGACGATTGCGGACTCAGTCATGCCGCCCTGGTGGGGGGCAGGGGCATGCTTCACCGGGGGCGTGGGGGAGGGCCTGAGTGACGGCCAGGTTAGCGATCAGGGTGCCACTGATCCGCGGGCACGTGCGATCTAGGGGGGGCCTATATTTTCGGGGCCGCTCCGCGTTGTGGGTTCGTCATGTCGCCGGGGCTGCCGCCGAAGGCCACGGCCGTGCACATGCGTGGACTCCCGACCAGAAATGCAGGGCCCTGTATCGGCATTCAGAGCTGCGTGGAGCACTCCAGGGCCCTGCTAGCCCCCTTCAGGTAGGAGAATCACTCTGGACTTTCTTCAAGGAAGTCCAGAGTGAAGCACTCACGTTTTGACGCTGGAGTCGGGGCATAGCCCCATTAGTGGAGAATCCTTGCTTGTAAACTATGAATCTGGTTCACTAAACAGTGAAAAGTATCAGAGTTCACTAGATTAGAAAACTTTACTTAAAATTATATTCAATTGCCATTTGTGAAGCAATCTAACTGGACTCACATGGTGCTTTGAAGTTTAGAGGGGGGAAACTGGGTCCAATCCAAAAACAGATGCCGAAATCCATGAAATTCAGGCAACATGTAAACATTGTGCTGGCTGCTGATTTAAACAATTGCACCATGTTCATCATGTTGCTCAATGTCTGCTTTCCTCAGCAGGGAGCCCATGCTTATGTAAGGCACACAACATTTAGAACTAGCCTGTACTACTTAAAATAGCACCTTTGAACAAAGCTGTGCATTCTGGCTGCACCAAGTTCTGGAAAGTGGTGAATATTTGTGGAAGACTTTCTGAGCAGGATGAAGAGAAACAATAACACAACTGGAGACGGAGCATTCTCCAAGCTCCCCTGATCCAGTACTGGAGGCCTTGGTGCAGGACATCGACAGGAGCTGAGAGGTCCCTTAGGCCAGAAGGGCTTCTCCTCTGCTTCAACGTGAAGATTGCTCATATGGGTGAGTGGCCGTGTCTTCATAGGATACCCCTTGTCTCTGAGAATCCAGTTCGGCAAGGGAGCTGAATATTTGCGGCATTTGGGATTGTCGAAGTATGTCCATTCCATGGCTGCTTCCCAAGAACCATATACACACCTGAAGGATCGGTTTCAATGGTCACAGCTCAGCTGTACATTGAGGGGATGGAAGCCCTTCCTGTTAATGAAGGCTGCTGAGTGGTCCATGGGAGCCTTGATGGTGAGATGCATGCAGTCAATGACACCTTGCACCTCAGGGGAATCCAGCAATGACCCCGAAGTTGATGGACCTCTCTGCCTGGTTTCCAGGCTCAGTTCGGCTGTGCTCATAGCCATTGGACCCCTTGTGAAAGGTCACCTCCTTGATGCAATGATAGACTACAGACTAGGAGATCCTACATGTGTCCCCAGTGGATCCATGGAATGATCCAGAGGCTGATGTTCACGATCACTGACACTGTATCTCCACAAAGCCCTTTGGGTCTCAGCTCGCCCTGCAGCATGAGTCTTAAATCTGTACCTGCCTCATGGAAAACCTCAATGTCTGTTGATAATGCTGCTCAGTTGCCTGCAGATAGTTCAGCAACAGAATCATAGAAACGTTACAGCACAGAAGGATGCCATTCAGCCCATCTTGTCCTTGCCAGCCCAAGGACATCCAGGTGCCCTTTCTAATCCCACCTTCCTGCACCCAGTCCATCGCCCTGTAGTTTAGAGCACTTAAGGTGCAGGTCCAGGTGCTTTTTAAAAGAGTTTAGGGTCTCTGCCTCCGTCACCAACTGGGGCAGTGGATTCCAGACTCCCACTACCCTTCGCATAAAAAAGGTTTTCCTCATGTCCTCTCTGCACCTTCTACCACTGATCTTGAATCTATGTCCCCTGGTTCTAGAATTCTCCACCAAGGGAAACAATTTTATCCAGTCCACTCTACCTCTTCCCCTCATAATTTTATACACCTCAATTAAGTCACTCCTCAGCCTACTTTGTTCCAAGGGAAATAACCCAACCCATCCAATCTCTCTTCATAGCCACACTTTCTAGCTCTGGCAACGTTCTTGTAAACCTCCTCCTTAACTCTCTGTCATGTATGGTATACTCTACCCTGGAGACAGGACTGTCTTTGCACAGCTATTGGTGCGCTCCTCTGCTCCCACGTGCCCACCACAAACCAGGCCTCTTACTGCTCCTGATGTTCCTGACGTACCACGGCCAAGACCTGGGCTTTCCTTTCCCTTCCTTGTCCCTTCCCCTCGGCGGGCAGGGGGCGGGTTCCACAAATATTGGCTCATGACAGATGGACTTTCTCCAATTCTGTGTCTTCTGTCCAACCCACCTTCCCCTGCCTAATCCCAAGTACCATTACCAACTCTGTGACCTTTGCAGCACAACCTCTCAGCCAGTGTTAATGTGCTTTCTGCAATGCCTTGCATTCACCACTTTTTCTTCCACAGCATGTTGACTCGCTGCATGGATGCCTCATTTCTTTGCTGCCTCCTTTAACCAGGTCAGGCTTTAAAACCTCATGGTCCCTATGCACCATTGATTAAACTATAAAACGACTATAACATTTGGGTTAATTACTGTTTCAAGCACATTAACTGAAGCCTGACCACATCATTATCAGCAGTCTGCCCACCATGGCTCTCGTTATTTGTAAAATCTGGATGCGACATCACGATGTCGGACTTCTGGTAGAACACATTATAATTAGATGTTCCACACCACCGCCACCCCCAGCCCCTGACACACGTCCCTCCTCCCCCCCCCCCCACCCCTCCCACCACTCTGCTCACAATGGCCCAGTAAAATCCAAGCTGGTGAGTCAGGGGAGGGGGAAGAGGTCACACAGGTGGCAGCTCCTGGGAGGTAAGATCACACTCAGGGCGTGTTGCACAGTGCTCCAGTGGGGATATCCATGAGCAGCCGACAGAAAGACACTGATGGACATGCACATTAAAATATTTGGTGAATAGGTAGGCTGGCTCGAAAACCTGCTGTCGGTATCAAGGAGTGTGGAGGAAGGAGTGTGGCAGCAACTTGGCACAGCGCTTTATGCACAGGCTGGAGCCCAACATTTTCAGCAGGAAAGTGGCGGTCGGTGATATGAGAATTTCTGAAGACCCAACTGTGATTATGTATCTGGCCAATGTCTCAACTTCCATTGCAGCACAAGCATAAACCACCCAATGTCTGACTTCTGCAATAGAAGCTCAGACAAAAGGCATGCAAGGTGAGACTGGTGTCACACAGACCATGGGCTGGATTCTCCGCCCCGCCGTGCCACTTTTCTGCCCCGACCCGCCGGTGGGATTCTCTATTACGCTGGCCGGTCAATGGGGGAGCAGCCCCACACCGTCGGAAAACCCCCGGGCACCGGCAAAAAGGAGAATCTCGCCAGCGGAGAATCCCGATGGGCAGGTCTCACAGAACTCCAGAAATCTGTCCTTCAGTGCCCAAAGGGAAGAATGTAGTGACTCCATGGAACCTGAACCTGCTGTCTCATTTCAGGGTTCATCATTTCATCCCTGACAGTTTTTTTTGCTGTTATCTGTCTCCAGCCAGCCTAGGCTGCTTTTTGTTTTATTCATTCATGGGATGTGGGTGGCTAGGTCAGCATTTATTACCCATTCCTAATTGCCCTTGAGAAGCTGGTGCTGCATTGCCTTCTTGAACCGCTATAGTCCATGTGATGTAGGCACTCCCACAGTGACAGTAAAGGAACGGCGGCATATTTCCAAGTGGTGGTGAGTGATTTGGAGGGGAATCTCCAGGTGGTGGGGTTCCCAGGTAAATGCTGCCCTTGTCCGAGATGGTAGTGGTTGTGGGTTTGGAAGGTGGTGTCTAAGGAGCCTTGATGAGTTCCTGCACTGCATGTTGTAGATGGTGCAAACAGCTGCTACTGTGCGTTGGTGGAGCAGGGAGTGAATGTTTGTGAAAGGGGGAGCAATCAAACGAGCTGCTTTGTCCTGGATGGTGTTGAGCTTCCTTTGTGTTGTTAGAGCTGCACTCATCCAGTCATGTGTGGCGTATTCCATTACACTCCTTATATGCTGCCATCCACACCAAGATACTAGAGTCTGAAGCTAGCTGTTACAGAGGAAAGAAGTAATTCTCAAGACCATCCACATACTTTGACAAGTCCGGATGCCCATGGGTGCCATTAGGCAAGAGCACTTGGCCAGGCAGTGAAACCCACAAGACAGACATTAAGGAATTGCAGAAGAATAATTTGTTGACTTTTAGATAGATAGAGAAATACAGCACAGAACAGGCCCTTCGGCCCACGATGTTGCGCCGAACTTTTGTCCTAGGTTAATCATAGAATTTTGGACAATTTATCATGGCCAATCCACCCAACCTGCACATCTTTGGACTGTGGGAGGAAACCGGAGTACCCGGAGGAAACCCACGCAGTCACGGGGAGGATGTGCAGACTCCACACAGACAGTGACCCAAGTCGAAATCGAACTTGGGACCCTGGAGCTGTGAAGCAATTGTGCTATCCACAATGCTACCGTGCTGCCCTTAAGAAGTTAACCTACACTCCATTATTCTACCCTAATCCATGTACCTATCCAATAGCCGCTTGAAGGTCCCTAACTTTTCCGACTCAACTACTACCACAGGCAGTGCATTCCATGCCCCACTACTCTCTGGGTAAAGAACCTACCTCTGACATCCCCTCTATGTCTTCCACCATTTATCTTAAATTTATGTCCCCTTGTAATGGTGTGTTCCACCCGGGGAAAAAGTCTCTGACTGTCTACTCTATCTATTCCCCTGATCATTTTGTTTGGAATATTGGATGATTTGTTTGATAAAGTTGGTTTGGAATGATTATTTTGTGGTGGCTTTTGAGGGAGCAAAGCTGGGATCTGTGTGAGACACAAAAGGAGTGGGGCAGCACGGTATCACTGTGGATAGCACAATTGCTTCACAGCTTAAGGGTCCCAGGTTCGATTCTGGCTTGGGTCACTGTCTGTGCGGAGTCTGCACGTTCTCCCCGTGTGTGGGTCTCCTCCGGGTGCTCTGATTTCCTCCCACAGTCCAAAGATGTGCAGGTTAGGTGGATTGGCCATGATAAATTGCCCTTAGTGTCCAAAATTGCCTTTAGTGTTGGGTGGGGTTACTGGGTTGTGGGGATAGGGTGGAGGTGTTGACCTTGGGTAGGGTGCTCTTTCCAGGAGCCGGTGCAGACTCGATGGGCCGAATGGCCTCCTTCTGCACTGTAAATTCTATGAAATTTAGGTGTAGTCCTTCGCATTGCTCAGGTGCACATCATTGCATCTAACAATGCTCATATTGCCCTTGAGATGCAACCCATCCTTACACTCCTCGTCATGCCAACTTCCCCTTGTGCTCATTGAATTGATAGCACGTCCCCCACCATAAGCACCAAGTACCAAAGTGCCTTTATCACCTGCCAGGGTTTATTTGCAGTCACCAACAGCCAGCTGGAAAGACACCCCAGCTACTCCCATGGCTGTCTGCTCCACAATGCAACTGGTCTGCAGCCTCACTGACTCACCCCCCTTTCCGGGCCATTCCCCTGTTGTTGCGAGACCTCATAGGCTGCAAAGACAACATGAATTCATGTTCCTGATATTTAATGCTTCCAGGGAGAAATCTCTTGAATGTGTCTTTGCATCACGATGCTCATTCACATCTTGTGCACCTACATGAGCAACGTGGACATACAAGCCTCAATACTACAGTAGGGCTATGTGCACCTTAGCTGCAGCATGCAGCTGTAAACCTTCACTTGTAGCTCTGCGTGCTTGTGGCAAACAACTGATCTTGTCAGAATGCAACAGGTCATGGAGCTTTTTCTGCAACTGAATCCACGAACGTCTGTATCTCCCGCAACTCTAACTGCTTCTGATATCTCCACCTAGGCATAAAGAATGTGTCTTCTTCTCTGGACCTCCTCCACTAGAATCTGCAGGTCCTGGTCACTGAACCAGGGCAGCATCAACAACCCCTTCACCACTATCACCTCTGTGTGACATTCTGGCCACAGAAATGGATAGGGTCAGGAACCACGAATCTCGCAATGCTCTCAATCACATTATGTGCTTCTGTGCATTAACCATTGTCGCTATATCATCACTGAGTAATTTTTATTACTCAACACGGTGCAGCACAGTAGTTAGCACTGCTGCCCCAAAATGCCAGGGACACGGGTTAACTTCTGGCCTTGTCTGTGTCGAGTTCGCACATCTCCCCATGTAGGCGTGTGTTTCCTTCAGGCGCTCTGGTTTCCTCCCTCAGTCCAAAGATACGCAGGTTAGGTGCATTGGCCATGCTAAAAACAAATTGCCCCTTAACGTCCAATGGTTAGTTGGGGTTACGGGGAATAGGAGGGGGGGGGAGTGGGCCTAGTTTGGGTGTTCTTTCAGAGGGTCGTTGCAGACTCAATGGGTCAAATAGCCTCCTCTGGACTGTAGGGATTCTATTCTTTCATGTGATGTGTTGCCCTTCCATAATTTCCCTTGAACTGAATGGCTTGTTATGTCTTCTCAGAGGGCGGTTAAGAGTCGACCACATTGCTGTGGGGCTGAATTCACATGCAGGCCAGACCAAGTAAAGAAGGCAGATTACTTTCATTAAAGGACATTGGTGAACCAGATCAGTTTTACAAAATGATTGAGAGTTCTATGCCATTACTGAGACGAGCTTTCAGTTCTAGATTTATCCAGCTGCCCTGGTGGGATTTGAACCCATGTCCCCAGAGCATGAGCCTGGGTCTCTGCATGACTAGTCCAGTGACATTAGCACTATGTCACTGACTCCCCTAAACTGTTGTGGGGTGGAGGAGCCCTGGATGCCACGGCTCCCACTCCCAGATGGAACGCTGTGCTCCCGGCCACTAACTATGTACTATCTCTGAGTGGTATGCCAGTGTGTAGCTGTGAGAGAACTCAGTGTCAACTAATAGATGGGTGGCAAGAGGGCATATGGATGAGCAAAGGACTGTGGCACTTTTAGTGTTCATCTGACATCCCCTGAGGCATAATAATAACTGCATTAATGCAGAATATCTTTAGCATCTAGTGGTGCCAAGATGCTGCCATGTGACGCTGCTCTATGCTCAAAGTACTTCAATGTAGTCTTTCAGTACAATGTGACTAGGCAGCAACAAAGATTTTCCTATGGGAAGCCCATGATGGGCAAAATGTTCCCCAATTAGTAACCAATCGGACAACATTTTGAGAGTTTGCACTCACCTGACTGCTCAGTGACCTCTGCACAGAAACAAAACCATTGCCTCTGGGCTCCCAATTGGGCCTCCTTCGATTCTTGTATCCAACCGATTGGCCTAGCACATGCCAAACCTGCCTTCACAGCGATCGGCTGGCCCAACTCTTATTACACACTGCGCCCCTGGAATGAAACTCACAAATTTACGGGAGTCAGGTTCACAGAGCCAGGAATTCTCCTGATTCCCAACCCGGTAACGAAAATTCAGGGGAAAGAGTCTGGCAGTGAATATTATTGACAATCCAACAGCTGGCATCAGTATAGGATAGAAACATAGAATCATTTCAGTGCAGAAGGAGGCCATTTGGCCCATCAAATCTGCACCTACCCTCTCAACGAACCTGGGCCCATGACCCACCCTATCCTTGTAACCCAATAACCCCACCTAACCTTTTGGACACTAAGTGGCAATTTAGCATGGTCAATCCATCTAACCTGCGCATCTTTGGACTTATAGATGTGGCGCTGCGGGTTCAAAGCATTTGCACGGTTTTGTTCAGGTTGGCTAATTTTTGCTAACATACTGAATAGAGTCTCTAACATTGTAACATAGAACATAGAACAGTACAGCACAGAACAGGCCCTTCGGCCCTCGATGTTGTGCCGAGCAATGATCACCCTACTTAACCCACGTAACCGGTATACCCGTAACCCAACAATCCCCCCATTAACCTTACACTACGGGCAATTTAGCATGGCCAATCCACCTAACCCGCACATCTTTGGACTGTGGGAGGAAACCGGAGCACCCGGAGGAAACCCACGCGCACACGGGGAGGACGTGCAGACTCCACACAGACAGTGACCCAGCCGGGAATCGAACCTGGGACCCTGGAGCTGTGAAGCATTGATGCTAACCACCATGCTACCGTGAGGCCCCAAACTTAATACAAAAATGGGCAGCACGGTAGCATTGTGGATAGCACAAATGCTTCACAGCTCCAGGGTCCCAGGTTCGAATCCCGGCTTGGGTCACTGTCTGTGTGGAGTCTGCACGTTCTCCCCGTGTCTGCGTGGGTTTCCTCCGGGTGCTCCGGTTTCCTCCCACAGTCCAAAGACGTGCAGGTTAGGTGGATTGGCCATGCTAAATTGCCCTTAGGGTCCAAATTGCCCTTAATGTTGGGTGGGGTTACTGGGTTGTGGGGGGTAGGGTGGAGGTATGGGCTTGGGTAGGGTGCTCTTTCCAAGAGCCGGTGCAGACTCGATGGGCTGAATGGCCTCCTTCTGCACTGTAAATTCTATCTATATAAAAAAAAATGTGAGGAAGTGTCTATGTCTTTCATAAACTTCCAGTCATTTGCTTCCCTCTTATCAGATTACCCAACGTTGTTATTATTTTTGTGCATTAACTCAATTCAAAGCAATCAGGCCTTTATAAATGTGCTGAACAATCCTTGAGATGGTGCCTGAAGAGATTATTTTCCCTGCAACTCACAAACACTGGACCAACATAAGCTTTAGCTCACAAAAAACAATATGCACACAACCTGACAATTGTTAATGGCTGCTTTCTCTCTTGTCCTGTGCTTGTAAATTTAACAATGGAACAATAACAATCTGTGTTTTATTTTCTTCATTTTTTCTCCAATTAAGGGGCAATGTAGCGTGGCCAATCCACCTACCCTGCACATCTTTGGGTTGTTGGGGTGAGACCCACGCAGAAGCAGGGGGAATATGAAAACTCCACACGTACAGTGACCCGGGGCCAGGATCGAACCCGGGTCCTCGGCACGTTGAGGCAGCAGTGCTAATGCGCCATCCTAACAATCTGTGTTTATATAGACTATGTACTGTAGCAAAATATCACAAGGCACCTCAATTAGAAAAAAAGGTCAAAGGAGGAGACATTGGGAGTTTGCTTACGAGCTTGATTGAAGAGGTAGGTTGTGAGGAAGAGAGGCTTAGGAATTTCCCAAAATTGAAACAGATTGCTGAAGGTGCAGCCACTAATAGTGAGACAAAAGGAGTGCAACAGGCGGCACGGTGGTTAGCACTGCTGCCTCACTGCGACAAGGACCCACGTTAACTTCTGGTATTGGGTGACTGTGTGGAGTTTGCAATTTCTCACAGTGTCTGTGTGGGTTTTCTCCGGGTGCTCCAGTTTCCTCCCACAGTCAAAATATGTGCAGGTTAGGTAGATTAGCCATGATTAACGTGCAGGGTTACAGGAGCTGGGTGTGGCCCTCATTCAGAGGGTTGGTGCAGACTTGATGGGTTGAATGGCTCTGTAGGGAATCTATGGATTCTCGGGATTCTATGGAAGATATACACGAGATAAGAATTGTGAGTTGGAGAGTTGTAGCATTGTGGATAGCACAATCGCTTCACAGCTCCAGGGCCCCAGGTTCGATTCCGGCTTGGGTCACTGTCTGTGCGGAGTCTGTACATCCTCCCCGTGTCTGCATGGGTTTCCTCCGGGTGCTCCGGTTTCCTCCCACAGTCCAAAGATGTGCAAGTTAGGTGGATTGGACATGATAAATTGCCCTTAGTGTCCAAAATTGCCCTTAGTGTTGGGTGGGGTTATTGGGTTATGGGGATAGGGTGGAGGTGTTAACCTTGGGTAGGGTGCTCTTTCCAGGAGCCGATGCAGACTCGATGGGCCGAATGGCCTCCTTCTGCACTGTAAATTCTATGATTCTATAAGTTACAGTTTTAGGGAGGAATGAGACCATGGGGGATTTGAACATGGGAATTAAAATCATAAATTGAAAGCATTGAGAGACTGGGAGCCAATGCATATCAACAAGAATAGGAGTAGTTGTTGACCAGAATAAAAGGGTCAGAATATGGATAACAGAGATTTGGATGAGCTGACTTCAATGGAAAATGAAGGATGGGCTGCTGACCAGGTGAGCATTGGAATATTTGAGTCTGAAGATAACAAAGGTATCAATGAGAATGCCATCTGCTGAGGTAGGAATGGAGACGGAAACTGTTACAAAAGTAGAAATAACTGGCCAATGCAATGGAGAGTATATGGGGTCAGAAACTCTGCTTGAGGTCAAATAGGATGGTGAGGCTATGAACACTCCAAACCAAATCTGGGCAAGAGAGGGAAGTAGAATTCATTACAGGGATTAAATACCATTCCTTGGTTCTCCCAATATTTAACTGGAGGAAGTTGTAGTTCATCCATGGTTGCATGTTGGACAAGTAGGCTGACAAGACAGAGACAGTAGCTGAACAAAGAGATAAGAGTGGAAGAGGTTGTGGAGAGGTAGACTTTGGGCTTGTCAGTGTGCATGTGCAACCTGACAATGTGAGAGAAATATTAACCTCCAAAAACAAGTGAGTCTGAGTTGAGAAATTGTAGAAAATTCCAAACTCAACCTCAACCCACCTTGAACTCATTCTTTTCTGACTTTAACAGAGTGGGAATACTGTGACAGGATAAAGAACTGGCTCCCATGAGGTGGTTTCCCTCATTTAACCACTGCTGCATGCCTCATCTGTTTTCTCAGTTCTCGCTTAAAGCTTAGATAGTCAGGTTTCCCAGACCTTAGGAAACCCAAGAGCTGAAGGAAAGAGAGAACTTCTGCATGAAACGGAGAAATGCTTTTCCACCGCTGCTTCTGGGTCAATGGGAGCAGGTGTACTTCACCCCCCCACCCCCACTTTCTCCAAAGCGAATGTATTAATCTCTGCAACAATTACCACCACTAACCCCGCACAACTTTAGACATTTGAGGAAATGGTGATAGAGGTCTACAAGATTATGAGTGCTATGGTCAGAATGGATAGTCAGATGCTCTTTCCTAGGGTAGGAGAGTCAAGCACCAGGGGACATAGGTTTAAAGTGTGTGGGATAAGTTTCGAACTGATGTGCGAGGAAAGCTCTTTACACAGAGGGTGGTAAATATATGGAGCGCTGCCTGGGGAGGTGGGAGCAAGTTCGATAGCGGCTTTTGAGGGACATCTAGAGAAATATATGAATAGGGTGGGAATGGAAGGATACGGACTCCGTAAGTGCAGATGGTTTTAGTTTAGGCAGGTACCATGGTCAGCACAGGCTTGGAGGGCTGAAGGGCCTGTTCCTGCACTGTATTGTTCTTTGTTCGTAGAGCTGGTGCTTAGCCAGAAGAGATGACATAATACATGTGTACTGATGTGTCAGCAGTTCCAGAGGTAGATGGTTCTGGAGATTAGAATACGTTTCTGAGGATTTGGGTTTACATGTAGCTTTCAGGTCCCAATTGCTTTCAGGATACAAGAATGAAGAGATGTTTATTGTCTTAATGAACCTGCAGT
This sequence comes from Scyliorhinus canicula, assembly GCF_902713615.1. Lineage (NCBI taxonomy): Eukaryota > Metazoa > Chordata > Chondrichthyes > Carcharhiniformes > Scyliorhinidae > Scyliorhinus > Scyliorhinus canicula. Next base: position 148,692,654 of record NC_052155.1, read on the forward strand.
TGGTAGATGCTATACAAAGTGACAGCATGGTGGTTTTGTGGTTAGCACTACTGCCTCAGAGCACCGGGGACCCAGGTTCAATTCCAGACTTGAGTAACTGTCTGTGTGGAGTTTGCACTTTCTCCCCATGTCTTCCTGATGGGAGTAGATCCTGTCTCGAAGAATTCGCTCTAGTAATTTCCCTACCACTGACGTAAGGCTCACTGGCCTGTAGTTCCCTGGATTATCCTTGCTACCCTTCTTAAACAAAGGAACAACATTGGCTATTCTCCAATCCTCTGGGACATCACCTGAAGACAGTGAGGATCCAAAGATTTCCGTCAAGACCTCAGCAATTTCCTCTCTAGCCTCCTTCAGTATTCTGGGGTCGATCCCATCAGTCCCTGGGGACTTATCTACCTTAATATTTTTCAAGACGCCCAACACCTTGTCTTTTTGGATCTCAATGTGACCCAGGCTTGCTTATGGATGTTAACCCTTTACATACATTCAGATATACAGATCACTACAGGCTGAATGGCCTCCTTCTGCACTGTAGTGATTCTGTGATCCTAACTTTCTTGCTCCAATTTCCTCTATTGACTGCTTCACCAATGATTCTATTGGTCTCCCTCAACAGGACAAGAGGTTCGAGATTGCAGAAGCCAGGATTATGACCAATCTCTTTTCTTGTTATGAGCTTTGAAAGGTGTCTCTTCTTTCCGAATGCAGAAGTGAGAATGCTCTATATGGTTGCCCTAGAGATTCAGTAATACACAAATATCTGCAGACAGACCAACAGGTGAAAGTCCTGTGCATTACAGGTAATCACAGCATTAATAGTGCATCCTTGAAGTACTTTAAAACAGTGAAGACGAGGCGATTGTGCCAACAACCTTGGTGCAGTTCAGCCTTTTAAGGTCTAACTCCTTTTACTTTGCTTGGCCTGACATGGCCATTCAAAATCTTGCAGTACTCTGTTGCCATCTGTGGGAATGTGGTGTTAGCACAGATTGCAATGGCCACTTCCTTTCTGTGTACCTGGATATGACCTTTTGGTGACCTTCTCCATTCAGTCCTCCTTCCGTCGGGACGCAGTGCCTGTGATCTGCCATCTGAGACAATCTGTAAATATTTAGTCTTGCCCAAATAAATTTTTGTGGGGTTGCCTACCACTTTAAGTTGCTGTAAGTGGTTAAATTCTGCAAAGGCGTGCCACTCTCCACTTCATTGTCTTGCACAGTACTCAAATGTATTTAATTTCCAAAACTTCAGTAGGGGCAGCTAAATCCACGTTTTTGTTTCCAATCCGTCGCCCCTCCCCGAACCTCTTTTCAGGACCTGCACTTAAGGGCCGGGATTCTCCGGAAATGGGGCTATGTCCCGACGCCCAATGGAAAACGGGCGCGAATCACTCCAGACTTTTTTCAAAAAGTCTGGAGTGATTCTCTGACTTCAAGAGGGATAAGAGGGACCCGGCGTGCACTGCGCAGCACCTGCTGCTGATACGGGGCCTTGCACTTCTGTCCGCGGGTCTGCGCATGCGCACGGCAGCCGCTTTCACGCCGCCCCCCCCCCCCCCCCCCCGCAACATGGCAGAGCCACACAGCGGGCCGGCGCAGAAGGAGATAAGGCCCCCCCAGCGCGGATCGCGCACGCCCGCTGAGCGGTAGCCCCCAATTGCGGGCCAGGCGATCGTGGAGGCCCCCCCCCTCCCCCCCAGGAGTCGGATACCCCAGCCACCCCCACCAGGACGGCCACCGCGGCCGCGAGTCCGAGTTCCTGTCGGGTGAAACTATACGGGAACCACGCCGGCGGACTTCGGCGGGAACTCGGCCGGTAGACTGCCTCAGGGGCCTCTTTCAATGGCCCCCGACCGGCGCCGCGTTGACCACGTACGCCCGACTGCTGCAGATTCTCCGGACACCGGAGAATCACGTCCTGGCGTCGGAGCTGATTGCGGGTCTGAGACCCCATTCTCCACCCCCGCGCCAAACCGCCAGGGTCCCAAGTTCGATTCCTGGCTTGGGTCACTGTCTATGCGGAGTCTGTATGTTCTCCCCGTGTCTGCGTTGGTTTGCTCCCACAGTCCGAAGATCTGCAGGGGTAGGTGGATTGGCCATGCTAAATTGCCCTTAGTGTCCAAAAAAGGTAAGGTGGTGGTTACAGGGATTAGGTGGAAGTGTGGGGATAGGGTGGAGGTGTGGGCTGAGGTATGGTGCTATTTCCAAGGGCCGGTGCAGACTTGATAGGCCGAATGGCCTCCTTCTGCACTGTAAATTCTGCCATTCTGTGAATCCCGGCCAAGATCTCTCAGAGGGAGTTAAGTTTGGGTTTTCTTTGCGGGGTTAAAGTGTAAGAATCCTGGAGGAACCCGCCTTTGGGTTTTCTAACTAATAAATACTATGACTGGCTGTGTGTTTATTTTTAATTTTATTGCCACACTACTCCTGTTTTTCTTCCCTGTTGTGATTTTGCATTGGGTTAAAACAGGTCTCCTGTAATCATGTGTCTACATGCATTATAATGTGAAGACGCTCAGCAGAATAAGCCATAACGTGGGACTGAAGAGCGGTACAGACCACAATGTGATGCATGTAGTCACATGGTCAGAGAAGAAATTAGAAAGAGCTCTGTAAACAACTGTACCTGCTGCCAGATGAGTGCAAAAGCTGTGGGAGAAAACTGGAGCACCCAGAGGAAACTCACGCACATACGGGGAGTACGTGTAGACTCTGCACAGATAGTGACCTACGTTGGGAATCGAACCTGGAACCCTGGAGCTGTGAAGCAACAGTGCTAACCACTGTGTTACCTTGCCGCATACCTTCATGTATTGTGAGGTCGAGACATACAATACTATATACCACATGTCTCATGGAAAGCCCAACAGGAACAAGCCAGACAAGGGTCCCACACCCTACGGAATGTATCAGATTTAGAAGAGATTACAGATGTCAGGAATTCCATGGAAGTAAATTCCACCAGTAATTTATGCCAGTTTTGAATTGAAGGATGTTTGTCACTAATTCAGGAGCAGAGGATATTTTTACGGTCTGCAAAAGTCAGAATGTTGTCCAGCCTTTTTTCATTAGTATCAGTAATTCTCCCATCTGGATGACCCAGAATTAGGAACAATGGGCGGGATTCTCTGAAAATGGGGCTTTGTCCCCACGCCAGCGGGAAAACCAGCGCCAACGACTCTGGCGTCAACGGCCCCCCCAAAGTGAGGAATTCTCACCTTTCTAGAGGGCTAGGTTGCCGCCGGAGTCATCCCCGCTCCTCCAGATTATGCCAAAGGGCCGGTGTGAGTTCGTGCATGCGTGGAACGGCCAGCATGATCTCATGCATGAGCGGACCGGTCGGCGTATTTCCTCGCATGCGCGGCGGTTCCCTTCTCTGCACCGGCTCCGGGCAATATGAAATGAAATGAAAATCGCTTATTGTCACGAGTAGGCTTCAATGAAGTTACTGTGAAAAGCCCCTAGTCGCCACATTCCGGCGCCTGTCCGGGGAGGCTGGTACGGCAATCGAACCGTGCTGCTGGCCTGCTTGGTCTGCTTTAAAAGCCAGTGATTTAGCCCAGTGAGCTAAACCAGCCCCACAGGGACCTGGCGCGGAGGAAAGAAGGCCTCCCAGCAGATTGGTAGGCCCTGATCGTGGGCCAGGCCGCAGTGGGAGCCCCCTCTGTGGTAGGATTCCCCCGCGCCCGCACACTTACCTGCCAGGTCCCACCGTGCGTGAGGTGAGTAATTCACGCCTGCGGGACTGGCCAAAACTTTACAACCACTTGGCCCATCGGGGCCCGGAGAATCGCCGGGGGGGGGGACCCCAACTGGCGTGGGGGGAATTCCGGCGGCACCCGAAAAACGGCGGCGGAGAATAGGGCAGCCGGCTTCGGGGCGGCAGGGCGGGATTCGCGCCTCCCCCTGGGGATTCTCCGATCCGGCGCAGGGTCGGAGTATCCCGGCCAAAGAGCTAATTTCTAAGGCTCTGTCAAAGATCTTCTCCAGCTCTCTAACTGCACAGGGTCAATAGGATTGAACCTTAACACAGGTCCATATGCAAAGTATATAATCACCATTGACCACCAGGCACATTCGGCACATTGGGGATATGTCAGGATCAAATCTGCATCTAAGAGTAGATGTGATATGTAAGTGGTATGTTATCTTAAATTGAGTCCCCTTCATTTTATTGCAAACAGAAATTTTACTGGCATAATCCCATGTACTATACTTTACTCGGCCCTTGGAGGTGGACTGAGCGTTTATGAAGAAGCCGCGGATGAATGAGCCGCCGAGGGCGACGGTGGTGCCAATGCACCGGTTCCTGGACAAGGACCAGATCTTGAGGTGGGCCAGGCAGCCGAGGAGCTGCAAATGGGAAGGCAGCGAGCTGTGCATTTACCAGGACTTGGGTGCGGAACTGGCCAAAAGAAAGGCGGGCTTCAATAAAGTTAATTTGGCCCTCTTCAAGAAGGGGGTGAAGTGTGGTATGTTGTACCCAGCTCGTTTGTGGGTCACTTATGAGGGCCAGGAGTTTTATTTTGGATCACCGGATGAGGCAGTGAACTTTGTTAAAGACAGGGGACTGGCAGGTGATGGAGGACGTTGAACTTGGGGGCGAGTAATTCTGTACCTATGCTGCTAAATTTCTTTTCAATTAGGTTCTGTGTGTATTGCTTACTACCAATCTTTGGGCCGTCGCTCAGTTTTGTATGTGAGTTAACTTTGTTCTGAATGGGGGATGGTGGGAGGAATTTTCTTCTTTGTGTTTGTTAGGGACTGTTCTATTTTGCATATGTATGTTCAAGTGGGGGGAGGGAGATTAGTGTGGGGGTAAGATGCTTGGCGACATGGTAGGTGAGAGGGCTTAATGGGCCGGTCAATAGAGCTCGCATGTTCGCACATTTGAAGAGTTTGAAGGTGGACCTGGCAATGCTACAGGAGACACACCTGAGGGTAGTGGATCAGACTAGGCTGAGGGAGGGGTGGGTTGGGCAGGTATTTCATTTGGAGCAGGTATTTCATTCGGGTGTCATTTGAGATAGGGAACATAGTGGCGGATTCAGGGGGTAGGTACGTTATGGTGAGTGGGAAGCTGGAGGGGATGCCGGTGGCACTAGTGAATATTTACGCACCAAACTGGGAGGACGCAGAGTTATGAAGAAGGTGTTAGGGAAGATTCCAACCTGGACTCACATAGGGTGATCATGGTGGGGAGGTAACTTTAATACGGTCATTGATCCGAGGTTGGATCGGTCGAGTTCAGGTACAGGGAGGGTGCCAGCTGTGGCGAAGGAACTAAAAGGGTTTATGGAGCAGATGGGAGGGGTAGAGGTGGAGGTTTGGACGGCCAAGAGCGAAGGAATTTTCTTTTTTCTCCCATGTAACAGCCTCCCCGAACAGGCGCCGGAATGTGGCGACTAGGGGCTTTTCACAGTAACTTCAGTTGAAGCCTACTTGTGACAATAAGCGATTTTCATTTCATTTCATTTCACGTTCACAAAGTGTACTCCCGGATTGATTTTTTTCGTTTTGAATAGGGCTTTTCTGGCAGAGGTGGTAGATGCCGAGTATTCGGTGATTGTTGTGTTGGACCATGCCCCACACTGGGTGGATGTGTGGGTGAATAAGGAGGGGGGTCAGCACCCACAATGGAATTTGGAGGTAGGACTGTTAGTGGATGAGGGGTGAGGGGGTGTGCGGGGGGGGGGGGGGGGGGGGGGGGGGGCAGACAGGAATCCAGAATTACTTGGAGATAAATGACACGGGGAAGGTTTCAGCAACAACGGTATGGGCGGCACTGAAGGCAGTAGTTAGGGAGGAGCTGATTTCGGTACAGGCTCAGAGGAAGAAGGTGGAGCGGGCAGAGATGAATATGTTGGTTAGCGGGATACTTCAGATGAACAGAAGGTATTCGGAAGCCCCGGAGGCGGGGCTGTTGAAGGAGATGCAGAAGCTGCAGATGGAGTTTGGTCTGATATCTACAGAGAAGGCGGTGGGGCAGTTGAGGAAGACGAGAGGGGCGATATATGAGTATGGTGAGAAGGTCAGTAGGATGCTAGCACACCAGCTCAGGAAAAGGGAGGAGGCCAGGGAGATAGGAAAAGGGAAGGGTAGAGGGGGAAACACACTCTTTGATCCAGTGGGGGTGAATGGGGTGTTCAAGGAGATTTACAGTCGGCTGTATGAGTCGGAACCCCCAGCTGGGGTGGAGAGGATGAGGCAGTTTTTTGGAAGGATTGGAGTTTCCGAAGGTGGAGGTGCGGGATTGTAGAAATAATAGAGGGATTTGAGGCCATGCAGTCGGGCAAGGCCCGGGACCGGACGGCTACCCAGTGGAATTTTACACGTTTTTTGGGCTGTTGGGCCCCGCTGCTGGTGAATGCATTTAATGAGGCAAGGGGGTGTTCGTCTCTCAACAATGTCACAGGCTTCAATTTCTTTGATCCTGAAGTAGAAGGACCCAGAGCAATGCAGGCCATACAGACCAACCTCCCTACTGAATAGTGATGCCATAATTCCGGCCTCAAGGATAGAGGATTAGATTCCGTGAGTGATAGGGGAGGACCAAATGGTATTTGTCAAAGGTAGCCGTTAGACGGCTGTTGCATGTAATCATGATGCCCTCCGAGGGGAGGGAGGCGGAGGTGGTGGCTACTATGGAAGGGGAGAATGCCTTTGACCGGATGGATTGGTTTGGGTTTGGGCAGGGTTTTATTGACTGGGTTCGGTTGCTGTACCAGGCACCAGTGGTCAGTGTGCAAACGAACTGGGTGAGTTTGGATTATATAACAGGGAACATAGAACACACGGTGCAGAAGGAGGCCATTCGGCCCATCGAATCTGCACCGAACCCTTTAAGCCCGAACTTCCACCCTATCCCCGTAACCCAATAACCCCTCCTCACCTTTTTGTCACTAAGGGCAATTTATCATGGCCAATCCACCTAACCTGCCCGTCTTTGAACTGTGGGAGGAAACCGGAGTACCCGGAGGAAACCCACGCAGGTACGGGGAGAACGTGCAGACTCCGCACAGGCAGTGACCCAGCGGGGAATTGAACCTGGGACCCTGGCGCTGTGAAGCCACAGTACTATCCACTTGTGCTACCGTGCTGCACCGCAGGACAAGGCAGGGATGTCCTCTCTCCCCACTGTTGTTTGTCTTGGCTAAATAGCTATTGGCGATGGCACTGAGAGCATCAAAGGACTGGAAGGGGCTAATCCGGGGGGGGGGGGGGGGGGTGGAATACAGGGTCTCGTTATATGCAGACAACCTACTCATATATGTTTCTGACCCGTTAGGGGGGATGGGAGTGATTATGTGGATCTTAGGAGAATTTGGCTGGTTCTTGGGGTAAAAATTGACCATGGGTAAGAGTGAGGTTTTTGTGATCCAGGCGAGGGGGCAGGAGAGGAGTCTGGATAAGTTGCATTTAAAGTGATGGGAGGGAGTTTTCGCTATTGGGTATTCAGGGTGGCACAGGGTTGGGAGCAGCTACAGAAATTAAATCTGGCCGGTTGGTTGAACAAATAAAGGAGGACTTCCGGAGCTGGCACATGCTCCCGCTGTCACTGGCGGGTAGGGTACAGACCGTAAAAATGATGGTCCTCCCGAGATTTTTGTTTGTGTTCCAGTGCCTCCGCATTTTTATACCAAAGGCCTTTTTGAAGAGGGTGAATAGGGAGATCTCTGGGTTTGTGAGGGCGGGTAAAACCCCGCGGGTAAAGAAAATGCTGCTGGAATGGAGCCGAGAAGAGGGGGTGGGGGGGGGGGGGGTGGGCACTGCTGACCCTGCTGAACTTTAGGAACTATTTACTGGGTGGCAAAAAAAACACAGGATCAGGAAGGTTGGGTAGTGGGGGGAGGGATCGGCATGGGAGAGGGTAGAAGCGGCCATCATGTGGGGGCACAAGTTTAGGAGCACTGGTAACAGCACTCTTGCCGTTTTCACCTCCCCGGTACTCCCCAGCATGGGAGAGGGTAAGAGCGGCATCATTGGGGGGCACAAGTTTAGGAGCACTGGTAACAGCACCTCTGCCGTTTTCACCTCCCGGTACTCCACAAGCCCAGTGGTGGTGGCGGCCCTGAGAGTTTGGTGGCAGTGCGGAATCATATGGGGTGGAGGGAGTGTCGGTGTGAGCTCCAATTTGCGGTAATCACCGGTTTGTCCCGGCAAGGATGGATGGGGGGGTTTCGGAGATAGCAGAAAGCAGGGATTGACAGGCTGGGGGGTCTGGAAGAGGAGTTTGAATTGCCAGGGGGGAATAGATTTTCTTATCTTCAGGTAAGGGATTTTGTGCAAAGACAGGTTTCGACCTTCCGCTTCTACCGCCATAGGGGATACAGGACAAGATAGTCTCTAGAACGGGAGTGGGGGAGGGGAAGGTCTTGGAAATCTGTAAAGAACTTATGGTGTGGGAGGAAACCCAGATAGATGTGTTAAAGCGTGAATGGGAAGATGGGTTGGGAAAGGAGTTAGAGGCGGGCCTGTGGGTGGATGCTCTGAGCAGAATCAACACACACTCATCATGTGCCAGGCTCAGCCTGATACAATTTAAGATGGGCCCGGATGAACAGGTTTTTTGGGGTGGAGGACAGGTGTGTGAGGTGTGCAGGAGGGCCCGCAAATCATGTCCACATGTTTTGGGCATGTCCAAAGCTCAGGTGATTCTGGCAGGAATTTGCGGATGTCATGTCCATGGTGCTTAAAACGATGGTGGCGGCGAGTACAGAGATGGCAATTTTAGGAGTGTGGGAAGACCCGGGAGTCCAGGGGGCAAGAGAGGCCGACATTTTGGCCTTTGCCTCCTTGGTAGCTCGGAGACAAAGCTTATTAGCTTGGAGGGACTTGAAGTCCCCAAAATCAGGGGTAGCAACAAGGCTGGGTTTCTCAGGCTTGAGAAAATTAAGTTCATCCTGAGAGGATCAATGTTCGGGTTCATTTAGAGGCGGCAGCCGTTTATCGACGTCTTCGGGGAATACTAAACCGTTAGCAGATTCAATAAGAGGGGGGTTAGGGATTAAGTGGGGTAGGGGGAGTTAGGCTAGTTTAGTTTAGGCAGGAACAGTGAGGAGAGAAGGAGGGGGTTGTTACGCACTGAATTATGTTTGCATTTGTATCTTTTGTTGTTATAAACCAATAAAAGCCTTAATAAAATGTTTGTTAAAAGAAATGGGTAGAGGGATGGCTCAGCAAAAAATAGAAAAGGAGTAATGATAGGCGGGGTTTCAATGGACAGGAAATTGGACAAGCATTTCTGCAAATGTTGATGAGAGTTCTGCATAATGTGCTGTATCTTAAGTGTCAGGATAGAGTACATCTAAAACAGATTGAGACATGGGGGACGGGATTCTCCTCCGATGCAGGAATTGTAAATCGCGATTGGGCGGAGAATCGCGTGTGATCCAAAAATCATGGCCGGCGGCGGGCGCCCAACAGAATGCCATGTTCCGGTGCCTCGATTGTGGCATGAATGCAATCTACTCCGCACGTACAAAAAACAGCGTTGGTATATCATTAACGGGCCGGACCCAGTATTCTCCGGGGCTCCCGCGATGCACCCACTTCACCTGGAGAAATTACCGATGACCGCTTTCACTTGTGGTTTTAAAAATCGGAAAACAGGCACCTTGGCTGCTGAGAGAGAGGACAAGAGATAGGTCATGTTCCTGGAGGCACTACCATGGGATGCTGGTCCTGCTGCTGGCTTGGCTGACTGGGGGAGCGAGGAGCATCTGCCAGGGCCAGGAGCAGCGGGGGGGGGGGGGGGGGGGGGGTTGACCAGGGATGGGCCTTGGGTTCAGGGTGACACCCCCAGGACCGGGGTGTCCAGGCAAGGACCACCACTGCTGTAGCCTGCAAAGCAGTCATTTTGCTGCACATCCACTGACCGCCCACCGTGGCCCATTGGTGTGTAGAGTGACACCGGCCTAATGGGTGTCCCCACCCCACTACCCTCGCACTCACCTCCCCTTTCATTCCACCAATTTCCCCACAACCAGGTGCCACCCGCCAGCAGGGCATCATGCGGCCCACCCAAGGGGGACCCCCATTGTAATCCCTAGAGGAGGGCAACGGATAGGGCCCACGGAGCTAACCACCGGCATGGGTAGGACCAGCTACCAGTACCCCTGCCAGCAGGGACGGGTTCTGGTCACTGACAGGGCCAGGGGTGTGGTGCAGAGGGCCACGGGGAATGGCTGGATGTGGTTGTGGGCATGGGGGAGGAGGGAAGGGTTGGGAGGGGGACATGCGGCAGCAGGGGCAGCTGTGCACCCTGGGGTCACTGGAGCTGCTCAGGGAGGACTCTGCAGTGGCAGAGCCTGCCCCAGAGGAACAGGAGGCTGCTGGTGAGGATGGAGAGCCAGTCGCCCAACAGACTGAGGGGCAGGTGCGAAGGAGATGCCGCACTACAGACAGGGATGATCTTCCTGCCATTGGGGGGGGGGTCTCTGATGGAGGTCTGTGAAGAGAGTCTCTGATGAGGGTTTCTGTTGGGGGTCTCTGATGGGGCTCCCTGATGAGTGGGCTCTGATGGGGGTGTCTCTGATGGGGGTCTCTGTTGGGGTGAATCTTATGGGGTTGGTTGGGGGGGCTCAGTGTGGGGGTGGTGTTGGGTCACCCTCATACACGCATGCTGTGGGGAAGGGGGTGACTCATTATTCCTGTGGTAGGGGGGGGGAAGGATGCCTCTACTTGCCAACTTGAGGGAGGGGTGGTTGCAGGATTTGTGGTGGGTGGCGGGTCTGTTGCCAGATCTCAGTATTGGGCCACCCATTAACAATGGCAGCTGGATATCGGGATTCTGATGGAATCCAGCGAGCTCCCCCCCCCCCCCACCCCCCCCCATGCATAAATGAGCATGGTGAAGGGCAGATAGCTGCAGACTGGGCCACGCCCTCAGTGCCTGCGGACCAGTAGCGATTCTCCGCTGGCAGGAGAACTTAGGCTGCAGGGATTCTCCGCGAACTGGTGGGGCGTGCTACTCCGGCACCGAGGAGTGGCACGAACCACTCCGGCATTGGGCCACCCCGAATGTGCGGAGTCCTCCGCACCTTTAGGGGCTAGGCCGGCACCGGAGTGATTGGCGCCGCCCCAGCCAGCGTGGAAGAGCTTGGCGCCACGCCAACCGGTGCCAAAGGGCCTCCACCGGCCGGCATGAGTTGGCGAATGGGTGGGAGCGCCAGTGTGTGCTGGTGTCATCCCAGCATATGTGCAGGGGGTTCTTCTCCGCACCGGCCATGGCGAAGGTTGACAGCGGCCAGTGCGGAGGGAAAGAGTGCCCCCATGGTACAGACCTGCCCGGGAATCGGTGGGTCGCCCGATTGGAGGCCAGGCCACCGTGGGGGCACACCCCGGGGCCAGATACCCCCACGACTCCCGACTCCTGCAGGCCGCCCGTGGAGCCAGGTCCCCCCGTTAAAGACCTGGGGCAAATTTCTCCGACCCCCCGCAGGGTCGGAGAATCGCCCGGTCCTGGCGAAAATCCCGCCCCTGCCATGGCCGGAATTCTCCGCCACCTGGGAATTGGCGGGGGTGGGAATCACGCCGCGCCGATCGGTGTGCCCTCCGCAATGGGCCGAAGTCCCGCCGCTGAGAGGCCAATGCCGCCGCCGTGGTTTCAACCACCTCTGGTGGCAGCGGGATTGGCGGCGCGAGAAGGCCCCTGGGGGGGGGGGAGATCGGACCCCGGGGGAGTGCCCCCACGGTGGCCAGGCCCGTGATCGGAGCCCACCGATCGGCGGGCAGGCCAGTGCCGTGGGGGCACTCTTTATCTTCCGCCGCCGCCTCGGCCTCCACCATGGCGGAGGTGGAAGAGAACCACCCTACCGGCAGCTGACGCGCCGGTACATGCACGGACCGGCGTAGGCCTTTTGGCCAGCCCCGACGCCAGGCGGCGGGCGTCAAAGGCCGTTGCCGCCAATTTTCCGCACCTTTGGGGAGGCCCGACGCCGGAGTGGTTGGCGTCACTCTCCTACGCCGGGACCCCCCGCCTCGCCAGGTAGGGGAGAATCCCGGCCCTGTTGTGATTTTTACCAGTGGGACCCACCGAAAACGGGTGTCCACTCTGCCCATCACAAGCTGGAGAATCGTGGGGGGGGGGGGGGGGCGCTGCCAGCAGCCGCGGCTTGCGCTCCGCGATTCAGTCCCCCGCCAAACCTCCAGCGCTGGAGAATTCGGCAGCCGGCGGGGGCGAGATTCACGCCGCCCCCCGATGATTCTCCGACCTGGCCCGGGGAGGGGGGGGGGGGTTTGGAGAATCCAGCCCCAGACTGGAGAATCCAGGCCCAAGGGACAGGATTCCACCGCCGCCCAGCCAGGTAGTTCAGGATGGCGGGAGCTGGTGCGGCGCTCGCTTGGGAGTGGGATTCTCTTCTCCGGCTGCTGTAATGGGAATTCCCATTGTGTTGTGCCACCCCACACGCCGGGAAACCCACGGGTGGTTATGCACTGCTGGCAGGTCCAGAGAAACCCACCGCCAGCGAACATCCGGAGAATTCGGGCCCTGGTCGGAATTCTGCTGGCCAGTCAGCCTGACATGGGTGGTGAGGCGGCAACATCCAGAGGTAATAAATTTGGACAAAATTATTTGGTTGTTCTAAAAATATGGGCCGAATGGGTCATGTTAATAGACGTTCAAAAAGAGTTTGGTAAAGTTCTGCATAATAAAAAGTTCGCAAAATTGAATCACATGGGATTTAAGTGACGGTGGCTTTTTTAAAATGTATTTGTTCACGGGATGTGGACACTGCTGGCCAGGCCTGCAATTATTGCCTATCCTTCATTACCCGTGAACTGAATCTTGAACGGCTGCAGTCCATGTGGCTGCTAGGATAAGATATTGGCCAAGGGACAGTAAGCCAAGAGGAATGGCAATAGGTGATTTTTCGTACTGGAGGAAAGTGGACTCATTGGTGGGGATCAGGAAATGTTTCCTTATTGATGTATTTTAATGACTTGGACTTGGATGTGCCGGGGGCCATCATTTCAAACACAAAGCTTGGAACAAAACGGAGCGTAGTAAGAGATTTCAGGAGTACATAGGCTGCTGAAATGTGCAGGCATATAGCGGATGGAATTTACCACAGGGAAGCATTTTGGTTGGCAGAACGAGAAAAAACAATAGAAAATAAATAGTACAGAATGCTGTTTAAAAGACACACAGGATACTTGACTTTGTGAATACAGGCGTAAAGCACAAAACCAGGACAGTTTTGCTGAACCTTTATAAAACACTGATGAGGCCTTAGGTGGAGCAGTGTTTTCAATTCTAGACACAGAATTTTAGAAAGACTCTTCGGGCAGCACAATTGTTTCACAGCTCCAGGGTCCCAGGTTCGATTCCTGGCTTGGGTCACTGTCTGTGCGGAGTCCGCACGTTCTCCCCGTGTGTGCGTGGGTTTCTTCCGGCAGCTCCGGTTTCATCCCACTGTCCAAAGATGTGCAAGTTAGGCACCACCTGAAATGTTGGTAGAAGCAGATTGATAGCTATTTTTAAAGATCCAGAACAGGCCTCCTTCTGTTCTCTATCTATGATTTTGATTATAAAATGAAGGCACATTGGGCCAGAGTGAACCTCCTTTCTCTGGTCATCGAGTAGTTGCGTTTGAATGTATGGAATAGAATCTAGGCGCGACAGTTACTGTGGAAGCCACAATTCACCACAATCGTGATAATAGGAGAGAAAAGGGAGAGGTAATGAACAAAACCCAGTAGAAAATCACATTTCCTGTTAAATAACTGAGTCATTGAGACCTTTACCAAATTAAGTATTTACAGAACACTGTTTATTGAAGCTGTACTAATGACTGTGTAAGTCATAACATACAAGTCTTCTCATTCGCCATTACTTTCAAATAAAAAAAGGCTCATTGTAAAAAAAAAATGAAGAGTACATTCCACTATCCATCTAGAAATACATTTGTTGGTGACAAAGTTATTGAATGTTTTATCACCAAATAAAATGAATAATTATTTAGATTTACAGATACCTTTATTCTTAGTGATATAGTATGACAAGAAGACATGTACATTGTAAATCTGTGTTCAACATCCAAGGGAACATTCCAAAGAGGTGGAAAAGAATTTCAGCACCATAATCTCTTCAGGAAAATGGGAGCGGACAATTTGGGGCAGAAATTTCAGATAAGATAGAAAAAAACTAGCCTGGTGCGAGTTTCAAATAAAATGTTCAAATCTCACTGACTCAGAAATGCTTTAAATAAGGCTAGGAATGTGACTGCGCTCAGAGTAAGAAATTTAAGGCCACAAGATGCCGAAAAGGTTCATGGAGAACAAGATTAAGACCTCAGCGTGGGTGCTGGGTGTCTGACAGAATGATTGATCTTCCATGAACCTCTACATGAGCAATTGATAACCTTTGAATTTTCTCTATATGAGAGATGAGAAGGCTGTGATGACCAGTAAATTAATCTTAATCAAACTATGTCAGAGTACAATTGCAAATAAAGGAAGATTATTTAATGTCTGAATTGATGGCTGCAAAGTTGTTGTCTTAATAACAAAGAAATAATCTTCTCAATTTGCTGTTATATATATTTAGAATGGATGCCATGATTTAGTTTACAATTAAAGAATAGGATCCATGTTAAACAGTGATTGTTCTCGCAAGAACCAAATCACCTGAGAGTAACTATGCCAGATACAGCTGCCGTGTAAGGACAGGAAAGGTTCTTTGTGAGAAGAGCTGCAGAAAGTATTTATGAGATCTGAGATTGTGAGCATTCAATGCTGGTCTACTGAAAGAGATGCTATAAAAGATGCAAAATGAATAACTTGAAGGGTCTTGAAAAATAGGAGATCAAATTATGTTACACAGGCCACCAGGATGTCACCCCATCTCAATTGCAATAACAGGTCATATCAGACATTTAAAGTTGTGTAGCATGATGCCATTAATCTGTCATTGGAGTTCGGGCAACCTGACAATGGATTTAGTCTAAGGCACCTTTTGGTGGATAATTATGCAGCCAATTCTATTTCAACAATTACTGCAAAGACACGCTACTACCCCAAGTATCAAACTTTCTCAACATAGAATCCCTACAATGCAGGAGGAGGCCATTTGGCCCATTGGATCTGCAGTGACACTTCGAATGAGCACTCTAGCCATGCCCCCCCCCCCCCCCCCAACTCTATAACCCTGTAACTTAACCTGCACATCCCTGGACACGAAGGGGCAATTTAGTATGTCCAATCCACCTATCCCCACATCTTTGGACTGAGAGAGGAAACCGGAGCACCCGATGGAAACCCACGCAGACACAGGGAGAACGTACAAACTCCAGACAGTGACCCAAGCCGGGAATTGAACCCGGGTCCCTGTCGCTGTGAGGCAGCCTGTGACATACTGGTGCAGAAACAGCAGCTTGTGGGTTTCCAGCTTCATTGGAAGGGTCCCTTTTGGGAGGATGCCATTCACTCAAGATGCCCAATTGCTCAGATTATTATCATGGCAACAGGTAAAGAAAGATGTTGAGGTAGTCAAATGTGTCAGCCAATGCTGATTGAGCAGCATCAATGTTGACAATTCTGGCATTTAGGCCAGGAAATATTTCTGAAATAAATCTCTCGAATGGCCGTAGATAGTGAGGCAAACCACTGCATCAATATAAGCTTTGAGCACAACCTGACTTGCTGGTGGACTTTCTTTTCTGTCTCACGCCAGCAGCATTGAATAAAAATAACTTGTGACAGCAACATTAAATGATCTTCTTGATAGCAATTTAAACACTAAAATGGCGAATGTGAATCTATCATGTCACATCGAGACTCATCAAGTGCAATCTATGAAACAAAGTCTGGTTTCTGGGAGAAGCTCTTGGCAGAGGTATTAGTTGGATTGATATTAAGGGTTTATCGGTTGGTGGTACGATGATGTCATAAAAAGCAGCAATTCTGGTGTCAGCCAAAAATGAAGCATGAGAGAAAGAGCAGTAAGGATCGAAAAGGGTGCAATGAATTAAGTACAGGGTCATTGATCGAGCCTAAATAAGTGACTGCTTTATAAAGCCTTGACAGTTATTTTTGATCCCTGTGATCCGCTCTAGATGTTTTTTTTCATTCATTCTCTGCTGCAAGAACTTATGGCTCAACATTTCTTGTGTGTGCTTCAAGCCAATCTGTCAAGTATCATATTTTGATGTTGAGTTGCTCACAACGTGCTCTTTCAAATGAAACATGCAATCTTGGATTCCATGATTCCACAAACTGGAGTTTGGCTGAATATAAGACTGAGTACCCCTTCAGTAAACAATAAAAAGCTCCAGTGGCAGTAATATATTAATGCCTACCCAGACTCAGTATCAAATGGAGACCATGACTGAAGTAGCAGAAAGTCGGTGAACAATGGAAAACAAAGGGTGCGATTCACCAGAAAAATGTCGGTTTTGGATGCATTTGGCAGGATGTTTTGCTGCGGCTGCAATGCCAAGATTGAGACGGCTATCCAACGGCACTTAGCCATTTCTTTTGGGCTCCCCATCGAGACAACACTTTGAAATTTTTCCGGCAATGGGAGACTGAGCTCACCAGCTGCGCTGAGCTCCTCACTAATTGGGGCGCCATTTTCAAAGGCTGTCCAATCTCTTCCTCCCCCCCCCCCCTTTCCAGATCCACCATTTTCAGGACCCTCCACCCTTCGTAACCCCCAACCTTTCTGTGGACCCTTCAAAACCCCCATGGACATGGCACCAGACATGGTTCCTTGTCAGTGCTAATCTAGTACCTGGGCACTTTGACACTGCCAGCCTGGCACCCTGACAGTGCCAGTCAGGCATCCTGGTAATGCCAGGCTGGTATTGCCAAGGTGGCACTGACAGGGTGCCTGAGTGACACTGTCACAGTTGGTTGCCAGGGGGAGTGCCAGGGTACAACCCTGCCCTGTCACCAGACACCCAGGATGGCTCTAAAATCCTCCAAGGCCACCCAAGCTGCCATCATGCCTGGTCCACGCTTATGGAAACCAGTGGCAATTGGCACCCGGTTTGAGGACTCACATGCATGGCCTTTAACTCCTGGGTGCCGTGTGAATGTGGCGTTGGGATATTTAAATGTTTAAATATTTAAATATCATTCTCTGGACCACGGTCAGTGAGGGTATGATCCAGATTGCTACAGGCATTGGTAATCTGGTGACTTGCGATCTTTACGCCACCTGGTGCGAAGTCCGATTTGTGGCTCTCCCGGGATTCACCCGTTGCACCCGCCCCGTACGGTAGCTGAATTGTGCCCAAGATCTGCATTTCCACACAAATTCAGCAGATATATCCCTCATTATTTAAGAATCATTATTACATCATTATTTGCAAATTATTATGCTGAATTTTATCCCTGATTTGTGCTGTTAGCTATTAAGAGTTCATGTAACATTGGGAGTAAAGGGAGGTCCTAAAGTTCAAACTTTTGCTCCTGGTCACTATTCAGTGATCACTGGTGGAAAGTACACACTTGGGATTTCGGCAAATGTGTCCATTTGGGCTTGATCATTTGTCTATTGCCTATAAATGGATGATGGATGTAGGGTGGGCGAGGTCTCCCAGACACGGTCGATGAATCCTGAGCCCCGGGAGAATATCTTAATGAATTGTGATGCTTTCTCACCAATTTTTTCCTTGCTTCCTCCCCAACACAAAAAATTACCCAAAATATAAGAGGATTTAAAAGAAGCTGTCAACTGTGATTTTTCCATAAGGGTGGGGCAAAAGCTGAAAATTAAATTATGCATTTTACTTGGATTGCAAAATTCCTTGCAGCAAATGTTGAAATTAAATTGCATTTGTTACTTTCCCTTGGAGATGAGGTTTGAAAAGCCTGAAGAGATCTGTCTAATAAGCAGACTGTGATTAACATGGATTCAGCCTTTGCAGTTCAATCTGTCACAAAAGCACCCCTACATGGAGACCAACTGGCTGGGAACCTATTGGAAAATTGCAATTTTCACCGATCTCTTACTGATGTAGAAACAAAAACAAAATATTAAATATGCTATCCAGCTGCAGCTCAAAATAACATAATTCAAGATTTACAATGAGGGAATCAATAGCGTCACTTAGAACAATTAGGAAAGTGTTAAGTATTTGCCCACAAGCGGATGTGCCCTTGGATGGATCACAGCATAACTTTCCGATACAATTTGAAATTCAGAGAGTATTTGCAACAATTTTCAACATAAAGAATCTCTATTCTCAATCAAGATGTTAAATCACATCACACAAGTTGCATTAACATTATTAATATTAATATAATTATGTTCCAAGATATTTACCCATTATATAAAAAAATACCAATCTACTTAATGCAACATCCATGTTAAATATTCTTCCGATTTTGTTTGTGTGGGGTTCATCAAATTTAGCTTGGATTTAGCAACACATCTTAGTGGTGGAGAAAATCAGTTTTTGATCAAGCTTGCATCTATTTATTTTGATTCACAATTGGCTTATAACTGGAAGCATAGGGCATGTAATTTTGCTGCACAGTTATAGCGATGTAAACAGATTTGCAGTTTCAGTATCTGAGTTCAGTGGCAGCTGAAAATTCAGTACAAAAATGAGTTAGCAGTTGCTTTGTGAACTGCGCTCAGAAATACTAAAACTGGCACCCAACAAATTAAAACTTCGAGAAAAGAGACAACTCACATGGTAGAAACATGACCTTTACCCATGAGGTCAAATAGTTTTATTGTGATTAAACACTACAATACAGTATATATCCATAAAAAACTCTAGTGTATATAAATTATTCCTTCCATACAGCAATTCTTTCCATTTCAGCTTTGGTACAATGTGTATTTTATTATAATAATAATTGTAATACTTTTCAGCTTCACAAACTCAACACAAAGTACAAAACTAATCAGTTTGGGGTATTACAATCTACACAGTGGTGCTCAGTGGTAGGGAGAGGTCTGACCTCAGAGAATCCATGTCACTCAGCTAAGCTACAAAGGCATACCTAGCAGGGACATAACTAAAATGCACCAGAAACCAGCAAACATTTCTTAGAATTTAATTTTAATTTTAAACAGAATACCAGCAGTGATCAACTGAGAACATGACACTCTTATTTCCTCAACTGACGTTCCATCCTTTTTATTTTTATGAAGGCCGTAGTCACTATGTCCAAAAATACATTTTGATATCATTTTATTCGCACAGAGCCACAGTGTCAGTATTTGACCTGCCAACCAGCGCTGCTAATGTTTGTACAGTTTGTTCTGCAGTTAGCAGGGATCACTGGTACATTATTGGTAGGGCAGTGGGGTGCTACCAACCTTAGGTTGTTTTGTGGAGAAGGAGGTATAACATTACAATAGACAGGCATTCCAGTGGCTGGAAGTGTTCCTTGACCTGACTGGTTGGGTAGCATGATAGCTTGTGGGTAAGATTGAGGCATCCCTTGAGAACCCTGGGTCATTGGCACCTAACAATAAAAAAATTAAATTGATCAGAACAGAGTCCTTGCATTTAATATTAATGTACAATCCACTTATACGTGTGTAATAACGTTTTTGATTTTAAATGGATCTAGGATTAACAATTAATAACACTAGTTTCGTTAATCTGATCTTTCCCGAAGGAGAACGTTGGCATTCTTACTTGCTGAGTCTAAAACTGTATCATTACCTCATGATGCAGGGGAATAAAACATGAGCTGTTGCCAGCCCTATTTCAAAGACATTCATTTTACGCTTTTCATCATAAGCTGAAGTTAAGCTTCATTCTTATGAAATTTATTCATTAATTTGCTGTTAAAAGCCTCGGAATCATTAATTTTCTTGCTCTTTGCAAGACGTCAGAGGATAAGCCCCACAGTATAGAAGTCTGGCTGTTGCTGTAGCAGCTTCAACAATACAGAAACGATAAGATGGAGGCAGGCAATTACATCAACATATTTTTCAGCTTTACATAATGCTTGATAATGACATGTTCCTGGTACATTTTTACTTTTGTGTGACAAAAAATACATTTTTGGCTATATTTCATGTGATTTCTAAACAGCTAGATTAGAAATGCTCTCTTTGTTAAGTGTCAAAATGGAAGTCAGGGGGGTAATTAATCTGCTAATAATGAGACAATGCCTCGTGTCTGATACTCAATTAAGATGAAGCATTTTTCACTAGAATAAGCCAAAATATCAACGCACACAGTCTGACTGATGGAATTGAGGTGTTAAGCGCAACCTCAGAAAAATATGACGGAAGACACAAACCTTTACCGCTTTGTCTTAAAGGATGTGGCAATTGTGAACATTTTGATTCTTCTTAATGACTACTTTGAAGAACTTGTCTGATAGTCTATTGAAAAGGTAACATTGTAACCTTCTCATTTCTGTAGCCTGGTCTTTATACAAAAGATGTTGAGTGAATACGATCAAACACACTGCACAAGTAATTTTAATCTAATTTGCAGGAGGTTTACTCAATGGAGTAAAGGTAATTTTAATCTAATTTGCAGGAGGTTTACTCAATGGAGTAAAGGGGTGCCTCAAAGGTACCTGTGGCTGGGATGGGGGAGGCAGTGGGGGGGGGAAGCAGTGGGGAGCAAAGGTGGGTCCATCCCAATTGACAGGTTAAAGTAAAATTGTCTCCTGTGTATCTAAGCATACAGGGAAGATCTGTAGGTTACATGGACATATTTTTCGGGGTCTACATGGAGTGATTCAGCAGTGTCAGCCTCAGTGATAATGGGAGAACTCTGATAGTAGTCCATAAATTGTTAAATATTCTTAAATTAGAATTGTACTATGATTTGCAAATCAAACCCAAGCAGAGAATAAAGGCGCAAGTTTTGGAATGACGCAAGCAAGAGATTTTTCCCTGTGAGAAATAAGGGGCGGGATTCTCCGTTTCAGATACTAAAAGTGCAGATACCGGGAATGAATCGTGGTTGTATTACGGCCCCAATAGCGACGTCAGTCCTGGAAACATTCAGGACATGCTAATGGGCCCGCGCCAATGCCATGTGAAACTAGTGCGATTCCAATGCACGCGTAGTGTGTGGTTCACCGGGGTCGGGTTTGTCACTCGAGAGTCTGACAAACAGCAGCCGCAAAAAAGCACTCCACTGCCCACACACTCTCATTCCAACCAAGAAGATGGCACCTCAAGCAGCATACCCGAGGTTCGCCTATACAGAGCTGGAGACGCTGCTGTATGGCATGGAGGAGAGGCTGGGGATCCTGTTCCTCGGGGTGGGAACGCGGCCACCACCCACAGATATCAACCGGGCCTGGGTGGAGGTGCCAGAGACTGTGAGCACGGTGGGCCCCACAGTGAGGACTGGGCAGCAGTGCAGGAAGAAGCTGCACAACATCCTCAGGGAGGCCCAGGTGAGTCACCACCTCCGTAACCCTAGCACCAGCCTTCCCCCCCCCCCCCCCCCCCCCCCCTCCCACACACCCCAAACCCCTACGACCCCCACCAGGCGGACCGGTACACAGTGCTAGATGAGGATGGGCAACCCCCCAGGTCGGCCAGGGTGAGCCACCACCTCTGTGCCTTGGCACCAATCCCCGTCCCACACGCCAGCAGCTACTGCCCCCACCCCAGAGGGTGATCGAAACCCACCCTGCACCACATGCCAGCAGAGGGCAATGGACCTGGTTGGTGGGGTTGGAGAGCGGGCAGTCGCCGAGGCAGAGGTCGGCATCGGAGATGCAAGTGAGACCCCAATGCATTACAATGTCCCTATGGCACGTCCATCACTTCTCCCCCCAAAACCAGCCCCACCCACAATCTAACTACATGTCTTGTCTTTAGTTTTGCAGGATCATCTGGCAATTAGATGGGTTTATATGGGGCATCCTGCCCCTGGCCGCAACCCAGCGACTCACCTGGTGATGAGGTGGGAACTGCTGGTTACCCACCCTCCCCCGCTGAAACCCTGTGACACCCAGAGCACATGCCTGGGGATGACACCGACTAGTCGCCCCTGCTGTCCTCCCGCATCCCCGAGGCACTCACCTCGGCTGGGCGTTTTAGTGTCGAGGCTCCTGGGCCGCTATCTGGTGCACAGCACACACATGCTGCAGTACATCAGGTGGAGGTGGGAACCCTGAGGGGGCGGACGTTTGGAGGGCAGCCTGAGCCCTCGGGGACTAGCTACCATTTAGACAGGTCTTGCGTTGCTGGAAAGGGTTGTCCCATCAATGCTGGCAATGCAGGCGCAGAGCCAGGGACTACAGGAGGGAGTGTCAACAAAAATACAGCGCCTGCAGGTGCAGTCGGAAGAGTCCAACCGCCTGCGGGGGCAGGAGGCGGTGCTGGCCATGTGTGCCACCCGGGCTAACACCGCATGAGTGGCGTCCGCGGTAGAGGCCTTGGGGGTGACAGTATCGGCCATGGGTCAAGATGTCCCAGGCCTGGGGCACTCTGTGCAGGCAGCAGCTGAGGCATAGGATAGGGCGACCATTACACAGGCAGCCATGTACCAGGGCCACATGAACATTTCAGGTGCACTCCAGAGCTTGGCCAAGTCACAATGGGTTATGTATGTGGGCGCCGAGGGCATTGGCCTGGCGCTGGAACTGCCTCAATCCCTGAGTGACATAGCACAGTCCCAAAGGGAGATGGTAGTGACCCTGTGCTCCATGGCCATAATCATAGAGACCCTGGTGGAGGCAGGAGCTGGCCTCCAGGACTGGCAGCGCCAGATGGTGAGGGAGCTTCTAGAGCTCTTTTCAGCTGCTCCCCCATCCTAAGTAGCAGTCTAGGGGCCATCGGGCATCCTGGGGAAGGAGGAGGTGATGGGGCCCATGCCGGTGACTCTGCAGGGGAGGGTCTGGAACACTGCAGTGTCTCTGAATCCCCCCCACCTGTCCCCAGCGCAGCGAATGGGCAGCGATCAGAACAGAGCGACACCCGGAAGACTGCCAAGCTCATCCCTGCCCAGCCGCTCCAGAGAACAGCCGTCAAAAGGGAGTCAGGTTGCAGGGCAAGATATGCAGCAGTTTGCCTCCACTTCTGATGTACTGCCTGGGGACCCATTGGATGGAACATGAGGGCACGTAAAGTCCGAAAGTTAGACACCAGTTAAGTTGTAAAGCACATAGGTGAGCGATAAGGGCCAGGACACAATACCTGTACATATCAATATTAAACACCTGTTCACCGATGTTCCGAACTGTCTCGGTCCTCTCTCTGAAGGGTGGAGCGATGGGCTAGGAGCAGGGGGTGTGCTGGGTTGGCGGAAGAGAGGGGGTGGTGGAGAGGTTGGTGGTGTGCGGTGCAGGTGTTGGAGGTGGGACACGGCCAGGGCCCACCCTGATGGGAGGGTGGTGCGTAGGGGTGAGATGAATCGTTCGAGATGCCAGGCCCCCGAATCGGTTAACATGGAGGTGATCAGATTGCTCCAAGCGTGTTGGCCCTGCCGCACACATTGTGCAGCATCCTGTGGCTGCCCAGGCCCCATATCCTACCCATCCTCGCCCTCCTTCACATCCTCCTCGTCGGATAAGGCCTGGTGTTCATCCTCCTCCTTCAGCATGTTGCCCCTCTGCGGCGCAATGTAGCGGAGAATGCATCAGGTTACCACTACATGGGAGACCCTCCTGGGGCTGTACTGGAGGGCCCCTCCAGAACGGTCCAAGCATCTGAACCTCATCTTCAGGAGGCCGATGCACCGCTCGATCAGATTCCTGGTTACTGAATGGGCGTCGTTAAACCAATTCTCCACATTGTCTGTGGCCTCCAGATAGGCGTCTTCAGCCACGCCTGCAGCGAATAACCCCTGTTTCCGAGAACCCATCTCCTCACCCGGGGAGCACCTTGAAAGTGTCGAACACGGTCGAATGTGCCAGTATGAAGGCGCTGTGCGCGCTGCCTGGTTATCGGGCACAGACGTGTACGATGTGCAGCCAGTGTTCACACACCAACTGCACGTTCAGCGAGTGGAACCCTTTTGGGTTGTGAAGGGCTCCCCATCATGTGGCGATGCTCGTAGGGGGACAGGTATCCCATCAATCAGCCCCTGGACCTGAGCATCTTGGTGATTGCGACTAATCCCGTTGCCCGGGCAACCTGGTGGGCTTGGTCCATATACAGGTAGATATACTGTGACACCCGGGCATACAGGGTGTCCGTAACAACCTGGATGCAGCTGTGCACGGAGGTCTGGGAGATCCTGGACATGTCCCCACTCAGCGCCTGGAAGAACCCCATTGTAAAAAGGCTCAAGGTGACGGTCGTCTTGACGGCCATCAGGAGCTGGTGTCTTCCACTATACCCCCAAGGCTCCAGAAGTGCCATTTTTTGGCACAGATGTCTCCTGATCTCCCTGTTCAGCCAGAGTCAGCAGCGGCACATTCAGTCAGGCTTGTTCTCGTACGACAGGCGATACATATACACATGAGGCCTGATGTGATGCCTCCATCCCATCTCCTCCTTGGCCTGTTGGGGGCCAGCTCTCTATCATCATCACCTAGCTCCTGCTCCTCCGGGGAAGGCTCTTGTTCTGCTGGGTTCTCACTAAGCAGCTCCTGCTCATGCAGCCTCAGTGCATCCACTCGGACTGCAGCTAGGCAAATGCCAATCAATCAATCTATACCAATATCCATTCTCTGCAGGGGGTAAAGGGCACACATGTTAGCAATGGGAGTAGTCCCATGACGAACCAGGTCCAACGGGCTACGCTGTGGCCCTGGCCTGCACTACAGCCCCTGCCCCCGCATGTCCCCCCGCTCCATTCTCATCCCGGCCATTCCCCCTGACACTTTGCCCTTCTCACTGCACCTGTGGCCTCATTGATGCCTGGCACTAGGGAGCCTCTCAACCCGCTCCCCGTCCCGGACAGCAGGGGTATTGGTGGTTGGCGCTACCCATGCCAGAGGTACGCTCTGCGGCCCCTGTCTTGTGCCCTCCTGTGAGTTCTACTGTGGGGTCCTCACTGAGTGGGCTGTGTAATACCACGCCAGCAGAGTGGCGCCAGGATGTGTGGCAGGATGTGTGGGCGCAGCGCACCACTGATCTGCGCTACGCTTGCTGCCATGTGTGCAGGCAGGACTCATGGGTGGGGCTCAGCTAGGGGGTGTGGGCACCTGTTGGGACCAAAGCTGCAGTGTGCTGTGGGTCCTTGTTATGTGCACTGGTTGTCCCTACTTGTCTGAGGGCAGGGGCGCAGTGTGTAATCAGAGCATGGTGACAGCCTGGAGCATGCAGATGGGCTAGCTGAGGTTGTTACTGGTGGGACATCTGCCTTGCTAGGGGCTGTGTGCCAAGGTGGGTGCTGGCAGCCACGGTGCATGTGTCCACGGGAAGGGTGTGCTGGGGTGTGACAACACTTGGTGGGCTACGGGCTGTGCTGGGCCATGTCCATCCCATGGATGGGTCTCCTGGGGTCTGTGGGCTCCTGGGGGGATGGTCTGGGGTGGGTGACCTCCATACAGCCAGTGTCACTCTGGGCATCTATGGGACACAGTGGAGTGGAGTCAGTCAGTGGAGTACACAGCTGGATGGCTGCCTTGCAGGCCGCGTCAATGGCAGTCCATGCCCAGACACCCTGATCCCAGGCGGACACCCCGACCCCACAGTCCATCTCCGTTGCCCCCCCCACTACTTCCCTCAGCCCTGGCAGATGCTCCCCGGCCAGTGGCACGACCTCCTCTCTCTTCCTCATCAGCCACTGGCCTGTTTCCTGATTTTTAATACCACAAGTGAAACATGCCGTCGTCACTTCCACTTGGAGGGGGCTGAGCATCGCTGGTGGCCGGAGAGTACAGGGTCGAGCCCATTAATGATATGCTAATGACCATACCGTACAACGTGCATGCCCACGCGGGCGCGCAGAGTGGAACGCATTCACATCGCTATCGAGGTGCCAGAACATGGCATTTCGTTAGGCGCCCGGCGCTTACCACGACCTTTGGCTGACATTTGGATCACGATTCGGGCATCGTTGAATGGAGAATCCCGCCCATGTAATTATTTTCTACAGCAATTTAAAGCAGCTGGACATAAAACTAAATGATCAATAACTGAAATTTAAACTTGAAATGTGGGAAACATGACGATAGATTTTCAAATAGCTGCCTGGGGAGGTGTGGAAATTTGATGCTGATGAAACTGCCATTACAGATACTTTCCCGGAATGAAAACCATCTAGTTTCTATAATTGGTGGTTGATCCACCAGGGGAATTTTACCTCCAGGTGACAAGTTGAAAATTGACTGCATGTTGCCTGCAGGACAAGTTGATCATGTTGTAAATTAGTCAGGATACAAAGATATTTGTCCTGGGTGCTAATTAAACTATGCTTGACCAAGGCATGAACAAAAAAGTGAGATACTAATGTAAAACCCTAATTATAAGCATGCAGTGTAATATTCCTCACCACTGCATTGTTAGTCAAGGATGATTGACAGCTGAATTCAGAGACTTGTGCACTGTTTAAATTTGGAAAGTTCTATCAGAGTTTTTGTTCTGTGCGGATATCTGAACTCGAGGAGTGTACTGGACATAATACACGTATAACAGCTTAGCGTGAGGATCTAAGGAAGGCTGATTCATCTAAAAGTTCTGTTATTTACCTAGTTTTGCAAAAAATATTCAAAAACGGACTATTGGGTATTTTATTATGTTAAAAGCACTTTAGAATTGCAAGTTACTGGTGTGGACTGACTCTGGGAGAGATTCTCCCAAAACGGGAGAAATCGTAAAGCTGGCGTAAAACCCGGGCGGGTTTTACGGCAGCGCGCCCCTTCCCGACGGGGGACCGATTCTGGTCCCCGGTCGGGGCTAGCAGCCCGACGCCGTAGGCTCCGGCAAGACGGGCTTAACGAAAATCGTTAAGCCCGCTTGCCGGAGTTAGCGCCGGCTGACGCGTCATATGACGTCAGCCGCGCATGCGCAGTTTGGAAGACTCAAACCCGCGCATGCGCGGGTGACGTCATCGCGTTTTTGCGCGAAACCCGCGCATGCGCGGGCCGGGTTGCCCCTCAGCCGCCCCGCGAATGGATACTGCGGGGCGGCGGAAGGACAAGTAGTGCGCGGGCATCGGGCCCGCTGCCCGCGATCGGTGCCCACCGATTGCGGGCCCATGGCACCCTTGGCACGGCCGTATCGGTGCCATGGTTATTAATAGCGAGTTTGTGACGCCGTTTTTACGAACGGCAAGACCAGGTGTGTTTGCCGTTCGTAAAAACGGCGGAAAGGGCTGGGACTTCGGCCCATCTAACAGCTGAGAATCGCTGCCGGCCGTAAAAAAACGGCGGCAGCGATTCGGGTCGGGACTTCGGCGGGGGGGGGGGGGGGGGGGGGGGGGAGAATAGCGGGAGGGCGGCAAAAATGTCGGGAAGGCCCTCCCGCTATTCTCCCACCCGTCGTGGGGGGCGGGGAATTTCGCCCTCTATTTTTCCATCATGTGTCAATGCATTGTGAGATTTGTAAGTAAATGTATTAGTTTTAACCAGTGGGTTTTGTTACAGCAGTATGGTATCTTCCAAGTCAGGGAATATAGGATTTTGATACAGCAATTCAAAGTCGTTATTAATCCTGAGCATGCTATCTCAGATGCAGAATACATAAAAGGGATCAGGGTTTGGGTGAGGAGGCTTGATCTGATTAGTTTTCCACTAAGATGACAAGGGTGCTGGGAAAAGTCCAAGCTGTTATCAAAGTTATTTGACAAAATTGTGTTAAATTGAGTGATGCAATTTCATAATGTTGACAAAGCGCCTCATTTGGCAGTCAATTGACAGACATTGCTTAGACTTTGATAGGGAGGCTATTTGGAAAGAAGTATTTTTGATACACTAACACTGACATTAAAGTCAATGCATCAATGACCTGTCAAAAAAATATACTTGCATACTTCAATGTCAGTAATTAAAGAGGTTGCATACGTTAATTTTCGAAGGGGAAACCGAAATGTAAAATATGTGGGCATAATTAAATGAAAACCAGAATTTTTCAATGCATCAATAAAGAAACAACACAATGAGGGATTGCTAAGTATAAATTGCCTTGTGATTTAATGCTGTTGTAGACATGTTGTTCATCCTCAGTGACATGCATCTTATTTATCTTGGTAAATTGGGAATGCTGCAAGATTAAGGCATCCATTTGGCAGAATGTAACATGGCCATCATGGATGCTAGCTTGACAGTAGATTGAGAATGACTAATTACAATATGACAATTAGGGTAGGGTGAGAGTTATTCTCTGTGAGGGCAGAAAATATTCCCACATTGGTTATTTGTAGTTGACCATCGCACCATTCAACACATTAAATGTTGCTTTTTCAAGCAATTAGTACACAAGCCCCAGAGTGACATATCTTATTTGTCCAGCTTTTCTAATTTACTAAGTATGGAGGTTGGAAAGCCAATTGAAAGATGTCAAAACTGCTGATGATACCTACTTGGTAAGAAGACATGGCTGGATATTGGACCATCACACCTGGCACCTGATTTCCCTGCTGGCTGTTCAAGAGGTTCTGACTCTGGGGCGGCTGCTGCACTCCCATCAGGCCTTGGAACCCTTGCTGCTGATTAGGCAGCACAGCCTGAAAACCTGGAAGGAGAAAGAGTTGGTCACGGTTCTCATCTTTGAACTCAACCTCGTCTTCCGAAGCTCATTACAAGCTCCAACGCTGTGAAATTATAAATACATGTTATTTTGCCTGACAAGAAAAGGCTTTGGTATAAATACAGAGAAAAAGTTGCGACAGTAGCAATCAAACTGTCTGGAGATAATAGCAATTAAAACAACAGTGGCGCATTCAAGATGCCTTAAACTTGGAATAACTGCCAAAGATGATCATAATTAAATATATGTGACCCTAATTAACCCATTAACACCACACGCACAAGCATTTCACTGATCAGATTTACATTTAATGACATTTTGGCAAAATCCTCAGAGGGCTGGGACAAAGCCTTTGGCAAACCTCCTGATGTCCATTGATTGAATATTCCCATTGTGATTTTGTACCTCGGATATTCCTGGGTTGATTTAGTCACAAACACTCTGGTGTGGATTGCATTTACACTTGGGATACTAGGCACAGCCTATCCATGAGAATTCCAACTGGGCAAATTGGGCAGCACCTGGGATGCACGATTATTCTACGCCTGTTCAATGTGACATAAACAGCAAGTCAACTTTGCGTTGCTATCGGTGAGCATGATTGTAATGTGTGCAGCCAGTGCCTATCCTGCTGTTAAATAGCTGCGTAAAAGAATCGTGACATGCTAACACAAGTTAAAGCTAGCCTGCACCACGTAAGGCCACTCTGCATCTCTGAAAGTGGAGGTGCATTGTTGCTGGAGCAGGCTGCAGAAGGTCTTTCAGAAATAGAGCCAACATCTGCACACAGGGGGCGTACTCTTGTGGCGAAGATGGGCATCTTGGCTGCGGTTTAGAAGCTGGCAAGAACCCCACATTGTCTCTTTTCAAGAAGGCCATTGCATCTTGAGCCACAAATGCACTGAATAAGTCAGCAGTAGTCTTTCCTTAATGACACAGCAGCAGGCGTTCCCTCAGGATCAAGGACTTACATCCTGCTGGCCAATCAGAGGCCGGCAGCTATTCTGTACTCAACGGGCCACTGGGGAGACAGTGCTGACAATTCCGCACTTACCTGAGGCCTTGGATCTAGGAGTGATCCAGGCACAGGTGAGTGATGGAGGGAAGGGAGTCATGGGGTGGGGATCGTAGGGGACTGGGGCTGCCGCGTAAAAATGGTTTTCCTCCTGTCATCATTGCCTCTCTTCCCAATCAACTTAAAACTGTGCCCTCTGGTTCTCAATACTTCCATAAGGGGAACAATTCCACTGCTGCCTCACGGTGCCGAGGACCCAGGTTCGATCCCGGCCCCGGTCACTGTCCGTGTGGAGCTTGCACATTCTCCCGCGTCTGCATGGGTCTCACCACCACAACCCAAAAAGATGTGCAGGGTAGGTGAATTGGGCACACTTATTTGGAAAAAAATGAATTGGGTACTCTAAATTAAAAAACGTTATGGGATCAGTTCTCCCTGTCTGCTCTGTCCAGACTTCTCATGATTTTTAACACTTCTATCAAATCTCCTCTCAACCTTGTCTTCTCCAAGAAGAACCATTCCAGCTTCTCCCATCTTTTTATGTAACTTAAATTCCTCATTCCTGGATCCATTAATGCCTTTACATCATTCTTAAAAGGTGTGGCACCCAGAACTGGATGCAATGCTCCAGTTGAGGCAAAACCAGTATTTTATATAAGTTTATCATGACTTCCCTACATTCGTGCTGTATACTCCTATTTAAACAGAGGACCCCATCTACTTTATTGACCTGCCTTGCCATCTTCAATGATTTGTGCACATACTCCTAGGTCCCTCTGCTTCTGCATGCCTTTAGAATTGTATCCGTTATTTGATTTTGCTTCTCCACATCCTTCATTGAAATGGAACACTTCAATCTTCTCTGCACTAAATTTCATTTGTCACTTGTCTTCCAATTCCACCAGCCGATCTATGCCCTTTTCAAGTTTATCACTATAATCGTACGTTTCGGGCCATCCACAAATTTTGAAACTGTGCCATGCACACCAGGGGGGCTCCACTATAAACCTTCTTCCTATCAGGAAAACAACTGTTCACCACTACTTTCTGATCCCTGCCATTTGTCCAGTTTTGTATTCATATTGCTACAGCCCCTTTCATTCCATCAGTTTTAACTTTGCTCACAAGTCTGCTGAGTGGCACGTTATCAAATGCCTTTACACTCTTTTTGAACAAGCATACAGTTAAGTATAGTCAGCCTATCTATACCTTACCCTTATCAATGTTCAACCCTTTAAGTGTCTAATCCACCCTTGCTTTCACCATGACCTGGATAATATATTCTTCTTCGGTAAAGACAAATGCAAAGTATTCATTTTGTTCCTCAGTATATCACCTGCCTTAATGCACAAATCCAGCTTTTGGTCCTTAATCAGCCCTACTCCTCCTTTTACCAACTTTTTATTATTCCTATGTCTACAGAGGATTTTTGCATTCCCTTTTTATTTTCACTGCCAATCTCTTCTCATACTCTCTCTTTGCTTTTTCAATTCCCTTCTAAAACTTCTATATTGAGGCTGAGTCTCAATTGTATTTTCCAACTGGAAACTATCACGTGCACTCTTTTTCAGCTTCATCTTACTCTCTAATTCTTTCCCATCAAGGGAGTGTGGTGCTAAATTTGTACAGAATGTGAAGCCCATCTTTTCCAGCATATGTTCCTCAACTCCATGAGCACATTTTCAATGTAACATAAAGTAATGTCGCATGGCTGATGTTTCCACTTTCATTGTATGATAAGCAGATTGTGCAATGCCTGGGAATGCAAACTAATAATCAGTTGACATTTATACACAATTTGGCATTCTTTGACTTATATGGATTCTCCAATTTGCAGACTAAGTGCTGACGCTGGTGTGGGAACCGTGGCGTTTTACACCGGAAAAAATGGCACAACAGCTGCACCGACCCTCCGTCCAGTGCGGGTTAGCAGCCACGCAGCGTGAAGCCCGGCTTTACCTGTGATACGGCCGGAGAATGGCTGGGTCCATGGCTGCGCATGCGCACAACAGGGGCCTGCAGCGGCCGCACCGTGCAACATGGTGTCGGTTGTGCGTGGACCGAGGCTGCCAAATAATATCGCCCAGTTACCCCTCTCGCCACCCACGGCCCCACGGCCAGCAGCATGGCATCCCCTGACCGTGGCGGATCTCGAACACTCCACAGCCGCCATGCGGGGTCCATGAAAAAAAGTACCATAAGTGTTCCAAGATGACGGGAACTCGCCCTTCAGGGGTGGAGCATCGGGGGAGGGCTTCAAATGATATCCTGTGGCCATCACAATGCTGTGTGCCATATTCTTCGATTGTGCCGTTTTTGAGGGAGCAGAGCATCGCAAAAGCGGTGCCGCCCCCAATTTCACCGCAAACACAGATTCTCCGGCTGGTCGCCGAATGGGATTTTGTAGTTATGAATTGGCCCAAAAGGCCATATTCTGCCCTATAACAGGTGGTGATTGGATCCTATCCCAATGGAATGTTTTTCGGAGCCCCAAAGGGTTTCTGTTTGATCCTGGCAGCAAAGAGAAAGGTCCTGCTATCTTTTTCCTCCAAGCTTTCACCAGAAAAGCTGTATGTTCTGTATTCCAGAAACTATAAAGGTCTGAGTGAATGATTCTACAGAAAAACCATTTCATGATGCAAACCAAGACCAGGACTTGCTTTCTCTCTCCAGAAAGGTGGTGACTGCCATATTTCTAAAGTTTCAGAGCCTCTACATGAATGAATCTACAAAGATGATCAGAACCTGCTCTCTCTCTCCAGAAGGGCATGTGAGTTCTGTAATTCAGAAACTACAGAGACCTGAATAAACCTACTATAAAACCATGACCTGAAAGTAAGGTTTGAAGCACAACAGAGTGTTGGAAACCACCATCTGGAACAAAGACTCTCTTTCCCTTTTACTTATGGTTTTATTTTACCCCTTTCTTCCCCTCTGTGTCTGTCTGTCTTGTGTGTTTGTGTAGAGAGTGGGAAGGCAAGTTAAAAAGGGGAATTAGGAATTAGATAATAGTAACCCCAGTTTCATTTGCTACTTATTTCATTCTACTTCTTGTTATAAATATTCATTGTGTTTACATTTACAAACCTGGTGACTGTAATTATTGGGCAGCCAAGGACCAAAGACTTTAGGTGCTTTTAATTGGTTAATTCACTGGTGTTGTGACTCTAGGGCATGTGGGGCAGGAATTGACCATGCACTAGCCCAGGGTGTCATAACAATGGACAGACCAGTTGAAAGGTGCTGTGCTGGTTACCTCCTCCCAGCCTCTACCTCCATCTAGTCATTTTTCTCCCCTCCTCCTCATCATCAGCTACTCACCGTATAGTTAGTGGGAAGGGCTGTACCCTGATGGTGGCCACATTGTGCGCTATGCAGCAGACCAGCACAAATCTTGACCCCTGATTGGCTGAGTATTATTGCATGGCTCCTCCAGAGTGGTCCAGGCAGCAGAAACATTGGACTGACTTTTGCTGGGGCGGCAGACATTCTGCCATCAGGGTTGAAAGCAGGAAGTGACCGTACGTTGGTTGGCAGCCGTACCCATGGAGGCTATTGCTTGAGGCAGCTAAATATGTGGTTGCCACCAGGACTGTCATTTAATCAAAGACAAGGACCTGTCTCCTAAAACTACCGAATCAGAGGGCTGAAAACTCTGCAGCCTCAGCTGATCCAGTTTATGGAGGGGTTGCGGTATACTGGTGGTACCAATGTCATGGGGGGGGGACATTGCCACTGGGGGCCGCATTGGAGCATTGGAAACGTGTCACCGCATGGCGCCGATCCAGCTTACTCGCCTACGGCGGTTTTGGGCCGAATCGGGAACTCCCCTTCCGACAGTGTAAGGCAGAGAATCTAGTCCATTTTCTTTATGAAAATAACTTTTGATTCAGCAAATAATCTGAATGAAGCAAATAGAACACAGCAAAATGTGAATTTTGTGCTAAAAGTTTGCATGATCAGATAATTTGAATGAAGGAAATTTAACTTAATTGGAGTAGACTCACGTAGGCCACCTTTAGTTATTGCCATTCTGTGTTTTGGAGGGATGTAAAGCATAACAATATCCACTTACACACTTTAATGTAGTAAACACTGTCAAGGTGATTCACATGAGCTTTATCAAACAATGTGGCACAGAGTCTCCTGGGGAGGTACTGTGACAGGCAAAAACGTATGTTTTATGGAGCATCTGAGAGGAGGAGAGGGAGATACAGAGGATTTGTTTTTTTTGAGAGTATTCCAGAATTTAGACCTGAGTGACTGAAGGCATGGCCACCAAAAGGTGCAGCCATAAAACATGAGGCCGGAATTTGCAGAGGACAGAGGTCTCTGAGGGCAGCAGCAATGGAGGTGGGGGTGTGATCATGGAGGGATTTGAAAAGTTGGATGAGAATTTTTAAATGAAGGCTTTGCTGGACCAATGGACACAGCAAGCAATGGCATGTGATTAGAGCATCCTTACAGTGCAGAAGGAGGCCATTAGGCCCATCGAGTCTGCACCAACTCTCTTAACAAGTACCCAACCTATCCCTACTACCCGCCCTATCCCTGTAACACCACCTAACCTTTTGCACACTAAGGGGAATTTTATCATGACCAATGCATCTAACCTGCACATCTTTGGACTGTGGGAGGGAACCGGAACACCTGGAGGAAACCCACGCACACACGGGGAGAATGTGAAAACTCCACACAGAGAGTCAAGATGGGAATTGAACCTGGGTCCCTGGTGCTGTGAGGCAGCAGCAATGCTAACCACTCTGCCACCCTGTACATGTTGTAATGTTTGTGACATGCAAATGAATTCATCAATATTCTGGACAATGTACTGGATAACAACTTGAAATAGTTTTCAGACTAGCCTCCCCTCACGCCTTAGTTCTCCTTTATCTATGCACACAGCTGTCATTTACTATTTCCTCTGACCTCAGATGGAACTCCCACAGATGGAATTCCCACATCTCTTTCATTGCTAAGGTTGCCTCCAAAAAGCATGGATTTTTGTCGTTCTCTCAGCAACTTTTTGTATACTTAAGTACAAGAATGAATACTGATCTGATTTCTTGAAAAACTCTTGGAGTGATATTCTCGTATAACTGGAGAGGATACATACAGGGAAAAGTGTCATATAGACAGGTGATCCTTCACTTCTAGTTTGCAAACTTTTTTACCCTTTCTGGCCATTCTCTATTTGACTTGTATCACCATAATGAGTGGAAATAATGCTATTCAGTCCATCAAGTGTCCATACTGATTTCTGATTATAGCTCTCATGGATTGCTTATGCACGCTATGCACATAACCATGACAACGGGCTCTAACATTTCCCTTCAGTCTTCTTGTGATAATCCTCCAATGTACTCTCTTGTTACCAATTTGACAGCATTATTTACCCTCAAAATACTTTGGACTCTTGAAAATTTCTATTCGCTCAATCCTTAACCTCTGTCTCAGTGAGGAAAGGCAACATTTTCACATCTTCTTTTCTCATGACCACTTCTACCCAGTATTACTCCAGCATATGTTCATTGTACTTCTCCATGTCTCTAATAGCCTTCTCATGCGGGATGTATAAAACTGGACTCGGTAGGCCAACTGATGTCTTGTACATATTCAACATTCCTTTCTTGCACTTAACTTAAATGTAAAACTGGGCCAGGCAGCTCCAGTGCCTATGCACAGTGGACCAACTCATAACTCCATTTTTCCTCGTTTCTGAAAGATGGGCCTGGATATTCGTCCTCGAGTCGGCTCGAGTTGACTCCATGAACCCAACTTGCATAAATGTGGTTCCTAACAGTAGGTTTTCGGTCTTATAAAAATTGTTCCTGTTTATTTCCTTTGTTCCAATTTATATTGATCTGTGGATCCATAATCAGAACATAGAACATACAGTGCAGAAGGAGGCCATTCAGCCCATCGAGTCTGCACCGACCCACTTAAGCCCTCACCCACCCTATCCCACCCAATCAGGATGTGCCTTTAAGCAGAAGACTCAAGATTGAAACATCCTGCTTGCCAGGACCCTATGTTCCCAGGTTTTATATTTTGGAGAGGGGAAACCAGTCTCTATGGCACCAAGCTGATCTTAGGAACCGGGTTTGGAGGGAGTCCGTTTGATTGGTTAACTGGCAGCCAGGTACAGTGTTCTGCCTGACAACGGTTGGTGATTGGTTCCTGCACGATTCTTTCTGAGAGGACTTGACAGAAGCGTTTAGACATTGGAAGTGAAAGGGCGCTGCCAATGTCGCCATCACTCTCAACATTTTTGCCTCTGGATTCTTCCAAAGATCTGAGAGAGATATTTGTGGAATTCATAAGACCGGTGATGGCTGACCAATAGTTTGTTAGCCAGGACCACCAATTATGCCAACTTCATTGGAGATTATGCCAGAATGACAGGGCCTTGTGTTTGCAGTTCTGGCTAATTTCTCACAGGTGCAGGATATCATCAACTGCATACATTTGGCAACTAAGGTGCCAAAAAATCATCCAGGAGTGTTATCAGCTGCATGGCCCCCCATTCCAATGTATAGGTCTTGTGCAACCACAAAATGATTTTCATGTATGTTTATCATAGATAGAATTTACAGTGCAGAAGGAGGCCATTCGGCCCATCGGGTCTGCACCGGCTCTTGGAAAGAGCACCCTACCCAAGGTCAACACCTCCACCCTATCCCCATAACCCAGTAACCCCACCCAATACTAAGGGCAATTTTGGACACTAAGGGCAATTTATCATGGCCAATCCACCTAACCTGCACATCTTTGGACCGTGGGAGGAAACCGGAGTACCCGGAGGAAACTCACACACACATGGGGAGGATGTGCAGACTCCGCACAGCCAGTGACCCAAGCCAGAATCGAACCTGGGACCCTGGAGCTGTGAAGCCATTGTGCTATCCACAATGCTACCGTGCTGCCTGCATGTGTATGCATGGTATCTGGTTGATTGATGCTTTTGTCTTGTGGCTGTTCACTTTCCATGATCTCTTTGCACCTTGAAGCAAGGTTACCAGAAGGCCACTCGGGGACAAGAATCACCTACTTAAAAGGTGGCCAACGACCCCCATCAGAAACCCGAGATATGAAGCTACCATGAATGTCATATAATCACCAGATGTGTCAAGCAAACCACCTGAAGTCTTTACATGTTTACTACATGGTTTACAGATGTATTCTGCCCAAGAGAGGACTCCACCCTCTGGGGTGATCACTCACTCTCTGTTCCCGTTGGTCCCTCAAGTCAGGTTATCCTCTTTAGCTGTACTGTGTTAAAGAGACAAGCACCATGAAAACTAGATTCCTTCCCATTTTTCAATATAAATTTAAAGTGCCCAATTCTTTTTTTTCCAATTAAGGGACAATTTGGTGTGGCCAATCCACCAACCCTGCAGATCTTTGGGTGGTTGGCCGGCGGGGGGGGGGGGGGGGAAACCAAGCAGACACGGGGAGAATGTGCAAACTCCACACTGATTTTCTCAAACCCACATTCTAAATAAACATTAGATACATACAAATTAGACATTTGTAAATTGATGTAGCGATTGTTCAATGATGAGATCTTGAGTTTTGCATTTAACGTAGCACTTTTATTGGTAAGCTTCAATTATGCACAGTTCCAAGTATAGACTTGTATGGGACTGTTTCATACAGGCTTGCTGCTTTCCGGATCCTGTTCTAGACTCTGTGCTAACCAAATGCTACATGCTTTACTCTGTGGATGGTGTCACTCTCCAATCCTTCATTGATCCTTTTCTCTGCCACGTACATCACTCTACGATGCATGCAGGTACCATCATCACAATACAACACTGTCCAATGCCTAGACAGCTCATTCACAAACTCGGTCTGTCACATGTGAAGGAGCGGTCATGATAGTCTGTTTCTGGTACTTGGGTCTGTAGTGATCCTCGCCTGAGTGTGTACAGAAGGGGCTGATGGGAAATGGAAGTACCACCAGGGGGCAGCACGGAGACATATAAGAGTGACGCCGAAGGCCCGCCCTCGCTCACTTTGGCTGGAGAGGCAGGGGAGCAGGACAGGACGGAAGTTGAGCTCAGGGCTGCAAGTGGTTAGGCCTAGTTGCAGAGCATAGAAAAGCAGTATCTTTACAAGTGCCATTCTGTAAGTAAAAGCTAACAAAGTAATTTATTGTGGAGCACAATAAACCATCCTTCAACTGCTGAACGACTTCTAGCATTCTTTTAAGAAACATAACAGGGTCATGTGATAAGTTTCTTCTCTTTCTCGCATTTAAATTCAGCATCTTTTCCATCGACCATGTTATCATCTTGGTTGTTGTGCTTTTCTATTCGTGTGACCTTTTCAGCACTATTGGTCTGACATGTAATCTCAGTTTCCTTCTCTGCATGAAATATTGCTTTGTCTAGTTCTCTCTGGCACAGTGTCCTTTAATTGGGTGGCTCCATTCTGAATAGTGCTTGGACCTGAATAGTTCTTTATTAAGTGCATCAGCTTTCTCCTCCACCTGTATTTTGAACTCATCCTCCATCAGTTGCAGTTTGGTCTGATCAGCTCCAGCTCCATCTTCTCTGTCTTGATATTTATCTGAAGTACCCTTAGGCAAACTGACAAAGTTAAATGGGCCATCGTTGTTAAAACAGTTCTCTGCAGTGATCACAGTCTTCAACCTATTTCCGAATTTGTTCCAACTCAGCTTTATTTCCCACCTGTTGGCTCCCCAATCTCTCACTCTATTAAAAGCCGATGTGTCTGTATCCGATGATTAAGCTGTTCTTCCTGGATTCTGATTCTCATTCTTAGAATGTGCAAGTTTTACTCTTAATCCATTTGTCTCTTGCAAACATTGCTCCTTGAGCATTCTAACCTTGATTCCCAGCTCTTTGCAAGAAATCTCCAGTCGACTGACGTTTTCCCCCAGCTTTTGTTACTGAACAGAAACCACTGCTGTTTTCTTTTGTCAGGATAACTTTCTCTTGCCACAATCATTCTTTAGTCCATTGCTCTGCTTTTGCATTCCATTCAGTTTATCCGTTTCTTCCAAGGTGAATTCATCATTCCCTTCGAACAACATTTGATAACGATCTCTCCCTTCTCATGCTTAGCATGTTTTCAGAGGACTTACACGCAGCTTTCTATTGTAGCTGCAACAAACCCTATTTCTACATTCAGCATTCCTTCCTTCTTCTTGTTATATTTCTTAGACAATGCTCCTGAATTGCTAACTTGTTCCAACAGTTGTATTCTTGCTTTGGATTTGCCCATTACTAAGTCCTTTTCAGCGCCCTCAAACCCTGGACAGTTTCTGCCTCACAGAATGCCAATTGCTCCAGTTCATTGGTGTTCTTCAGATGACTGGTAGTTCGATCATTCAGTTGGATCTCAAAGAACAAAGAAAAGTACAGCACAGGAACAGGCCCTTCGGCCCTCCAAGCCTGTGCCGACCATGCTGCCTGTCTAAACTAAAATCTCCTACACTTCCTGGGTCCGTATCCCTCTATTCCCATCCTATTCATGTATTTATCAAGATGCCCCCTTAAATGTCACTATTGTCCCTGCTTCCACCATCTCTATACCTCTCATAATTTTGTAGACCTCTATCAGGTCGCCCCTCAACCTCCGTCGTTCCAGTGAGAACAAACCGAGTTTATTCAACCGCTCCTCATAGCTAATGCCCTCCATACCAGGCAACATCCTGGTAAATCTCTTCTGCACCCTCTCTAACGCCTCCACATCATTCTGGTAGTGTGGCGACCAGAATTGAACATTGTACTCCAAGTGTGGCCTAACTAAGGTTCCATACAGCTGCAACATGACTTGCCAATTCTTATACTCAATGCCACGGCCAATGAAGGCAAGCATGCCGTATGCCTTCTTGACTACCTTCTCCACCTGTGTTGCCCCTGTCAGTGACCTGTGGACCTGTACACCTAGATCTCTCTGACTTTCAATACACTTGAGGGTTCTACCATTCACTGTATATTCTCGACCTGCATTAGACCTTCCAAAATGCATTACCTCACATTTGTCTGGATTAAACTCCATCTGCCATCTCTCCGCCCAAGTCTCCAAACGATCTAAATCCTGCTGTATCCTCTGACAGTCCTCATCGCTATCCGCAATTCCACCAACCTTTGTGTCGTCTGCTAACTTACTAATCAGACCAGTTACATTTTCCTCCAAATCATTTACATATGCTACGAACAGCAAAGGTCTCAGCACTGATCCCTGCGGAACACCACTAGTCACATCCCTCCAATTAGAAAAGCACCCTTCCATTGCTACTCTCTGACTCTGTGACCGAGCCAGTTCTGAATCCACCTTGCCAGCTCACCCCTGATCCCGTGTGACTTCACCTTTTGTACCAGTCTACCATGAGGGACCTTGTCAAAGGCCTCACTGAAATCCATATAGGCAACATCCACTGCCCTACCTGCATCAATCATCTTTGTGACCTCTTCGAAAAACTCTATCAAGTTAGTGAGACACGACCTCCCCTTCACAAAACCATGCTGCCTCTCACTAATACATCCATTTGCTTCCAAATGTAGATTCCCCAGCTATTTCCGCTTTTTTGTTATAGCTTTGGGCCGCTTCTCATTTGGTTTAAGGTCATGAACTTTTACCTAATTTTCTACTTGCTGCAGTTTTTGGTTAAGTTTATCCAATTCATTTCTCTTCACTCTTACTGCTTCTTCTGCTGTGGCTTGTCTTATTTTCTGACTGATTACAGCTATATCATTTGTTTGTAATTTATTGTTCAAACTCTCAAGGAACTTATCATTACAATACCAAAGGATGGAATGCAACTGAATCTTGCTTTCAGCTCTTAATTTAAGTTCTTTTAGTGCCCTCCTCCTGGGACCCATTGATGCCCTCCTTCTGTGGGCCCATCAGTGCCCTCCTTCTGGGACCCATGGGTGCTCTCCTGGGCCCATCAGTGCTCTTCTTCTGGGACCTAATAGTGCTCTCCTTCTGGAGCCCATCGGTGCCCCTCCTTCAGGGAGCCAATGGTGCTCTCCTTCTGGAGCCCATCGGTGCCCTCCTTCTGGGAGCCAATGGTGCTCTCCTTCTGGGAGCCAATGGTGCTCTCCTTCTGGGAGCCAATGGTGCTCTCCTTCTGGGAGCCAATGGTGCTCTCCTTCTGGGAGCCAATGGTGCTCTCCTTCTGGGAGCCAATGGTGCTCTCCATCTGGAACCCAATGGTGTTCTCCTTCTGGGAGCCAATGGTGTTCTCCTTCTGGGAGCCAATGGTGCTCTCCTTCTGGGAGCCAATGGTGCTCTCCTTCTGGGAGCCAATGGTGCTCTCCTTCTGGGAGCCAATGGGGCTCTCCTTCTGGGAGCCAATGGGGCTCTCCTTCTGGGACCCAATGGTGCTCTCCTTCTGGGAGCCAATGGTGCTCTCCTTCTGGGAGCCAATGGTGCTCTCCTTTAGTGAGCCAATGGTGCTCTCCTTCTGGGACCCAATGGTGTTCTCCTTCTGGGATCCAATGGTGCTCTCCTTCTGGGACTCAATGGTGCTCTCCATCTGGGATCCAATGGTGCTCTCTTTCTGGGACCCAATGGTGTTCTCCTTCTGGGATCTAATGGTGCCCTCCTTCTGGGACCCAATGGTGTTCTCCTTCTGGGATCCAATGGTGCTCTCCTTCAGGGAGCCAATGGTGCTCTCCTTCTGGGAGCCAATGGTGCTCTCCTTCTGGGAGCCAATGGTGCTCTCCTTCTGGGAGCCAATGGTGCTCTCATTCTGGGACCCAATGGTGCCCTCCTTCTGGGATCTAATGGTGCCCTCCTTCTGGGACCCAATGGTGTTCTCCTTCTGGGATCCAATGGTGCTCTCCTTCAGGGAGCCAATGGTGCTCTCCTTCTGGGAGCCAATGGTGCTCTCCTTCTGGGAGCCAATGGTGCTCTCCTTCTGGGAGCCAATGGTGCTCTCATTCTGGGACCCAATGGTGCCCTCCTTCTGGGACCCAATGGTGCCCTCCTTCTGGGACCCAATGGTGCTCTCCTTCTCGGACCCAATGGTGTTGTCCTTCTAGGACCTATCAGTACATCCTTCTAGAAGGTCTTTCAATGCCTACTCTGAATCTGGCATTGCCTGTTTCTTAAGGACTTCTTATCTCCTCTGAGCTCCAGTGTTGCTTCTTCTTTGAGGTCTTCATTGCCTTCTTTGAGACCTTGTGTTGCTTACGGACCTCCTTTTGAGAGTTTCCCTATATCTAGTGTCTTCTCTGATATTCCTGGCCTTGTCCTTTGTTCCTTCTTGTGATTATTGCATTAAATGTTGTACAACTTTAAATGCATTACCGCTTTAAGACTGTAAACTTAAAAAAAAATCTTTTTAATATATTTTGTTCCAAACATTATCAAATTCTTCCATACAAAGGCTTAACTGGATCATACAAACAGTTTGTCATTTTTATTTTAACAAAGTAACAGCAACAACCCTAAATCTCCTATCCCCCCTTAGCCTCACTAGCCTCCCTCTCTTACCCCCTCCCCTTATAACCTTTTCGCCACATCCCCCTAACTGCTGGCCATGAACAGGTCCTTAAAGAAATGGCGAACAGAATCCAACTGGAATAGAACGTTTCTTTTGTTCCTCTCAGGGTGCATTTAACCTTTTCCAATCGCAGGAATTCTGCCAGGTTACTCAACCATGCTGAGAACCTGGGTGGCCCATCCAAGCAGGACTCGCCTCCAGGCCACCAAGGAGGCAAAGGCCAAGGCATCAGCCTTCCTCCTTTCAAGGAGTTCTGGGGAGTCCGACAACCAAAGATCGCCACTAGCAGACATGGCTCTAGTTTGACCCCAACAATCTTCGACATGATCTCAAAAAATGAGATCCAGAACCTAACTAGCTTGAGGCAGGACCAGAACATGTGTAAGTGATTCGCAGGCCTCCATGAGCAATGCTCACACCTGCCCTACCCCAGGGATGAACCCACTCATATGCATCTTAGTTAAGTGGACTCTATGTACTACGTTAAACTGTATCAGGCTCAACTTAGCGCAGGATCTCACTTCACACCTCCCCACTAGTTGTAGGCTTAGCTCTGATTCCCACTTCCCCTTCACCTCTTCTAGGGATGGTTTTCCCATCTGCAGAAAACACTCGTATAGCGGAGATCTTCCCTGGCCCCATCGCATCCTGTGGTAGCATCCTATCTATCAGGATGGACCTCGGCAACTGGGGAAATTAAGAGAGCTCTTTATGAAAAAAGTTCCTCACCTGCAAATATCTAAATGCACTTGCCCTTGGGAGTTGAAATTTCTCCTCCATCTCCTCTAGACTTGCAAACCTACTTTCCACAAACAAATCCCTGAACCTCAACTCCTTTTGTCCTCTATAACCTGTACATTGTGTCCAGCGAAAACCTATGATTATCACAAATTGGTGACAGTAGAATTGGTCCCCCAGTTCAAAATACTGTCTAAATTGGTTCCAAATTCTTAAAGATGCCACTACCACCGGACTCACCGAGAGTCTGGCTGGAGAGAACAGAAGAGGGGCCATTACCAATGCCCTAAGACATGACTCTACACATGAGGCCTCCTCCATCCGATCGCACCTGGCTCCTCAAACCATCGTCACACTTTCCCAATCTTCGCCGCCCAGTAATAGTAATAGAGCATCAGGTTTGGTAACGCCAACCCACCTGATTGTCACCTGTCTGCAGGAAAGCTCTTCTAATCCTGGGAGTCC
The DNA here is from genome assembly GCF_902713615.1 of Scyliorhinus canicula. Lineage (NCBI taxonomy): Eukaryota > Metazoa > Chordata > Chondrichthyes > Carcharhiniformes > Scyliorhinidae > Scyliorhinus > Scyliorhinus canicula. The sequence continues at coordinate 148,735,892 of NC_052155.1, forward strand.
ACCCAGGCAAAGGCAGAAATTAGTCTATCAACCCGAACGTAAAAAGATTGAGGGAGGAAGATCGGAAGACACTGGAACACGAATAGAAACCTCGGTAAACGTTCATTTTGACCGTGTACTCTAACCGTCAAGGTTAGTAGGAGGGTATCCCACCTCTTCAGGTCCCCTTTCACCTCTTTCGCCAGACCAGTCAAGCTTATGCAACAGTGTCCAATTGTGCGCCACCTGAATCCACTAAACTGTGTCTTACCCAGTTCAAAAGGTAGCCTCCCCAGATCTGTCCACTTCCCCAGGGAATTTACCGGGAACATCTCACTCTTGCTCGTATTCAAGCTATACCCTGAAAAGGATCCAAACGTTTTCAACAGTTCCACAATTTCTCCCATAAGTATGAGAGGATCAGAAACATACAACAACAAATTGTCCACGTAAAGGGACATCTATGATCCTCAACCCACTCTCAATACCTTTCCATTTCCCTGACGATCTAAGTGCAATGGCCAATGGTTCAATCACGAGCATGAACAATAGTGGAGACCACAGGCATCCCTGTCTCATGCACCTGTGTAGTCAGAAATATCCTAAGCTCACAGCATTTGTCTGGGCTTTATATAGCAGTTGCACCCAGGAAGTAAAAGAAGGACCAAACCTAAATCGGCCCAAGACCTCGAAGAGGTAGGTCCACTCCATATGGCCACAGGCGTTCTCCTTATCCATGGAGATGATTACCTCCGGTACTTGCTCCACAGGGGATGACATGACCAAATTCAAAAGCCTCCTAGGTTGGACGACAACTGGCAGCCTCCAACGAATCCTGTCTGGTCCTCAGAGATCACTTCTGATAGGCACTCCTCCAAATGTTTTGTCAGAACCTAAGTTAGTATTTATCTTTCCAAACATCTTGACTCGCAGACCACACCGAGTTGATGACTTTGGCTGTCCCCCAGGTGCGGCACCACCTCGCCAGCTCTCATGACGCTTTGATTCACCCAAAACCAGGTACTCAGATGAGCTATCCCTTTTTTCCTAACTTTAATTAATTCAGATACTCACAGGTAGGTTGTGCTATCCAATAGATCTGCCTCGTCACCAATATGTTATGTAGTGGCGCACTTCTGGCATTTTCAAGAGACTTTAGACTTGTTAGGAACAAGAAGATATTTATTAACAAAGAGGAACTTGGTGCAAGAGGTTTTTGCAACACAAAGTTGTCTTAGAGCAGCATCTCCAAGTCCTTACATACTATACTATATGGATTCCAAATGTACTCTGCCCAAGAGAGGACTCCACCCTCTGAGGTGATCACTCTCGGTTCCCATTGATCTTTCAAGTCAGGTGACCCTTTTCCGTTGTACCATTTTAAAGAGACGGATGCCATAAACACTACAGTCAGCTGCAAATATATTTTCAGCTGGCACAGCCAGGATGGCTTTCTTCTGTGTTCTTAAATTTTCTACTATTCTCAGTGGCCAGAATAGGGTGTTTTGGGAGGCCAAAATGTTGGGCGAGGAGGAATACTGCGGTAAGGATAGCCTATACGTTCCTCAAGGGCCCAGAGATGCACTCTGCTTCTGCCTGACCCCTCAACACAAAGAAAATCCCCTTTGTCCCATTAGGCGGTCAAACACGGAACCTGTGAGAAGATGTTGGGAAGTTGGCAGATGGATCCCTTGGGAGATTTTAAATTCACATCTGCTGAATTTGCCACCACCCCTCCGCAGACATTATGTGATATTGGAGAGTTTTGGCAGAACACAATCTATATCCCAATTATCCAAGTCATTGCATTCCCCTCTACACCTCCACATCTATTGATTTGTATCTAATCTCATCAACACAAAGTTGCATTACCAGCTCACCAAATCTCTTTACTGTTTCCACAAATTAACTGTAATAAATTTCAGTGAAATTAAATTAGTTACAGACTTTCTTCTTGTGTGAGGAAGCAAAACCCAATTAGGAATCAGCACCAACACTTATTAGTGCAGAGAAGCTGAACAAAATGAACATATGCTCCAATAACATCTTGATTACTAATGCTCTCTTATCTCCCTAAAAACAGAAATATTTGATTACCTCGATCAAGGTAACATGAACAAAAAATAATCCAATTCATGTTTAAAGGTTATCTCACTGCCATACTAAATTTTATCAATTACATTAATCTTGACTTCCCCACAAAAATATTGATGAGCTTTTAATAATGAAGGGTCAAACTCTCAAACATCTATGGACAGTTTTATTAAAGTTTCACCTATGCTATGTTACAACATGTCCAGCATTTGTAAGGTAGATTTCAGCATTCTGCAAATGTTTCAGCCATCGGATCGAAATACAAAGCATGAGTGAAGGGAATAGCTTCAAATGTTTGGGGCTTTAATTTTGCTTTTGAAGGAGTGATATTGTGAAGCATGAGAATTCACTGTCTCAAACTTGGCTCCTTTTGCAACCATTTTACAATTGTCCAATAAGGCGCTGGGCTGTTCATGTTCATTCTGAATTGGAGGTGTGCATACCACCATATGGTTAGGGACCTTTCATATATATCCTGGACCTTAAATAGGTGTTAGGTTTAAAGTATGTGCAAATTGCTAGCCTAATGTCTGTTTCAGACCTGTTTCTAAATTGTGATTGACCAAGGCATATTGCAGTCAATGTTCAACAACATTAAAGGGACTGCTGGATGCTATAACTAGGAAGGTAATTCCAAGAATCTATCCTTAGCTCCTAACTATTTCGCATTCACCTCTTCACCTGCTTCGCAGGGAAGCACGGTAGCATTATGGATAGCACAAAAGCTTCACAGCTCCAGGGTCCCAGGTTCGATTCCGGCTTGGGTCACTGTCTGTGCGGAGTCTGCACATTCTCCCCGTGTATGCGTGGGTTTCCTCCGGGTGATCCGGTTTCCTCCCACAGTCCAAAGATGTGCAGGTTAGGTGGATTGGCCATGATAAATTGTCCTTAGTGTCCAAAATTGCCGTCAGTGTTGGGTGGGGTTACTGGGTTATGGGGATAGGGTGAAGGTGTTGACCTTGGGTAGGGTGCTCTTTCCAAGAGCCGGTGCAGACTCGATGGGCCGAATGGCCTCCTTCTGCACTGTAAATTGTGTGTGTGTGTAACCTCTGTTACACCATCGTAAACAATGGCACCCTTACCACTGCGAAAAGGTACATGTTGCGTTTGGCGGGTTGGTTCGACGTTGACTGCATCTGGATGCAGGGAAGCTAGAAACAAACGTCTAACACCGGAGATGATCCAACACTGTTTTATTTAAACTATGAACTGCTGTACATGTTCAGCTGTGGGTTGACACTCTACTAATCCTACTGACGACCTCTTACTGGCTCGACCAGACCTACTAGCTACCACATGGCAATGATGTCCACTGACTTGTGCACTCTGACTGTCTCAGTGTCTGGGTCTCGTAAAGAGCGGGAATCTCAATGCCCTGTGGGCTTGATAGTGGTGGTGTCTTGTCTGGTGATTGGTTGTTCTGTGTTGTGTGTTCATTGGTCATCCTATGTGTCAATCACTGCCTGTCTGCATCTCATTATATACATGAGTGGATATTATGACAGTATGTTGGCCTTTGGGCAGGACTTTCCCCCATTGCATTAAGTGCAGGTGCGTAAATGAAAAATGGCATTCTGCCCGCTGGCTGCAGTGGCATGTTTTCGCACAATATTGTCTGCTCCCTGCCTCGTTATTTATTCATACACCAGAAACAGACCAGCTTGCTTATGGGTTGCCTCTGATTCGCCCACCCCCGCGTGAGCTCATTGCTTCGACATTCTGGGCACCATATTCATACTGCAGCCATGCACAGCCTTCCCAGTGTTGGCAGCCCAGGACTGCCTCACTGAAGGAATGCCTCCCAAAGGCAAGAAGATGGCAGCCGCCGTATTTAGTGATGTCTCATTGAGCTGCTGCTTGACAGAGCAGAGCCCCGTTATGATGTCCTCAACACCCGCACTGGCAGCAGCAGCTCTAGCAAAGTGGCCAATCTAGCTTGAGAGGTGGTGGCCAGCACGAGGGACATCACTCACTCTCTCACACACACCTTTCACATCTTCATCACGGACAGACCCGTGCACAATGCAGGGAAAAGTCCCAGACTGGCGGGTGGCGGAATGCTGGAAATCAAGGTCCGCCCTCAGTTTAAAACCCGAGCCATACAGTTGGCTGGAGAAGATGTGGACCATACTTGCAGTGGTGATGAGGTCGGCAGCAAAAAACCCATGGGAGGATCCTGCACCATCTCATTTCTCAGACCACCATACCGTGAGTACATGGTCCTGTTTTAGAGTTGTTTGCCATGCACTGGCGGCCTCAATCAGCCATCCCTTGGCCCGACAACACCCGGTATGAAGCTAATGAGAAAGCCACAGCAGATGATGTCACAGCACTCGATGCCTGTGCCTATGTATGTACATTTGTGTATTTATTTTGATTTTCATGTATGGAACCATCTTTCTGGACTGTACGAGGAGCAATACTTTTCACTGTACCTCGGTACATATGAAAATAAATCAAATTCAAATTCACCCTCCACCAGCGCAAAGACACATATCTTTGTGAGACCTGAATAAATGGAAGCCTTTCCTATTGATGTACTGCAGTGGATATTGCCAGGGAGATTTTATAACACATGAGTGCAGTCGATGGCACACTGGAACTGTGGGAAACCAAATTATCTCAGGGCTCTGGCTTGCTTGATCTCTGTCAAAGTTGATGTAAGTGTGGGCAAATAAATCCTCTGTCACATCAAGCATGCATTTGTGAATGGGTGCTTCAGAGATTTCACAGAGGTCCCCAGTTGAGCCCTGGAAGGATCCAGTCATGTAGAATTTGAGTGCGCCAGTTACTTTGTCACCACCAGCAATGGATATGCTCCCAGTTCCCTTGATGCCAACCCCTGGAGAATGTGGTAAATGTGAGTCACCAGATCCCTGGACATGTAGGTGACACTGGTTCTTGCTCATCTACAGATAAGACATGCAAGCTTTGCACACCCTGGCTCTTGGGAGCCACTTACACACATCTCTGAGAACCTCAGCTTGTATGTCTGGAGAGGGCCTTGCTGGTTTTGAGGGTTTTTCTCTTCTCTTTGATTACCTAGACACTGCTGTTGCAATCTTCTTCTTCTTTACTGACTGCAAGTGATAATGCAGTAATGATAAATCCAGGCTCCACCTTCCTGATGGTTTCTTCTCTGCAGTATCAGTGATAAACACACAAAAGACAGTATTTGTCTTCAAAGGTCCCCAATCTGTCAGCGAATATGGGTTCAAGGGCTTTGTTCCCGTGTCAGGAACTACTCGTGTCTGAAATGATGATCAGTGCGGGGTGCATAGTAAGGTGCTCTCCTCCCAACCATCCTCCCAAAAAGACCGACGGTTATGACATTTCATGGCCAAGCACTTGCATGTACTCTTTTCAGGCCAGTTGCTGGGATCCTTATTCATTGCACTCCAATACGACACTCTTTTGAACAAACATGATGGTACATGTTTAGTCAAGAAATTAGAATATTTGAGGGGGACCTGCGAGCTGCCAGGGTCAAACTTTCTGACAGTCTTCGGAAGCTTGTTCGGTCGCCCAATTGTTCTGGAGTTTGTTACGATTCTGGGGAATTTCCAACACTGCGAACAATGGTTTTAAACAAGGAGATTGATCAGGGCCACTTTGCAGGATTAGCCCGGCATGAAAGAGCATCATTGCTTCACTTCCTGATTCCCTGCGTTGTCATTGGAAAACTTCTGACATGTTTCAACTGTGCCGGTCTCCTCATTCAATTCGGTGCCCCTTTAATTCCCCCCCCCCCCCCCCCCCCCCAGTGCATACATGCACCTGCCCTCCAATCCATCTGTAGAGCCCTCATCAACAGTGCTTCTCTTCATTTCAATTTTGCAGTGCACCATTTCAGCAGGTTGGAAGGTGGTGGTGCACTGCTAGGCCAGCTTCGACTCTCCCTCTTAGATTATGGAAACCCCTCTCATCGTCCCAGAGGAGCTTATTGATCAGCTTTCCCATCCTCATTGACCTCTTGAGCTCCCCCTTTATTCTTTCACCCCATAATGTTTTACATGCATATTGTTTGGTAGCCACTGAATATTCTGAAACGGATGTGCCTGTGTCCCATTCGGACCTCACCCCTCGCCATCTTGAGGCCACTTGTGCACTTAAACATATATATCCCCCAGCATCCACATTCTGGAATATCCCCACAATGTCTTTTCCCTATCTGAAGGCAGGAGATGCCTCCACTGACTGAATGTGCCACGTGTGGCCATTATGATTCCAGAAACCAAACAGACTGAGGCATGTTATGACCACACCCTGCGCACAACATACTGGGCATGATTAAGATTGGCCAGATATGACCTCCCCCTCCCTGATCAGGGGTAAGGACAGGCTTTGCAAGATGAACAATGTAAACTGAAGCACTTCTTCACTCAGTCCCCTTCAAGCCCCAAGTGGCTTATTCTGGCACATGCTCTCTCTCTATCCTGATGCTGAGGACGCTAATGCCCCATACCCTCCCCGCAGTCATGTGTCTCAGTGCAAACTTCACCACTCAAACCTCACCCTGTACCGCCTTAGATCTGCAGCCCCTTCTCCTGCCTGAGGCCAGTTGCTCCCCCTCGCCCAGTACAGTCCTAGCCCTTCAGCCTATTAAAAGCGACCCCCACCCCCCCACTATTCCTGCTAGTCAGCTGGTAGAGAGTAGCCTGTGACACCCTCCCTGAAAGTGTTCTGGTGTTGCCTGTGAAGCCTAATTTCCACGGGCACTGCATGATGCAAGATAAGCGAACAAACCTCGAAGTCATGAGCAAAATGCAGGTCAACAGGTGCACGTCGCTTAGCTACCACGTGAAAAACACTTCAATGTGTCCAGATGATCCGAGGGGGGATGTTTCCAGTGAGGAATCCTTATACTGAGGTGCCAAATTAATGAAATGGCATTCTCGACCTGTTGGGGCGGGACATGCAGCCTGCCATTGGTTGCTGAAGCACAGAACCGTGAATGGGATTTATGATGATATTAAACCAATTTATGGCCTTCTCACAATATTTTCCACTTCTGCTGCCATGACAACTGTTGCATTCCGGTACGGAAAACCCTACACGTTATTATAAGACGATTTGAGTAGAGGGGTTTTACTGGAATTATATCCAGCCTTAGTGAGATCGTACCTGGAGTACTGTCTGCAGTGTTGGTCATCTTACCTAAGGAAAGATACACTTGCCATGGAAAGAGTGCAACAAAGGTTGCTCAAATTAATTCCTGGGATGGAGGGATTGTCCTGTGAGGAGAGATGGAATAGGTTGCGCCTTTATTCTCTGAAGAATGGGAGGCAATCTCACTGAAGGATCCTGTTATGTATCTGGGAACACTATCCTGCTGGTTCTGCATTACATGATGCGTAGTGACATCAGCAGAGTGTTCGCATGGGGTTTAAACAGATCACCACCTTGATTGTAAGGGAAAATGCTGGAAAATCTCAGCAAGTCTGGCAGCATCTGTAGGGAGAGAAAAGAGCTAACGTTTCGAGTCCGATGACTCTTTGTCAAAGTCATTGGACTCGAAACGTTAGCTCTTTTCTCTCCCTACAGATGCTGCCAGACTTGCTGAGATTTTCCAGCATTTTCCCTTTCGTTTCAGATTCCAGCATCCGCAGTAATTTGCTTTTCACCATCTTGATTCTATTGAGCAACACCCTTAATAAACCTAAATGTCATGTTTTACAAGAATCCAGAGTGCGGGAGCCTCCATCCCTTTACTCTTTGTAGCAACAAAGAAATATAACCGGTGAGAAAACTGTTGACGAGGATTGAGGCAGAAAAAAAACAGCTGGAAAGAAGATTTTCTTTGACTAATGGTGGGACTGCATCAGGAACAACAGAAGATACTCGGGACCAGAATCGCACACACACAGGCATCGGGCCAAGCACTGCTGCTCCTGTGAACATTTAACAAAAGTTTTCGACAGCAACTGTGAGTAAGAAGATCAACAGTCTGGGAAGACTTGCTTACATCCAAGTGAGTGGGGTCTGGGCTGCAGGGATCACACACATGGCCAAGTTACATGGGCTGCAGGGATCAGGGATTTCGAAGCCTGCCGACTGCACAGGCCAGTACTCGGTAGAAAAGCCAAAATATTTAGGCATCAAAGGGAAATAATTCCTTGTTGCTTGTGTTTATGGATACTTGTTCATACTTTCGAAGCCTTAATGAGATTGTATCTGGAGAACCGTGTGCTGTTTTGTTCATCTTATCTAAGGAAAGATGCACTTGCCATGGAAGGAGTGCAACAAAGATCCTCTGTGAGGAGAGATTCAATAGGTTGCTCCTTTATTCTCTGAAGAATGGGAGGCGATTTCATTGGAGATCGGTTGAAAGGTAGAAAGTGTAAACCCTAGGAGCTGGGATCCAAAAATGGCGGGAAAAACAGGCACCATGGGCTCGTTTGATGTGGAATACATATGAAGAATGACTCCAATTGTTTTTAATAGCTAATCAGATACTGCAGGACCCAAAGTTTGCAACATTTCTCAGCTCAGTTGGCCGTAAAATGTGAATTTGGTACAACACTGGATGATGCTCTTTGAGACAGGCTGGTTTGTGGGTTACACAGTGAAACAATTCAGAGGAAGCTGCTCACTGTAAGTGATTTAACTCTACAAGCTGTTGTGGAATTTGCCACATGTTTGGAACTTGTAAAGAGAGACGCTTCACAGATAGGGACTGGAGAAAAGACAAACAAAACAGATACCTCAAGGAACAAGGAACATAGTTGCAAAGGTGCAACCATGTCACTGTTGTACACAAATTGGTTACTTAGCGGGGGAATGCTGGAGTAAATAAAATACATGAAAGAACTGTGGTAAGAAGGGCCATATTGCCATGGCGTGTTGGGCTCAAAAAATGTCTTCTATACCAAGGAAGTGCAAGAGGAACAATACAAGTAAACAATCTAGTCAGGTTTACAAATTAGTGGATGAAGCTCATGATCACTCAAAAGACAGTGAAACTGAGATACTGCGAGAGCTTAAGCCATGTGTCTTGTCAATGCAGGGCGATCAATAATGTTTTTGGGCATATCCAAATCTTGAAGGTCATGAAATAAAAATGGAAATGGATATGGGCACAACAGTATCGCAAATACCTGAGACAATTTATCATCAAAAGCTGAGGCATCTGTCTTTAATACCATCAATTGTGATCCTAAGGATGGTACACTGAAGAGGTTGTACCATCATTAAGGATGCATGGTGTTAAGGGTAGAGTACTAGCATGGATAGAGGATTGATTGTTTAACAGGAAACAAAGAGTGGGAATAAATGAGTGCTATTCTGGCTGGCAATCAGTGATGAGTGGTGTGGCTCAGGGATCAGTGTTGGGACCACAATTATTTACAATTTATATAGACGATTTGGAGTTGGGAACTACGTGCAAGGTATCCAAGTTTGCAGATGACATGAAGGTGTGTGGCAGAGCAAAGTGTACTGAGGACTGTAAAACCTTACAGAGGAACACTGACACATTGAGTGAGTGGGCAAAGGTCTGGCAGATGGAATATAATGTCAATAAGTGTGAAGTCATGCATTTTGGTAGGAGTAACAATAGAACGGATTATTACTTAAATGGTAAAAAGCTGCAGCATGCTGCTATTCAAAGGGACCTGGGTGTACTTGTGCATGAGTCACAGAAGGTTGGTCTGCAGGTGCAACAAGTAATTAGGAAGGCAAATGGAATTTTGTCCTTCATTGCGAAGGGGATTGAGTTTAAAAGTAGAGAGGTAATGTTGCAGTTGTACAAGGTGCTGGTGAGGCCACACCTGGAGTACTGTGTGCAGTTTTGGTCTCCACACTTGAGAAAGGATGTGCTGGCACTAGAGGGGGTGCAGAGGAGGTTCACTAGGCTGATTCCGGAGTTGAGGGGGTTATCGTATGAGGAGAGGCTGAGTAGATTGGGATTACATTCACTGGAATTCAGAAGGTTGAGGGGGGATCTAATAGAAACATATAAAATTTTTAAGGGAATGGATAAGATAGAAGTAGAAAGGATGTTTCCACTGGTAGGTGAAAGTAGGACAAGAGGGCATAGCCTCAAGATTAGGGGGAGCAGATTTAGGACTGAATCAAGGAGGAACTTCTTCACTCAGAGGGTGGTTAAAGTATGGAATTCCCTACCGAAAGGAGTAGTAGACGCTACTTCATTGAATATATTTAAAGATAGGGTAGATGTTTTTTTTGAAAAATAAAGGAATTACGGGATATGGCGAGAATGCGGGTAAGTGGTTCTGAGACCATGAAATGATCAGCCATGATCTTATAGAATGGCAGAGCAGGCTCGAAGGGCCGGATGGTCTACTTCTGCTCCTAGTTCTTATGTTCTTATTATGGTGAAAGTAGAAGAAAATGGCAGGTGGCAAAGTTGCCACTTCACGTTGTCTGTGAAAATTTTCCTGCTCTATTTGAAAGTGCATGGTTGGCTAAGATTAGTCTCAACTGGGAAACAGTCAATCAATAAGTGGATTCAAAGAGCATCTTGCAACAACTTCTGAAGAGGTATGAAAAGGAGTTTGAAGATTCACTAGATCCAAAACTGGAGGTGAGCTACACCTAAAAATCAAGTCAGACAGCACACCCAAAAGTCTCAAAGCTAGAACTGTACCATCCACCATTAACTCTTGCTAGCGCAGAAATGAATTATGCTCAGCTAGAAAAAGAAGCTTTGAGCATCATTTTGGGTGTAAGGAGGTTCGACATTACCTCTTTGGGCATCATTTTGCCCTTTTGATGGATCATCAACCCTTGACTACAATCTTCGGGCTGTATAAAGGTATACCTTTGACAGATAGTAGATTACAAAGATGGTTGTCACACATTTACGATATCCAGTTTCACAAGTCTGAGTAGCATGCAAATGCTGAGGCTTTATCACAATTGCCATTACAAGTCAAGCACCACCCAGAAGAAAACTCAATATTTTGTATTTCTCCCTCGTGAATAGTGTACCTGTGACTTCATCTCAAGTTCAAAGATATACAAGACCAATTTAGTGATGGGGAAGGTGATGGATCTGGTCCAATAGGAACTCTGTCAGATGTTCACAAGAAAAATCCAGACCTCATTCTGTTAAAGCAGGATCACATCCCAATGTCGCCACTACAAAAAACTGACTATAAAAGATTTATTTTTCATTAAATGGGGAGAATTGGAGGAGTTTTTTTCTGGAAATTCAACAGATTAGCACTTCACTTACAATGGCAGGAAACGATAGATTACAGAGAAAAACAAACAATTAGGGAGGTAGAGATTCTTTTGATAAGTGCACAAAATGCGTGTGGCTTTGTTTTGTGTACATAGAAGATGTGTACACACTTTTTAAGATCCTGAGGTGGCTTGACAGGGTAGGTGGTGAGATGTTTTCACTAGTGGGAGAGTCTTGATCAAGGGGACATAGCTACAAGATAAAAGGCCGGTCATTTAAAACTGAGTTGCGTAGAAATTTCTTCTCGTTGAGGGTGGTAAATTCTCTGACTTGGAGGGTAGTGGTGGCTGGATCATTATAAGTACTTAAAGTGGAGGTGGATAAATATTTGATCGATTGAGGAATAGAGGGCTATGGGGAAATGGCACTGAAAAGGTATCGATCAGATATGATTGCTTGATGACGGGGCAGACTTGAAGGGCCTAGCCGCTATTTCTTGTATAATTCATGGTCGATACATTTGAATGCAAAACATAACTCTCCAACTGCTATCTGATCATTTCCTATTTGACAGCAATGCTGTGGTCCGTTATATCACCTCCAAAGAGTTCAGCTAAGTTCAATGTTGATGAAAGGGCTTAAAACCCCTTTCAAAGGTTTTAATACCTTTACAACTGTGAACTGTTGTAAATCCAATAGCTTTCTTTGAAATAGTGCCAAGCCTTAGGAAACTGCAGAAACTTCATTTAATCAGCTGTTGGAATATTTATATCAAGAAACTGATACCACAGGTGGCTGACTACATGCTTCCCAGCCAGATGGTCAGGGTTTGAGTTCTAATGCACAGGAGAACAACCATAATCAATTTGACTTCCAATTTCCTCTACACACCTGTGGTGAAGCATCTTGAGCCTGCTAAACACAATCTCCAGACCACACTCTGATGGAGGAAGCCTGTGATATTGCAATACAAATCAGAGCCCTCAGAGGGTGCAGCATGTTGATGGCATCACTGAATTATCACTTTCTCAACTGAAACAGCAACATTGAACCAATCATATAATGCACTACATACCAGCAGTCTTAGGATTAATCATTAAATTTCCATAAATACTGTAAACGTTCTTCAGTAGTTTAGATTAGGATTCAGTTGGCATCTTAACCTTGAACTATCAGCCTCCTGGGTGCTACCATTGACCAGAAACTGAACTGGGCCAGTCATATAAATTCTGTGGCTCCTAGAGCAGGTCAGATGCTGGGAACTCTGTGGTGAATAACTCACCTCCTGTCTCCCCAAAGACTGTCCATCATCTACAATCCACTTGCCTGGATTAGTGCAGCTTCAACAACACTCAAGGTGCTCCACATCATCCAGGGAGGGCGGTACGTGGCGTAGTGGTTAGCACTGGGACTGCGGCGCTGAGGACGCGGGTTCGAATCCTGGCCCTGGGTCACTGTCCATGTGGAATTTGCACATTCTCCCCATGTCTGCGAGGGTTTCACCCCCACAACCCAAAGATGTGCAATTTAGGTGGATTGGCCACTCTAAATTGCCCCTTAATTGGAGAAAAAAATAATTGGGTACTCTAAATTTATATTCAAAAAAACACCATCCAGGACAAAGAAGCTCACTTGATTTACATCCCATCCACTACCTTAAACATGTCCACTCTCCAGCACTGATGCATAGCAGCAGCAACATGTACTATCTACAAGATGCACTGTAACAATTCACCAAGGCTCCTTTGACAGCAACTTCCAAGCCTGCATCATTTACTATCTTGAAGGACAAAGGGACCAGATTGCTGGGGAGCATTCTAATGTGGAACTATATCAGTGTTCCTTCATTGTCGCAGGGTCAAAATCATCGAACATCTTCCTAACAGCACTGTGGGTGTACCTACACCATGAGGGACTGCAGCAGTGCATGAAGTTGACCCACCATCACCTTATCAAAGGAAATTAGGGATTGTAATAAATGCTGGCCCAGACAGCATTGCCCACGTCACTGAAAAAATTCAAAGTGGTTAAATGTAACCCCAACTTCACAAAGTGAATTTCCTGTGTAACAGATATGAAGCATTACACTTTGAAATACTTGGCTGCAATTTTGTTTCATTTTATTTTATATTTTTGGTGCAGCGCATTGCTAATTGTGGTTCCCAAATGCATTCAAAAGAATTGTCAGATAGCAGTATAATCTGATGAGAATAGTGTAGCTGATGTTTGCTAAGCCTTGGGAAACAGGAGAAATTAGAGAATACATTTTGCATTCAAACAAAAAAAACATGATTAAGCAGTGTTATTATAAATGGGAGAACATATCTTCGGTTACATCATTTGCATAATGAACCACTTTCTCTTCAATGTTTAATTCATGAAGCATACTTTGTGCACGATGGCAGCAGTTCTACAGAAATCAAAAACAAATGAGTCTATTGGTGAAATACGGATTCATCGAAATTGTTTGATGAGAGTCATTATTTGAAGTACTTTAAGTAGATTTAGAAAAGGAATTGGAATTGTGAAAGCTCGTTTCCATATTTGATAAAAACTCCCAAGACACTAATCTGAAGAATCATGATGATAATCATCAACCTTTTACATTGACAGTCAACAGCTCGCATTTACTGTGAGGCGGTATGGTGGTACGGTGGTTAGCAATTCTGCCTCACAATGCCAGGGATCTGGGTTCGATTCCGGCCTTGGGTGACTGTGTGGAGTCACCGACTGTGTTGTACTTTCTCTCCATGACTGCGTGGGTTTCCTCCGCGTGCTCTGGTTTCCTCCCACAGTCCAAAGATTTGTAGGTTAGACTGACCATGCTAATTTGCTCCTTAGCATCCAAAAGATGTGCCGGTTAGGTCGGGTTACGGGGATAGGGCGGGGGAGTGGATCTAGATGGGGTACTCTTTCAGATCGTCGGTGGAGACTTGATGGGCTGAACGGCCACCTGCGCTGTCGGAATTCTATGGATCTGTGGGTTTATTTTTACACGTATTACACGTTTGCAGACAAAGATCAGCAAGGGATTCTCCTGGTACCCTAAGACTGCTTTGAATCCTGAAAGCAAATGTCTTCTGCGTGTAAGCAAATCTATGCATGTGGTCCTATGAGCTACAGTATCTCCCACACTTGTGATTGAATGTGAGGCAATTGGTGGCGAGCCGGTGTAGATATACTTTAGTGAGGTTTGTGGCTGGGTTTTTTCCTCTTTCTGAGTTTTGGAATGCTAAATGCCTCTGAATGAACATTAAAGCATAACCATATAGCAATACTATAGAAATAACTGCTGCCATCATTCATTCTGATTTTGTGCTCTGAAACACTTGTTCGGAAAAGAAAATCGTTTTTGACATGGTGCTGATGATGATAAATGGGAATAAATTCTTTCAATCATCAGTAACACCCCCCTCCGCTGTCACAGCACCCCCCTCCCCTTCCAATGCCATACCCTCATTTATAGAATAAAAAAACATTCTCAGTGTCACACTTGCATTGCTATAGAAACATATGCTTCTTTGTTGTAGCACCATTTCTGGAAAGGTTTGTACAAAGACCAAGATTTCTCGGCCAGGAGCAGCACAGATGAATGCTCCAATGCTGGATGTGTATCACTTGTCAAAAAGGAGGGAGAGTTTAGTGTATGCAGTGAAGGTACCAGGAAATATTTTTGTGAGTCTGCTCCAGTGGGACTGCTACCTTCAGTAAATCATAGTGCTTAGCGATTTTATGGATTCACCGAGCCCTACCAGCGCAGGATTGTTATGATAGCAATTTTAATTGGGCGGCACAGTGGCGCAGTGGTTAGCACTGCTGCATCATGGCGCCGGGGACCTGGGTTCGATCCCGGCCCCGGGTCACTGTCCATGTGGAGTTAGGGTAGGTGGATTGGCCACACTAAATTGCTGCTCAATTGGAAAATAAAAATTGGGTACTTTAAATTAAAAAGAAACAATTTTATTCACAATTTATTCCCACTATCTAAATTTAACTTGTGCCTATTTGAAAGGTTAGCCCTTTCTCTTCAATATTAACAAAATACTACTTAATTTATCAACATAACAAAAGCTGGAAAAATATTCTTAGAATTATAGAATCATAGAATAGACAGTGCAGAAGGAGGCCATTCAGCCCATCGAGTCTGTACCGGCCTTTGGAAAGAGCACCCCTCTTAAGCCCACACCTCCGCACTATCCCCAGTAACCCCACTCAACCATTTTTAGACACTAAGGGGCAATTTATCATGGCTAATCCACCTAACCTGCACATCTTTGGATTGTGGGAGGAAACTGGAGCACCCGGAGAAAACCCACGCACACACGGGGAGAACGTGCAGACTCCGCACAGACAGTGACCCAAGCCGGGAATCGTACCTGGGACCTTGCAGCTGTGAAGCAACAGTGCTAACCACAGTGCTACCCTGCACCCTTGTCACCATGTTCTTTTTTGCCCCTGAATTGAAGAGCAGTCAAAAACATGCAGGTAAATCAACTAACTAATCTGGGTATTGCTTGGTTGGGAATCTGTTCTGTATCATTATTAATGAATACAGATTAAACAAACCTGGATTGTGCCACTCCATGACCAAATTTTCTGACAATTGTTCCTTCAAGGCTGAAGTGAAATTCCTCAATGCGATGCTTCAATATCTGTTATACCTCACAATATACAGGTATTAACGAGGCAAGAAAAAGATTACTGAGCAATGAAGGAAGTAATGAGCACTGCTTAATTTATCAAATGCAAATTAAGGGACTTGTGCCCAGCTGAATAATGTAAATAATATCAACCAATCATTTGTTACTTCCCATTTCTTGTCAGATGTCTCAGAGAAATTAATTGGATCTCTGGATCATTGCTTCTGGAGCATAATTAGAATTTGGGAGAAATGTGAGCACTTGTACTCCATGCTGCATCTTCTCACTGCAGTTTGATTATTTCTCCACCTCGAGTTCTACTCGCTGAATCACTGCCAGGATCACAAAATGTGCCTGCTGCTTGCTAAAGATAGACCCCATAGCTTGTAAAGTCCTGGTTGCTGAAATTCTCAGTGCTGACAACCTAGCGATTTATTCCTTTCCTTGAATGATGGATCGCCTGCCACCTCAGTCCACCTTTGCAACTTAATCATTCCAAATTAGCTACCATGGGTGATCCATGGCCTCACAAGGCCACACTCACCAGTCAAAGTCCTGCAGAAATGGCCTAGATTTCTAGAGTGTGCATTGTCGTTGCTTTTAAAAGGTTAGTGAAAGGCTAAACGTCAACCAGCTTTTCAATCAAATTGGAAGCATCTGTCAATCTTAAACTCATTACAGCTATTGGATTGTATGGGTGAAATTAGACGGACAATAGAAAATCCAGTGAATGAATTAGATGAGATGATTGAGTTAAGTTTAGAAAATATTAATGTAAATTAGAACACTTTGTTTTGATTCAATTTTCCTTTGGTACGATAATTAAAATCACAAATCACTTTTTCAAAACTACCACCACAGGCAGAATAAGAAAATTAATAGTCAACCACCTGTTTGACAATAAAGACCTTAAAGAACAAATGTACTCCCAAGTCCAAAAATATTACAATGACCCTGTTGCCCATGGGCCTACACTCCTCTGGAGCCTCCTCCCACCACCCATCTTTATCTAACCCATTGGCTAGGAAAACAAGCATTCAAGGCAGAGACACTTGGGGTACAAACCAAGCATATTTCCAAAAGGATGAATGATGGCCCATTCAAAGCTGAAGTTCCTTGGATGACAACGACGACAGAGATTTAAATTAATTAGCAAAGGAGGCTTATGTCAAATGTCATGAATCGGATACAATTGAAATCCAGGCAGAATAGAATGTGCAGAGGGATAATTGTATGAATATAAGAAGAAAAAAAGAGTGTGAGAAAAGTTTAGTGGGTAACATGAAAGGGAACCTCAAAATCTTCATTCAATATATAAAAGGTACCATAGGGGAAGAAAATTGTCTTGTGGAGACGGAGGGCATAGCTGAGCTATTGAATGAGTACTCGTGCCCGCCTTCACAAAAGTAGAGGATAGTTAAGACAGAAGTAGATAGGTTGAGATCACTCAAAGTTAACAAGCCATCTAGTCCATAATGGGGTGCAGACTAGGTTTCTAAGGGAATCTAGGATGAAGAAAGCAGAAGCTCTGACTATAATTCTTTCTCCTTAGATAAAATAAAAGGGAGGGGGATTAAGCTGGTAATCACAGGCCATGCAATGTCTGTGATGGAAAAACTACCAGTGACCATTGTCAAGGACAAAATTATTTCTCTCTTGGAGATGTGGTGAATAATAAAGGGCATCCAGAATGGAATTGTTCAAGAGAAATCGTATCTGACTAACTTAATTGAATTATTTGATTAAGTATAAGAGAGGATTGATGAAGATAGTGTTGTATACATGGATTACCAAAAGGCTTCACATAAAATATCACCTAACAGACATATTCAGAAAGCTATGGCCGTGATTCTCCTCTGCCCACAATGGGCGGGAGGGCGTCCCCGACATTTTTCACGCCCTCCCCCTATTCTCTCCCCCCCCCCCCCCCCCCCCCCCCCACGGCCGCCCCATGACACAAATCGCTGCTCGCCGTTTTTTATGGCGAACAGCGATTCTCCCCAGGCCGATGGGTTGAGTTCCCAGGCCTTTACGGCCGTTTTTACGGCAGCAAACACACCTGCTTGCTGCCGTCGTAAAAACGGCCGCAACATGCCCGTTCTGGGCATCCAGGGCCCCGAATGGCACGGCAGTACCACGGCCATGACAAGGGGGGCAGTGCGTCCGTAACGGACACACCCTTTCTCCCTCCGCCGCCCCGCAGGATCAGTCCGCGGGGCGGCCGAGGGAGATGACGCATGCGCGGCTAACGTCATCGTGCGCGTCAGCCGTCGTGACGCTTGGCGTGCGGACTGAGCGACGGTTGCTAAGGCCGCGATGCCGTGCTTCACGCGGCCCCGCTGCTAGCCCCGCCCGGGGGGGGGGGAGAGAATTGGGTCCCGGGAGGGGGCGCGGAGGCGGCCGTGAAACACGGCCAGTTTCACGGCAGCCTTTACGGCTCGCCGCATTTGCGGAGAATCGTGCCCTATAACAAGACACTAATCTGAAGAATCATGATGATAATCATCAACCTTTTACATTGACAGTCAACAGCTCGCAGCAAAAGCAGAAAAGCAACAGGAACTTGCCATCGACTCCATCCATCGGTGGACGTGTAGTTCTGCCAACTTCTTGTGTCACTGTTGTGTGTCCGTTGATTGTTGAAGATAATGGCCAGAATTCTCCCATTTTGAGACTAAGTGTGGTGGTGGGTGGCTCCAGTGGTGCCTGTCCCGCCAACCAGTATGGTGGGATCCCGTGGCAGATTCTGCACTTGCCACCTCATTAATTGAGTATTGATTTTGTTCCGCTCATCCAGAGTCATCACCATCCTGATCCCTCAGTGATTGGACAAAGTTTTTTTCTTTAAAAAAAAATAAATTTGGAGTACTCAATTCATTTTTTTCAATTAATGGGCAATTTAGCGTGGCCAATCCACTTAGCCTGCACATCTTTGGGTTGTGGGGGCGAGACCCACACAAACACGGGGAGAATGTGCAAACTCCACACGGACAGTGAAGCAGAGCCAGGATCGAACCTGGGACCTCGGCACTATGAGGCTGCAGGGCTAATCCACTGCACCACCGTGCTGCCCTGATTGTCCAAACTTTTAAACTCCATAGTCATTTTCATAAGCCAGGACAGTTGGCAGCTCCCTTCATTGTTGAATTGCATCAACTCTGAGAATTGAGAGTGTGGGGCAGTGTTAGAGGATATACTTCTGGACAGATCAGTCTGTGGCACTAATGAAGACAGCATATAGCATCGCCTGTTGGGAGAAGTCACATTGACTTTCAAGAAGATTCTAGAAGTTTCTCAAGGCATAGAAATGGCTGCTAACAATGCAAAAGACATTTAAAAAGTCAATGGTTGGGCAATGGTGGGTGCACTGTATTAAGTACGGAAAGGGCCAGCAAACAAAAAGACGAAAACAGTGGAATGTTTCGGGTGTGGAGGTGCACACTATGTAAATCATTGCAAGTCCATGGACGCTGTCTGTCACAATTGCAATAAAAAGTGCTAAGAGCAGGTCAATGGCTGGGAAGAGAAATTAAAATCTAAAGAAGCCTCAGTTATTTCCGCATCACCTGGAAAGCACAGAGCAGGAAGAAGAGAACTCCTACAACATGTTTAAAGTGAGTGAGGCATGCGCGGAGTCTATCTATACTACACTAGAGGTCGATGGACAGAGACTTAAGATGGAGGTGGACACAGGAGCCGCCGCTACCATCAATCAGATTCAAAGCTGGATTCTTACCCGTTGCCTATGGTAGATCTGTTTTCAACCCGTTCAGGAGGCAAGACATTTTCAAAACTTGATATGAGTCAAGCCTACCAGCAGCTCTTATTAGGGAAGGTCACAAAACAGTATATCACAATCAACACCCACAAGGGTTTATTCAAATACAACCTTCTGGTTTTTTTGGGGGGGGGGGGGGGGGCGTCTTCCAGTCTGGTGATTTTTCAAAGGGCAATGGATAATATGTTGCAGGGGATTCCCCGTGCGGCAGTTAATTTGACGATATCCTGATCACAGGGAAAACTGAGGAGAAGCACATGAACAACCTGGATCAAGTGGGCAGCATGGTAGCACGGTAGTTAGCACAGTTGCTTCACAGCTCCAGCGTCCCTGGTTCGATTCCCAGTTTGGGTTACTGTCTGTGCAGAGTCTGCATGTTCTCCCCATGTGTGCGTGGGTTTCCTCTGGGTGCTCCCGTTTCCTCCCACAGTCCAAAGATGTGCAGGTTAGGTGGATTGGCCACGCTAAATTACCCTTAGTATCCTAAAAAGGTTGGGTGGGTTACTGGGTTGCGGGAATAGGGTGGAGGTGTGGGCTTTGGTAGGGTGGTCTTTCCAAGGGTCGATGCAGACTTGAGGGGCCGAATGGCCTCCTTCTGCACTGTAAATTCTATGATTCTATGATTCAGAGGCAGATCTGCATCTGAAGAATTGCAAATGCATTTTCCAGGCACAGAGTGTGAAATATCTGGTTCATAGAATCAAAGTGCAGGGCCTGTACCCTGCGAAGGAAAAAAATGGAGCTATCAATAAAGCTCCAAATCCCAAGAATGTGTCCGAGCTCAGATCATTTCTCGGTTTAGTGAACTACGAAGTGAGGTTTCTGCCAGGCATTTTAACAGTGTTGGCGCACTTTATCGGTTGGTCCACAAAGACACCAAATGGAAATGGAGGCCAGCACAAGAAAAAGTTTTCCAGGATGTGAAAACATTGCTACAATCAGCTAATCTGCTGGCTTACTTAGATCAGGATAGAGAGCTCATTCTGGCATGTGACACCTCGCCTTTTGGCGTTGGGACAGTGCTGTCTCATCTGATGGAGGACTGGTCAGAAAGAAAACATTTGATTTGCATCACACACGCCAACAATGGCTGAGAAGGGATATTCGCATTTAGACAAGGAAGGTCTAGCTATTGTTTTCATTGTAAAACAGTTTCATCAAGAAGTCTATGGGTGTTCATTCACCATATTTGCAGGTCGCATGCCATTGATAAGCCTTTTAAGTGAGTCCAGATGCATTTCTCCCATGGCCTTGGCGAGAATACAGTGCTGGGCACTCACAATGTCAGCTTACCAGTACAACATTGTGTACAGGACAGGGAAGAACAATGAAAATGCAAACACTCTGAGCTGTCTCCCTTTTCCAGACATGATGTGGAGATGCCGGCGTTGGACTGTGGTGAGCACAGTAAGAAGTCTTACAACACCAGGTTAAAGTCCAACAGGTTTGTTTCAAACACGAGCTTTCAGCGCACTGCTCCTTCCTCGGGTGAATGAGGAAGGAGCAGTGCTCCGAAAGCTCGTGTTTAAAACAAACCTTTTGGATTTTAACCTGGTGTTGTAAGACTTTTTCCAGACATGCCAACCAAGTCAGTAGTTCCTCCAGAGATAATTCTCTTGCTTGAATGTCTTTTAAATTCTCCTGCAAATGCCAAACAGATTAAACAATGGACAGACAGGGATCCTGTCTTGTCCCGGGTGAGAAGATTCTTCTTGCAGAGTTGACCTCCTGCTACAGAGGATGAGGAACTGAGACCACGGGTGTGCCCCCGCCAGCAGTGGGTTTCTTCATTCCTGCAACCGGCCAAAGGCGTTTTCCATTGTGGGCACCCCCACACTGTCGAGGAAATGCGCGGGCACGGGTGCGCTGCCTGTGGGGCGGTGGGTCCTGCCGAAGGAGAATCCCGCAGCATTTTGAAACGCAAAGATAATAATAATCTTTATCATGATGAGCTGAGTATGCAGGATGGTTGTATTCTTTGTGGTCTAGAGTGGTCATTCCACCTCCTGGTCAGTCGCAAGCCATAGACAAAGTTCTTGAGTGTCATCCGGGTACCTCCAGAATGAAAAGTTTTGCAAGGTCATACGTTTGGTGGCCTAATATAGATCAGGAAAGAGAACAAGGTAAAAATCCTGTTCTGCATGTCAGATAATCCACAAGATGGCGCCACCAGCACCACTCTATCCATGGGAGTGACCGGACCATCCCTGGTCTAGACCTCATGTGGACTTTGCAGAACCTTTTATGGGTTATATGTATCTAGACATCATTGACATGCATTATAAGTGGTTAGAAGTGCACACATGAGCAACATTACAGCTTCCATTATGCTAGAGGAGTTCCGCCAAGTTTTTGCAACCCATCACTTGTATCTGACAACGGGACGACATTTAGGAATGATTTGTTCCTGGAGTTTATGCAAAGAAATGGAATACACCATGTGCGTACTGCTCCTTTGCATCCAGCATCGGGCTGGATACACCATGTGTTTACTGCTCCTTTTCATCCAGCACCAGGGGCTGGTTTAGCTCACTCGGCTAAATCGCTGGCTTTTAAAGCAGACCAAGCAGGCCAGCAGCACGGTTCGATTCCCGTACCAGCCTCCCCGGACAGGCGCCGGAATGTGGCGACTAGGGGCCTTTCACAGTAACTTCACTGAAGCCTACTCGTGACAATAAGCGATTTTCATTCAATTTAATTTCATTTCGAAGAGTTTAGCAGAGCAACCTGTTCAGGCATAAAGAAGGACTGAAGATAATGACAGGCAGTAATTTGGGGACTAAGCTTTCACGGTTCTTGTTGCAATATCGTATCATACCACAAAGGACACCAGGACTGTCACTAGCTGAAATAACTGTGTCTATGTAAGGGATTGACATTACAATGGCTGCCTGGAATTATTTAGAATCAAAGTGGTTCAGTATCGTTAGTAATGGGACTAACAAATGGAAGGGTTATCCGTAGACACCAAGATCGCATTCGTCCATGCCACATCTCTGAAACAGCTAAGATCCTGGATCAGAGGGCTGAAGAAATGCTGCTGTGGAAATTCAGTGGTTCCTGTTGCTCAGAGGTATCAAGTGGACTCTACTCTGGGAGAAGTTGAGGGATATTCTTTCATTAACATCCAACATACTTTTGCACCCACAAGTGCAGCTCAGCTGAGCCAAGATTCACCAGAGTTTACTGAGTCATCAGTGGTTCTATGCAGATCAGAACATAGCCGCGAAGCTCATGAAAGACTGACATATAATTGAGACATGTATCAATGTTTCTTTCCTTAAGGGAGATCGAACTTTAAGGGGGAAGAAGTGTTCTCGAGTGTTAAAATAAGCATCTTCCTATTTGATTATATGTATGGATGTCTTTAACAAGTGTGACCTCATTGGTAGCGCGGGCTTGATTGGACAGGTTTTCATTATTGCCACGAGGAGCTTGTGTATAGCAACTGCTAGTGTCTGAAGTCAAGCTATGCTATTATCTTGATATTTTCATAAGTAAAGGTGACTCAACTTTTACAATGAGATCGACCATCTTTTTCTGGTCAACTTACTGCAGTCAAAGGGTGGCACGGTGGGACTGTAGTCAGCACTGCTGCCGCACAGTGCTGAGGACCCGAGTCCAATCCTGGCCCCGGGTCACTGTCCGTGTGGAGTTTGCACATTCTCCCCGTGTCTCACCCCACAGCCCAAAGATGTGTAGGGTAGGTGGATTGGCCACGCTAAATTGCCTCTTATTTGGAAAAAAAACTTGCTAGTCACATTGCTGTTTATGGGGGCTACCTGTGCACAAATTGGTTGCCATGTTTCTTATATAACAATGATGATTAGACTTCAAAAATATTTCATTGGCTGTCAAGTGCTTTGAGGCATCTGCTGGTAGTGAAAAACGTGATACAAATGGAAGTCTTTTTTTTGAGGGAACAAAGAGGATCAGACAGGATGACAGAGCAATGGTTTGGAAAGCGGAAGATTGCCGGGACTGGATCCTGACATCAGGGCCAGGCGGGGACAACTGATCAAAACAATCAGCAGGAAATATCGTTCCAAAAAGAAGGCAGCGGGTATAAGTGAAACAAATAACATTTCCTTCCTGTTATACCATAAGACCACAAGACATAGGAGTGGAAGTAAGGCCATTCGGCCCATCGAGTCCACTCCGCCATTCAATCATGGCTGATGGGCATTTCAACTCCACCTACCAGCATTCTCCCCGTAGCCCTTAATTCCTCGCGACATCAAGAATTTATCTATCTCTGCCTTGAAGCCATTTAGCGTCCCGGCCTCCACTGCACTCCGCGGCAATGAATTCCACAGGCCCACCACTCTCTGGCTGAAGAAATGTCTCCGCATTTCTGTTCTGAATTTACCCCCTCTAATTCTAAGGCTGTGCCCACGGGTCCTCGTCTCCTCGCCTAACGGAAACAGTTTCTTTGCGTCCACCCTTTCTAAGCCATGTATTATCTTGTAAGTTTCTATTAGATCTCCCCTTAACCTTCTAAACTCCAATGAATACAATCCCAGGATCCTCAGCCGTTCATCATATGTTAGACCCGCCATTCCAGGGATCATCCGTGTGAATCTCCGCTGGACACGCTCCAGTGCCAGTATGTCCTTCCTGAGATGTGGGGCCCAAAACTGGACACAGTACTCCAAATGGGGCCTAACCAGAGCCTTATAAAGGCTCAGTAGCACATCGCTGCTTTTATATTCCAACCCTCTTGAGATAAATGACAACATTAAAGAGAGTGTTATAGAGAGTGCAAACTCTGTATCAGTAGCATGGCACATTGGGGGTCAAAGTCAAGTGCGGTCCTCAAGATAAGGGGGGGGTTAGAGAATGCAAGATGAATAGACAAAAGCCACTTCAGGCAGCACTATGCAGACTTATGTTGATTTGCAATGCCGGACAATGTCATTACCTGCATTGGTTTGCCCACTGATATCATTGAAGAACACCATGCAAACTGCACAGGGAGCTGCCCATAGGCACTTCTTGCCCCAAAGGAATTGATATAATCTCATAGAATAGAATAGAATCATAGAAAAGTTACAGCACAGAAGGAGGCCAGTCGGTCCAACTCGTCCATGCCAGCCCCGAGGGTACCCAGGTACCTCTGAATCCCCCTTCCTGCACCCGGTCAAAAGCTCTGTATCGTACAGCACGTAAGATGCAGATCTAGGTACTTTAAAAAAGAGTTTAGAGTCTCTGCCTCCACCACCAACGTGAGCAGAGACTCCTATTACCCTCTACGTAAAAAAATTCTGCCTCATGTACCCTCTACACCGTCTACCACTTATCTTGAATCTATGTCTCCTGGTTGTAGAATTCTCCACCAAGGGAAACAATTTTATCCTGTCCACTCTATCGCTTCCCCTCATAATTTTGTGCACCTCAATTAAGTCACTCGTCAGTCTTCCTTGTTGCAAGGAAAATTGTCCCAACCTGTCCGACCTCTCCTCGTAGCTACGCTTTTCTAGCTCTGGCAACATTCTTGTAAACCTCCTCTGCACTCTCTCCATAGCAATAATGTCCTTCCTGTAATGACGTGACCAGAATTGCACACAATGCTCCAGTTGTGGCCTCACCAGTGTTTTTCATAATTGGCACTATGCAAATGACTACTTACTAAATACAATCTGTCCTTTGTGATGCAGTGACCCACTAGTAGGAGGGGTGTAATAACGTTAACAGGTATCCATAGACAGCTTCCATTATAAATGTGGATACATGTTCCACTTTGTTATAGAAATAGTTGACAGCAACTACGTGAAGACACAAGATTTCTGATATATTATAGAGCAGCTTCATTGCAGCACAGCACATTCTTCCTATCAAGTATATCTCATGACCCACTTTATCACCATGGCTGTGCACATTTATTTCCCTCAAGTGTCCACCCAATTTTCTTCTGGAATCATTAATCATTGCTGATACCACCACACTTCTGGTAGCAAGTTCCAGAATATTACCGCTTGCATAAAATAAGTCTTCCTCATGTTCTCCCCTGCATCTCTTGCCCCAAGCCTTAAATCTGTATTCCTTAATCCTTTTATCATCAACTAATGTTCACGGCTTTTCTTTGTCTATGTTAACAAAACCAGTCAGATCTTGTACACCTCCCTTCAATATCCTTTGCTCCAAGAAGAACAACTCCAGGCTCTCCAAATTAAACTTGTTGATAAAATCCCTCATCCCCGGAACATTCGGGTAAAACCCCTTTCAAAAAGCCTCAATCTTTCCAAAAGCATGGCGACCAGAATTGGATGTAATACTCTCGTTCTGACCTGATTGGATTGGCATCCTTCAAACTGGGAGAGATGGTGGGAATGTAGTCTCGGAACTTGGCTAAGGACAAATGAGATCAGCTGCTACACTTTTCATTGGCGAACAAGCCGATTCTAGAAAGGCATGGATTGCTACCACTGCCCTGCATGAAGCTGTCCTTTGCTGGTTATGCGGGGTGATCACTTTTTTTGTATTTTTAGAAATTTAGAGTATCCAATTAGTTTTTCCAATTTGGCGTGGCCAATTTCACCTATCCTGCACGTCGTTAGGTTGTGGGGGTGAGACCCACACGGGGAGAATATGCAAACTCCACAGTGACCCGGAGCCAGTATCAAACCCGGGAACATGGTGCCATGAGGCAGCAGTGCTAATCACTGCACCACCATGCTGCCCCATGCGGGATGATCTCTGCTGATGTCTTGTTTTCAGGTCTGGCATCTGCAGTGGAGATTTTCGAACCAGATGTCATTGTGGTGGCAAATTCCTGTCCGCACCTGGTGTTGTCATTCACATCGATCCTCAGCTAGAATTTTCCACTTGTATTAAGTTCTTAAGATATAGGAGCAGAGTTAGGCCATTCCGCATATTGAGTTTGCTCCACCATTCTATCATGGCTGATATGTTCCTTATCAGTTACCTACAATGTTACAGACCAAGAGCTGGATTGTGAAATCAGTCAGAGCATCTCCTCCCTAGAACACATGACCCAGGGATAGGAGTAGGCAATGTAGCCTCCCAAGCCGAACACTCTCAATGTGATAATGGCTGATCCCATCCTGGTCTTAACTCCACTGTCCTGCCGGTTCTCCATAACCCCTCACCCCATTACCAATTAAAAATCTGTCCAACTCCTCCTTAAATTTACTTACTGTTGCTGCATACACCGCACTCTGGGGTAGCGAAGTCCACAGATTCACAACCCTTTGGAAGAAGCAGTATTTCCTCAATTCTGTTTTAATTTTGCTACCTCTTATTCTAAGATTAAGGGCAGCAAGGTAGCACAAGTGGATAGCACTTCACAGCGCCAGGGTCCCAGGTTCGATTCCCCACTGGGTCACTGTCTGTGCGGAGTCTGCACGTTCTCCCCGTGTCTGTGTGGGTTTCCTCCGGGTGCTCCGATTTCCTCCCTCAGTCCAAAGATGTGTAGGTTAGGTGGATTGGCCATGCTAAATTGCCCTTAGTGTTCAAAACGTTTAGGAGGGGGTTATTGGGTTACGAGATAGTGTGGATGTGAGGGCTTAAGTGGGTCGGTGCAGACTCGACGGGCCGAATGGCCTCATTCTGCACTGTATGTTCTATGACCTTTTAGCATCTTGTATACCTCAATTAGATCTCCCCTCATTCTTCTAAACTCTAGAGAGTATGGGCGCGATTCTCTGCTCCCCATGCCGGGTGGGAGAATGCCGGGTGAGGGCCGGGCGACTCACGACATGCCCCCCTGCGATTCTCCCACCCCCCGCTCGGAAGAATCGGTGCTCGCCGTTTTTCACGGCGACCGGCCATTCTCCGGCCCGGATGGGCCGAGCGGCCTGCCGTTCCCGACCGGCTCACGACGGCGGCAACCACACCTGGTCGCTGCCGTCGTGAATATGGGTGCCAAATGCCAGTTTGAAGCTTGTGGGGGGCAGAGAGGGGAGTGAGCACCACGGCCGTGCTCGGGAGGGGACTGGCCCGCGATCGGTGCCCACCGATCGTCGGGCCGGTGTCTCAAAGCGACGCACTCTTTCCCCTCCGCCGCCCCACTTGATCAAGCCGCCACGTCTTGCGGGGCAGCGGAGGGGAAGACGGCAACCGTGCATGCGCGGGTTGGAGCCGTCAGCCGTCGTGACGTCAGCCGCGCATGCGCGGATTGGAGCTGGCCAACCTGCGCATGCGCGGCTGACGTCACATAGGCGTCGCCATAGCGTCATTCTCGGAGCTCCGCCTTAATGCAAACGTCAAGGCCCAGCGGCCGAGAGTTGCGGAGCACCGCTCCTAGCCCCCCGGGTGGGGGTGATTAAGGTGAGAGGAGGGGCCTCCGAGGCCGTTGTGAAACTCGGCCGAGTTCACGACGGCCTGCCCGATTTTTCGCGGGAGCGGAGAATTCCGCCCTATAGGCCTAAACTGTTCAATCTCTCCTGATACAACAAACCCTTCATCTCTGGAATCAATCTAATGAACCTCCTCTGAATATCTCCAATGCTACTACATCTTTCCTCAAATAAGGAGACTAAAATTGTGCTCAATACTCCAGGTGCATTCTTATCACTGATTGATGCTGAGGACTTTTGTGTCTCTTTTGGCAGCATCCTTGAATCCCAGCTGGTTCCTTGGCATTGACCACTTCCCTGTGTTGTATAGGGACGGGACCAACTTACATCCTGTGCACATGCCTAAACCAGAAAAGCCTTCTTTACTTGATTAGCGCTCGCATGCCTGCACTCACACTTCACGTACTAAATTCCATCTGCTGCTTGTCTGCACATTCTGCTAGCTTATCTATGGCCAATTGCAGGAGATTTGTATCAATGGCAATGTTTGCCACACCTCTAAGTTTGTATCAACACCAAATTATAAACCTAGTCATACATGTATATACATATTGCAGAGGATCTAGCACTGACCATTGGGGAAACCCAGTTTATACCATCCTCCACTTTTAAAAAACGTAACTCACTTGTTTTCTGTCCGTACGCCAACTGACATTGACTATCTTATTCTATGAGCTGCATTTCTGTTAATGCGACTATAATGTAGAACTTTTGTCAAATGCGTTCTTCAAATTTAGATAGGCAACATCCATTGAGCTCCCTTTATTAACCTTCTCTGTTACTTCAGGAACAAAAGTCAATTAGTCGAGTACAATTTACCGTTTTAAAATCTGTGCTGGCTCTACTTAATTAACTGAAACTCTCCAAGTGCTGATTGATTTTTTTCCCCCTCATTATTATTTCTCAATCCTTGCCAATTGCTGATGTGAAACTGACCAACCTGTAGTCAATAGGATTCATCTAATTCCCTTTCTTGGAAAAGGGTGTCAGATCTGTTACTCACCAATACTTTGGCACCACCCCTGCACCTAGAGAATATTGGAAGATTATGGAAAGCCCTTCTTCTGTCTCAACTGCCACTTCTCTTCACAACCTGGACTAGAATATTTACGCTCCCTCTCCAGTGGGTTCTGAGGTGGAGGTGGGGGGATGCGCTTAAAATTGCAAGAACGGAAGAACGGGTTTCGCTTTGGGATTCTACCTGCCCCGACCTTGTCGTGATTCTGCGCAATAATGGGCAGCGTCTCAGAGGGGAAGCCTGTCCTTGCACTAATCAAGGCCTTTAAGTGGCCACTCAATGGCCACTTCAGGGCTTTTTCCTGCCTGGCTTCAATTCTCAGATTGGCGGGCAGAAACTAAATCGGGGATGAAGCTGAAAATGAGCTATATACAATCTTGGGTGGAGAAAGGGGAGCACCTCCATCAGAAGCTGCCTTCTGACTGGGGGGCACCCTTGTCTTAGGGCCCAGTGACCTCCGAACCTCCCTCTCCCCTCAACCTATCTCCCAAGTCCAAGACAAAGTCGCTGTTATCCTGAAAATTCTGATCCTGCGATATAAGCCATCTGGACGAGGTGATGCATCAACTCTCAGCATGGCCTTTGCAGTACATTCTGTCAACCCAATATATCCTGTTACCTCTACCGTGTTTGTGTCAGCACCCTCTCCCTTAGTAAAAACTGATACGAGTAAGGGAGGGCAAGGCAGGAACATCACCTTCATACCTTTTTTCTTTCTAACTGCTTACCATTTACATGCCAGGAGACAATGCTTGGGTTCTCTTTTAAATTAAGTGTCATCCTATTCTCATATTCTCTCTTTAGCAGTTTTATTTTCCTCTTCACTTTCCCTCTGGACGTATTGTATTTGGTCTGGTTCATGTTTGAAGATACCCAACATGCATCATGCACCTTCTTCTTTTTTCATCGTGTTCTTTATCTCGCTCGTCATCCAATGAATCCTGGCTTTGGCTCCCCAATCTTTTCCCATTGTTGCAATATACCTAACCTGTACCCGTTAGATAAATACATTTTGCTACTTTAATGGACAATTTCAAATCAAAAAAAGATTTGGACAGGATCACTGTTCTTATCCATAAGAACCGGTTAAGAGTTTGCATTCTTGGATTATTGAAGCAATCACGGTTTTAGAAAAAATACACTAGATTAAACTATTAAATTAATATATCACCTGCATCATTATTATACTGTTACATGGTAAAAATACATGTTGTGGAGATGCCAGGACTGGGGTGGGCACAGTAAGAAGTCTCACAACAGCAGGTTAAAATCCAACAGGTTTATTTGGAATCACCAGCGTTAGGAGCATAGCTCGTGACTCACCTGATGAAGGAGCTGCGCTCTGAAAGCTTGTGATTCCAAATAAACCTGTTGGACATTAACTTGGTGTTGTAAGACTTCTTACTGATAAAAATACACTTAAAGGTAGTTTAAAATTAAAACTCACATAGTAATTAACACAGCAATCAGTTTTTTTTCTCATTTGGATGATGGAGGTGGGCTGGAAGAAGGAAAGCAAGTTGTTGGCTTTGAGATTCAGCCCAAGCAATTTCCTCTATGGAATAAGTTAGGTTAAAACTTTCAAATCTCTTCAAAAACAAAATCAGCCCAGCCCAATCAAACCATCCTTGAAGGCTTTTCAAAATGCACTAACAAAGCTTACATGAATAAAACCAGCATTAAAAGCGTTCAATTAATAATGCATCAAAAATGTAGTTAGTATGCATAATGTATATTCTATCAATATCTGCCCGTTCAGGGTTTGACCAACGGGATAATGTCAAGGTTTTCAACAGGAGCAGCTTTGTGATGGCTGAATTATTTGCACAAAAAACGTATTGAGAAAATTTCAAGGAAAGGATTTCAAAATAACTAGCTAAACGATGCAGAAGTGATCCAATTCCAAATTTTGATTCTACTCTTTTTAATAAGAAAAACAGTATTTTGGACGATGAATGTGTGGCTTCTGAAAAAGAGACCGGTTCACTGTGAGACCTGCTACTCACTCTCAGACAGTGTAACGGCCCCCTCTCCAGATGCTTGGTACTGTTTCCAATGAGCTGGCTCTTCACGATACATATTTAGTAGCTCCCATCTTTAGTAGGCAACATTCATATTGCGATATACTGAAAACAATTAGGTAGCGAACCGAATAATTTTACACCTTTCAACTTGGTAATGTTAAACAATTCTAAACACTGGGTGGTTTGTTATTTTTTTAATGTTATTTGTTTGCTTGGAAACTCTGTATTAGCATTGCATTTTGTTGGCAAGATTTCTATTTACAAAATAGTCTGCTTTGCCATCCACCCTCGCTTCTCTTCCTCAGTGTTACACAAGTACTGTCAACGTTGTAGTTGTTAGCTATGTAGAGCAGCATCATGTGTCCACAAAGTATAACACCTACACTGTTAGGTCGGATGTATAAAAAATATTCCTTAAACAAAGGGTCCCAGTTGGAACTAAATGGAGACAGGGCTGAAAAAAAAGTAGCCACTGAAATACCAGCCTCCATTTCCATCCTTGGCTATTTTCAGGAGGGCAGGGATGGAGTGAGCCCCAGAACCCACCTGTTCCAAATAACAAGACTCATTTGGAGCCCAATCCAGTTAAGGCTTTTAATTTTCATACAGGCGCTTGGACCTTAGCAAATTTGGGGCTTGATGTCAGCTGCAAGGAGGCCTAAACTAGGGATAGAAGGCAGGAAAAGTTCAAAAGCTAAGTAAAATGGTTGTACCCCTTTGCAGTTCCTCATTTTCTGATGTAGCACGAGTTGTATCAGTGTTCATTAAGTTCTGTGATGTCAAGATTTGAACCCTTTAAACAATGTGTTTGTCAAATTGTTACTGCTGCCAACTGGCAGGCTGTCAGGTTGAAAATCCATGATGCGGAGATGGCGGCGTTGGACTGGGGTGAGCACAGTAAGAAGTCTTACAACACCAGGTTAAAGTCCAACATGTTTGTTTCAAACACTAGCTTACGGAGCACTGTTCCTTCCTCAGGTTGAAGATCAGCACTGTAAATGTGAAATGTCTACAGATGAGTTAAAATTATCATCTAATGGTTAAAAGGGTAGATTATATTTCACACTGTTGCAAAAGGTGGCCTAGTATAACAATGTACAAAATGTTCAATCTTTGCTTATTGCTTTTATATATTTAGGCTAAGCATCTATTGAGATAACTGTGTTTAAGCCTGTATGTATATCTAGGGATATCTTATGGCTCTTGAATACAATCCAACTGCCTAATTGTTTTACAAGTGCTTGCCTTTCTTTACACAGCTGGTGTAAAGAGTCTGCTTGTTTATTCAGGGAGTTTTATGGGTTCTTGACTGCAATCCAGCTGTCCAATATTTTTACAAGTACTTGCCTTTGCTTACACAGATGATTTGAAGAGGTTGTTCATTTACTCTGGGAGTTTCCTAGGCTCTTGATTGCAATCCAGTTGCCTAATAAGAATGCAGGTGGCTTGAATGGTTGGTTTGTTTACTCATGGAATTTTCTGAGTTATTCAATGGTGTCCAACTGTTATAATTGTGAGGATTTAAAAGTGACCAGAATTTTAATTGCACATAAATAAGCCACTGATTCCATCAGGGGAACTGGACTGAGGTGTTTTAGAAACAGAACTGGGCCTTTTTATCTGCTCCCTCTGGACTCGGCCGACCTCCATATAGAAGCTAGCAGGTCCATCTCCAGACTGCCTAGGGCCTGGAGCCCTGGGAAGTCCCATCTGGCTGCAGTCTCAAGACGGAGGTAGAGTTGCAATGGTGGTATGAGCCCCATGTGTTCAAAGAGGCTGATTTCTTTCTTTATTTCAAAGGACGCAATTGATCCTTGTTCCTTAAAATCCAACTTACCGTAATATTTTAAAGAAACAAATCCAATTTCCAGGCCCTGTATTTTTCAGTAATTGACTTGATGGCACTTGACTTAATTGACTTAATTGGACCCAATTAATTATTGTACAATGCAATACTCAAATTTGATGTTATAGATCTATGATAATGCTGCTGGTTATGAAAGTGACCCATGGTCGGTTGTAAATCTATGGAGTGTTCTTTTATGGCATTTCTATTCGTTAAAAGGTAAGTGAATAAATACAGAGCCTATACGGGGATTCAGTAGTATTTTTTATGGAATTCCTACCTCAATTTTTCATTGTTCCTGCTACCAGCTATGGTATTCAGACAAAAGAGATCTTGCTGCATGAGGAATATAATGCGAGGCAATATTCTGTTGTCAAGAAGCACACAAAGACCCTCCTGTTGACATTGACTGAGGGCTGGTTTAGCTCAGTGGGCTAGACAGCTGGTCTGTAATGCAGAACAAGGCTGGCAGCGCGGCTTCAAGTTCCGTACCGGCTGAAAATTCTGAATTCCCCCTCTGTATAACAGGCGCCGGAATGTGGCGACTAGGGCAGTGTTCTTCAAAGTCGGGTGCGGGTGTTGGGAGGGTCGCGGAGCCTTTGTACGTGGCGCTCCCGATCGCGCAAATCCCCGTGCAGCAGCTGGCTTTTCATAACACCTGCTGGAAGTGGCTGCGAACATGTTGATAAAAATTCGGCCGCATTGCGCATGCATGCACCATGATCGGGCACACATGCGCAGTGCGACCATTATTTTTTTAAACGGTTGCAGCTTTTTGTTTTACAAGTTCTGTAGTGGTTTTTATTCATTTACTCTATTCATTTAATTTTTATTTTTTTCATTTATTTTATTCGTTTTATTTTTTTTACAAGTTCGGGGGGGGTTTTATTCATTTTTTTCATTTATTTTACTCTTTTTTTTTTACAAGTTCGGGGTGGGGGGGTTCATTTGATAAAATTTTACAAGAAAAAAATTTAGAACTTTGGACAGATGGAGACTCCATACTTTCCGACACCAGAAGACTTCATCTTCATCCAACAGGTTCCATTGGAGGAGTGTGTACAAGAGAAAGGGACCCAAAACCATTTCCTCCATTTTTGTCAGCAGAAAACAAGGCAAGAGAAAATGGTGGGTCACACAGGTCGGCCGGCGTGGGTCCCGAAGGTTGGCCGGTTGGTAAAAATGGGTCCCCGGGAAAAAAAGTTTGAAGAACACTGCACTGGAGGCTTTTCACAGTAACTTCATTGCAGTGTTAATTTAAGCTGACTTGTGACAATAAAAAGATTCTTTATTTATTTATTTTGATAGCCATATTAACTGTATTTACCTGGTTTAGGAACAGTGGTTGTGGTTATTTGTTTTAATGTGTCAAATTTTTGATCTATTGCAAATGCGATCAAAATTAATCTCCAGGTTCACACAATCTGCTAGGACAATAAAGTCATAGACTTCCTACTCTAAGGACAATTTAAAGAAATTATCATCAGACTACTGTGCAAAGCGACCCAAACCTACAACACATGCACATATCCAGGCATTTCATGGAATTCAAAAGGAAAGGCAGGAATCTGTACTGGATGTGAAGCTCTAAAAGTGTGCCATAGATTTGGATCCATGCGCCAATGGGCAATCAGGCAATACAGCAGAAATTACATACCTGTCTGTTGTGTGGTCTGTGGTATATGCTGACTTCGCTGTGCATTGTATTGAACAGAAGCAACAGGCCTGAACTGTTGGGCTGTTGAGGTAGGATACTGGCCCGATGGATAGTAATACACTGGCATCTGAAACAGATGCACAGCAAACATATCAAGTAATGTATAACTCAATTACTTGGGAAAATACTCAAGAACATAAGTGCAATTCTAACTAATTTCATTCGGGTACAACATTTAAAACAACATTTACTGAAAAACAAAAGATTTGATGGATTAAAAATACATTTGCCCAGCATTGTTGTTAATCTGATAAATGATTTGCTCTTTCGGATTCCTCTAAGTAACCTATTTCCAGATGCACAATGCTGACATCAATCTCATTATCACTGTGTGAAACCATAAATCAGGATACCGACTGCTGAGTTTTACTCCAGCCCAATTCCCAACACAATTAGTTCTAGCTCCGGGGAGCCACAGGCAACTAGTAGCATGATAATAGATGTATGAACAACACAGCTAGATGCTCCTAGATAAACAACACTACCCACAGTGGATTATGTTTTTTGGTATTTAATGACCTGGGAAAGCAGTCTGTTCCAATCGGCCCTGTGCATATCAGATCGAAAAGCTGGATAAACTTTACACACATTGGGAAATTGACACAGATCACAGAAAATGATCGCTTTTGTCTGACAACTCCACGATCAGTTTAGGACAATCACAGCAGTGAAACAGGAGTGCAGATGTTTTAGTTTCTAATCATTTTTTTGTCAAAGGGGAGCAATTTGCTGGTTCATGAAATTTCAAAAATTCCGCTTAGACCTGGTTGTAACTAATTGATATGGGGAAAACAAAACAATTATTCACACAGCAGGCAATGTTTTTACAAAACATTGCTGATAAGCATTTGCATTAAGGCATATAGCTCTGAGAGCACCTGTTAGCCGAATACGGTCTGAATACTGACCCAAATTAATATTCAACTTTTCGCCCAGTGAGATGTTTTATTCTTAGGAGTATATTAGTAAAGTGTTGCGAAACACAAGCTGTCTTCACGAAGGCAGAAAATCACTGACCCTGCATGTCCAACTCAATTAAATATGATTAATCGAAGCTAATAACCTCCATGTGGACATTGCCTAGATATAGCACAAGAAATTGCAATCACAGCTGCTTACTTAATAATATTTCTTTAATACAACAAAGCAGTATGTTAAAATTTGGGAACTGGTGTACTGATGCCACTGAATGCTGCAGAGCACCCTGACGGGGGAGGGTGAACAGTCAGCAGTCATGGTACACATTGGTACCAATGGCAAAGGCTGAAACAGGTATGTTCTCCTGAAGTCAGAATTTAGGGAGCTCGGTTGGTAATAAGCAAACAGGACCTCAAATAATCAAGTAATCTCCAGATTACTCCCGGTACCACACACAAGCGAATATGAGACTAGGACAATTCA
Organism: Scyliorhinus canicula; assembly: GCF_902713615.1. NCBI lineage: Eukaryota > Metazoa > Chordata > Chondrichthyes > Carcharhiniformes > Scyliorhinidae > Scyliorhinus > Scyliorhinus canicula. The sequence continues at coordinate 148,771,855 of NC_052155.1, forward strand.
AAAGTGCAGGAGGCAGGACTTTAGATTCCTGGGTCACTGGGAGCTGCTCTGCATAGATTTGGCTTGGACAGGCTGGATGGTCTGCACCGAAACAGAGTCGGAACACATCACCTTGCTGGGTGATTTGCTTGTGCTATTTGGGAGTGTTTAAACTCACTCGGCAGGAGTGTTGGAACTAGGAGGCAATATCAGAGTTGAATACCAAGGTGCACAATATACTAGCAAAGATAGATAGCACTCGAGTTGGAAATAGTGAGTTATTAGGTGGGTTCAGAGTAAGGGAATAAGTGTAAATCAGGGTTACTGTGCATGTACGTGGATTCACAGAGTGTCATAAATAACACTGGGGAGGTCCAGGTGCAGATTGTCATGTGGAAATATGGGCTGGAATTCTCTAGCCGTTTGTTGGCGGCGGGATTCTCTATTCCTGTTGGGAGCGCATCCCTACCCGTGGGTTTCCTGGTGGTGTCTTCAATCAGAATTCCCATTAACAGCGGTGGGAACAGAGAATCCCGCTACCAACGAATGGCGCGTCACCCTCCGCTGCCGAGAACCACGTGGGTGGGGATCTGAGAATCCAGCCCATGATGTTGTGCCTAAAGCAGAGGTCTGACTCAAAGAAGGGCACTTTATATTGAATATTGCTCAATACAAGATGTTCAGGAAAGGTAAGGATGACAGGAAAGAGGGAGGATATTGATTAAGGAGAACAACGCAGTGCTGGGGAGGAAGGATATCCTAGAGGGGTCAATGACACAATCTACTTGGCTACTCGGCACAAAAAAGGTTCAAGCACATTGCTTGGTGTAGACTATTGGTTACCAACCAGTGGGAAAGATGTACATGAACAAATCTGCAAAGAAATTACAGAGAGATGCAAGAATTATAGAGTTGTTATAATGGGGGTAATAATTATCCAAACATAGACCGGCATAGAAGTAGTGTAAAGAGCAGAGAGAAGGACTGTTCTTAAAGTTTCTTCAAGAAAATTATCAAAAGCAGTAGGTTTCATGCCAAGGAGAAAGGAGACTCTTATTTATTGACTACCGCTCTGCCTTCAACACCATAATCCCAGCCAAACTCACATTAAAGCTCCAAAACTTACAACTCGGCTCCTCACTCTGCAGCTGGATCCTCAACTTTCTGACCCACAGACCACAATTAGTAAGAATAAACAACACCTCCTCCACAATAGTCCTCAATACCGGGGCCCCGCAATGCTGCGTACTTAGCCCCCTACTCTACTCCCTGTATGGTGGTTAGCATAAATGCTTCACAGCTCCAGGGTCCCAGGTTCGATTCCCGGCTGGGTCACTGTCTGTGTGGAGTCTGCACGTCCTCCCCCTGTGTGCGTGGGTTTCCTCCGGGTGCTCCGGTTTCCTCCCACAGTCCAAAGATGTGCGGGTTAGGTGGATTGGCCATGCTAAATTGCCCGTAGTGTCCTAATAAAAGTAAGGTTAAGAGGGGGGGTTGTTGGGTTACGGGTATAGGGTGGATACGTGGGTTTGAGTAGGGTGATCATGGCTCGGCACAACATTGAGGGCCGAAGGGCCTGTTCTGTGCTGTACTGTTCTATGTTCTATGTTCTATGACTGCGTGGCAAAATTTGGTTCCAACTCCATCTACAAGTTTGCTGATGATATGACCATAGTGGGCCAGATCTCGAATAACGCCGAGTCAGAATACAGGAGGGAGATAGAGAACCTAGTGGAGTGGTGCAGAGACAACAATCTCTCCCTCAATGTCAGCAAAACTAAAGAGCTGGTCATTGACTTCAGGAAGCAAAGTACTGTACACACCCCTGTCAGCATCAACGGGGCCGAGGTGGAGATGGTTAGCAGTTTCAAATTCCTAGGGGTATACATTTCCAAAAATCTGTTCTGGTCCACCCACGTTGACACTACCACCAAGAAAGCACAACAGTGCCTATACTTCCTCAGGAAACTAAGGAAATTCGGCATGTCCACATTAACTCTTATCAACTTTTACAGATGCACCATAGAAAGCATCCTGTCGGGCTGCATCACAGACTGGTATGGCAACTGCTCGGCCCAAGACCGCAAGAAACTTCAGAGAGTCGTGAACACAGCCCAGTCCATCACACGAACCTGCCTCCCATCCGTTGACTCCATCTACACCTCCCGCTGCCTGGGGAAAGCGGGAAGCATAATCAAAGATCCCTCCCACCCAGCTTACTCACTCTTCCATCGGGCACGAGATACAAAAATCTGAGAACATGCACAGACTCAAAAACAGCTTTTTCCATGCTGTTACCAGACTCCTCAACGACCCTCTTATGGACTGACCTCATTAACACTTGTATGCTTCACCTGATGCCGGTGTTTATGTAGTTACATTGTTTATCTTGTGTTGCCCTGTTATGTATTTTCTTTTCTTTTATTTTATCTTCATGTACTTAATGATCTGTTGAGCTGCTCGCAGAAAAATCCTTTTCACTGTACCTCGGTACACGTGACAATAGACAAATCCAATCCAATCCACTGTCAGTAAGGGAATATTTAGGTAACAGTGATCATTGTATCATAAGGTTTAGATTAGCTGTGGAAAAGCACAAAGACCAATCCAGAGTATGAATGATCAACTGGACAAAAGCCAACTCCACTGGGAACAATGGATCTGGGTCAGATAAATTGGAATTCAAGACTAGTAAGCAAAATTGTGACTGAACAAGGGGCTGCCTTTAAAGCGGAGATAATTCGGACACAGTTTAGGTAAATTCCCACTTGGGGGCGAGGTAGGTGAAATAAATCTAGAGAGTCCTGGATGATAAAAGACAAAGGGATTAAGATGAAGAAGAAAAAGTGTGCTCTTGACAGGTGTCACAAGGATAATACAATGGAGAGCCAGTCTGAATATAAAGGACTAAGGGGGGAACAGAAAAAAACAAGAGTGTGTGAAAAGAGACTAGCAGCTAATATATAAGGGAATCGCAATGTCATATGAATAGTAAAACCAAGGACAAGTCGGCCAGTTGGGGACAAAAGGATATTTGCACATAGAGATAGAGGACATGGCTGAGGTATTAAATACATACTTTGAAAATTGTCTTTACCAAAGAAGAAGATGCTACCCAGGTCATGATGAAATAGAAGGAAGTTCAGACAAGTGAAGATTTTAAAACTGATAAAGAGCATAGGTGGGATTCTCCGGTCGCTGATGCCGAAATCACATTCGGCGATCGGCCAGAGAATCCCCATTTGTGCCGAAATTGGGGGCAGTACCGCTTTTGCAATGCTCCGCCCCCTCAAAAACAGCGTTCTCGAAGAGTACGCCGCGCGCCGTCGGGATGGCCTCAGGACGTCACCTAAGACCCTCCTCCGATGCTCCGCACCCGGTGGCCCGCGTTCCCGACAGCGTGCGACACTTATCCTTTTCTTTTTCGTGAACCTGGTGTGGCGGCTGTGGACTGAGTCCAGCGGCGCCACAGTCGGGGGAGGGGAGGGGAACGGTCTACGGGCAGGGGCTGGTGGGGGGTGATCCGGGGGTGGCTAGGAGAGTTACTAGGGGACAGTATGTGGCAGGTCCGCATGCGGCCGGCGCCACGTTGCATGGCGTGGCCGCTGCAGGCCGCCTCCGTGCGCATGCGCGGCCACGGACTCGGCAATTCTCCGGCCGTATCTGCAGGATAAACCGGGTGCTGAACGCTGCGTGCCTGCTAGCCCCCCATCAGACGGAGGATCGGTGCAGCTTTTGCGCCGTTTTTTTTCTGGCATAAAACGCCACTGTTCCCACGCTGCCGTCAACACTTAGTCTTCAAAGCGGAGAATCCAGCCCGGTGTATTAGATAGGCTGTCAGTTCTCAAAGTTGCTATAACAGCAGGGCCGGATGAGATACCTTTTTTCTTTCCTGGCTCTGGGCATCTGACAAGGCCAGCATGTGTGGCCAATCCCTAATTGTTGTTGAACTTAACACAACATTTCAGAGGGCATTTAAGAGTCAATCACAGGGGGCAGCACGGTGGCGCAGTTGTAGCACTGCAGTCTCACGGTGCCGAGGTCCCAGGTTTGATCCCGGCTCTGGAGTTTGCACATTCTCCCCGTGTTTGTGTGGGTTTCGCCCCCACAACACAAAGATGTGCAAGGTAGGTGAATTGAACATGCTAAATTGCCCCTTAATTGGAAAAAATGAATTGGGTATTCTAAATTTTAAAAAAAGAGTCAACCACATGACTGTGGGTCTGGATTCATATACAGGCAAGACCAGTTAAGTTTGGCAGATTTACGTTCCGAAAGTACGAGTGAATCAGGTAGGATTTGACAACAATCAGTGATAGTTTTGCGGCCACCATTATTGAGACTAGCTTTAGATATCACATTTGATCAATTGAATTTAAATTGCGCCAGACGTCGTGGTGGGATTTGAACGCCTGTTCCCAGATCATTAGTTTGGGTCTCTGGATTACAATCCAGAGTGATTATCACGACATCACCATCTCTCTCAAGGATATCCCAAAGATACTGAAGGAAGTAAGAATTGAAATTGCAGAAACATTAGCCATAATTTTCCAGGCTTCCTTATACTGGGGGGTGGTCCAAGAGAACTGAAGAATCGCAAACATTACACCTTTGTGCAAATAAAGGTGTAACAGTGAGACCAGCAACTACAGTTTAACTTCGGTGGTGGGGAAGCTTCCAGCCACAATAGTTCGGGACAAAATTAATAGGAACTTGGACAAATGTGGGTTAACTGAACAAAACCAGCAGATTTGTATGTTTAACTAACGTCCTCGTGTTTACTTGAAGCAGCAAAAGCCTCATGATGAAGGTGGTGATGTTGATGTGGCCGATGATGTTGATGTGGCCGATGATGTTGATGTGGGCGATGATGTTGATGTGGCCGATGATGTTGATGTGGCCGATGATGTTGATGTGGGCAACAATGTTTTTTTTAATAAAAATGTTTTTATTGGCATTTTCAATTGTATGCAGTTACATTTTGCGTCTATCGTTGTGCAGTACATGTAATATTTTCCTGTCTAGTTACATTTTGTCACCACCTGTCTCGGTGCTCTGTCTTCGCTACCCCCGTGCCCCTAACGATGCCTCCCACCCATTCACATGGCGGTGTGCCCCCCTCCCTTCTGCACTCCCCCCACCCCCTTCTCTTTTCCCTTGTGTTTCCTGCCGTATCTGCCTTGTGGATGGGTGGGGGTGGTCTTTTGCTTCCGCCCCTCCCCCTTTGTGGCATCCCCTTCATTCCCTTAGGTTCCCCCTTCTCTTCCTCCCTCCCCTCCCACCTGGGATGTGTGTTCCTGTTAGTTTCCTTCTAGTTTTCTTTCTTTCTAGTCATTGTCGGCATCGAACAGGTTCTGGAAGAGGTTGACAAATGGCCCCCGTGCTGTAAGGAAGCCTTCCTCCGACCCTCAGATGGTGTACGTGATCTTCTCCAAGTGGAGAAATTCGGATAGGTCTGCCAGCCAGTCTGCAGCTGTGGGGGTGGGGGTGCTGCTGAACACCAGCCGAGCAGGATTCTCCGGTGTCCGATTAGGGAAGTGAAAGCTAGGGCGTCAACTCCCTTCCCCATGTGTAGCTCTGGCTGCTCTGATACCCCGAAGGTTGACACTGTCGGGCACAGCTCCACCCTCACCCCCACAACCTTGGACATTGCCTCGGAGATGGATGTCCAGAACCCAACAAGCTTGGGGCAGGCCCAAAACATGTGGGTGTGGTTGGCCGGTTCTCTCTGGCACCGCTCACATATATCCTCCACCTCCAGAAAGAACCTGTTCGTTCGAGTTCTGGTCAGGTGCGCTCTGTGCACCACTTTAATCTGCATTAGGCTGAGCCTTGCACAGGAGGAGGTGGAGTTGGCCCTGCTCAGTGCTTCACTCCAGAGTCCCCACCCCACTTCTGTCCCCAGTTCGTCTCGCCATTTCCGTCTGGTCTCGTCTTGTGATGTTCGATTCCTGTCCAGTAATTGTCCATACATTTTTCCACAGTTCCCCCCTTCCTTGTTATCTATATTCATCAGGTCCTCTAATAGTGTGTTCACCGGGGCCCTGGGTATCCTACTGTCTCTTTGCGGATGTGGTGGTATGATTAGCGTAGCTGCCTGCCATTGGTGCAGAACACCGGCTTACCATTGGCCCTGGTCGGTCATGTGTCTCTCGACCGGTTGGTTGAGACCAGTCATGTGATGGCTCCCCGAATGGTCAAGAGGCTAAGTTAACCCCGCCTCCAGGGCGGGGTATAAATACCCAGTACGCCCGGCGGTCGTCCTTCTACTGTAATCGACCGCAGGGCTAACATCTAGTAGATTAAAGCCATACTTTTGTTCAGCAACTCGTCTCGCGTTCAATTGATGGTACATCAGCGGAGAAACTGTTTTATTTGCAGGTGTCTCGTTTCTCTTCCTGTCGGTAGTTCCACCTCCTTTGTCAGTTTGTTTTGTGTCGCTAGTCTGTTTCCTATGTCGAAGTCCCTGACTGTCAGCGTTCCCCTGTCCTGTCTCCATCTCGCAAGAGTGGTGTCTAGCATGGTTGCTGGGAACCTGTGGTTTCCGCAGATGGCGACCATGGGATACATCTCGGTCAGACTGAAATGTTGCCTCATTGGGTTCCACGTTTTCAGTGTGGCACCTACCATTGGGCTGGATGTGCATTTTGTTGGGGGAGATATGAGTGCTGCCGTGGCTAGGGCCCGGAGGGTCGTCCCCCTACAGGAGGCCTCCTCCATCCATACCCACTCCGAGTTGGGTTCGTGTACCCATTCCCTCACTCTCTCCGCCTTGGTTGCCCAGTGGTAGTATTGCAGGTTTGGTAATGCCAAGCAACCCGCAATTTTTCTTCTTTACAGTGTTGGTTTGACAACTCTCAGATTATTATCCCCACACAAATGCCATGATTAAGCTGTCCACATTTTGGAAAAAGGCCTTGGGGATGAAGATCAGGATGAATCCAAACAGGAAAAGGAACCTTGGCAGCACATTCATTTTGATAGTCTGCACTCTCCCTGCCATGGAAAGTGGGAGTGCATCCCATCTCTGTCAGTCCTTTTTGACTTCCTCCACCACGCTTGTCAGATTCCACTTGTGAATCTGTGTCCAGTCTCTGGCTATTTGGATCCCCAGGGAGCGGAATCTGTTTTTGGCCAGTTTGAATGGGAGCCCCTCCATCTCTGTCCCTTCTCTGCTCAGGTTCACGGGGATTGCCTCGCTCTTGCCCAGGTTGAGTTTGTAACTCAAGAAGGCTCCAAACTCTTTCAGGATCTGCACAATAGCTTTCATTCCCCCCTGTGGTTTTGAGAGGTATAGAAGCAGGTCATCCGTATAGAGTGAGACTCTGTGCTCTCTGCCTCCCCTTTGGATACCCTTCCAGCTTTTCGCGCCCCATGAAGCGATCGGCAGGGGTTCGATTGCAAGGGTGAACAGGAGCGGGGACAGTGGACATCCCTGCATTGTGCCTCTCTGCAGCTGCAAGTATTTAGAACTGGTGGTGTTGGTTCGAATGCTTGTTTTGGGGGCATTGTGAAGGAGGTTCACCCAGGCGGTGAATCCTGCTCCTAGCCCAAATCGTTCTAGTACCTCTAGAAGGTACTTCCACTCGATTCTGTCAAAGTCCTTTTCAGAGTTCAGGGAGACGACCACCTCCCGTGTCCTCTCCGGGGGGCGGGGGGGGGGGGGGGGGGGGGGTGTTTGCAGGAGTTGCCTGCCTTTGACAAAGCCCGCCTGGTCCTCTGCGACCACCTCCGGTACATAGCCTTTTAGCCAGGATCTTTGAGAGTATCTTGCATCTACATTTAGTAATGAAATGGGTCTATACAAGCCACATTCCGTCAGGTCTTTGTCTTTTTTGGGTATCAACGAGATCGTGGCCTGTGCTAGTGTAGGACGCAGAGTGCCCCTTGCCAGTGAGTCTGCGAACATGTCCCTTACATGTGGGGCCAGAATCGCTGCAAAACTTTTATAGAAGTCTGCCGGGAACCCGTTGGGTCCTGGCGCCTTCCCCGCATACATGGAGCTGATGCTCTCCATGATTTCTCCCAGATCTATTGGTGCTTCCAGTTATCCTGCCTTTCTTCCTCTACAACTGACATGCCCAGTCCATCGAGGAACTATTTCATCCCCGCATGCCCGGGCTCGGAGGTGTACGGTCTCCGGTAGAAGGTCTTGAATGTCGATTAACCTCTTTCTGGTCCGCTACCAGTCTGCCTCTGTTTTCCTTTACCTGGGCTATCTCCCTCGTGGCAGCCTGCTTTCTCAGCTGGTGAGCCAGTAGCCGGCCAGCTTTTCTCCGTGTTCGTCGAAGGTCCCCAGTGTCTGGCGGAGTTGGTGTACTGCTTTCACAGGCGATAGCAGGTTAAAATCCATTTGTAGATTTTTCCTCTCCACCAGCCGCTCTATGGTCAGGGCCCCGGAGTACTTTCTGTGGGCGACGATGTTGCTGTGGGTGAGGATGTTGGTGTGGCTGATGATGTTGATTGATGGGTGTGATGATGTCGATATAGCCAATCATGTTGATGTGGGCGATGATGTTGATGTGGGTAATGCTGATGAGGGCAAGGCTGTTGATGTAGGTGATACATTGACGAGAATGGTGTTGATGATGTCGGCGATGTTTTTGATGTAGGCGCTGCTGTTGATGTGGGTGATGAGGGCGATTATGGTGATGTGGGCGATGATGGTGATGTGGGCGATGATGTTGATGTGCGCAATGATGTTGATGTGCGCGATAGTGTAGATGTGGGGGGCAGTAGTGTTGCTGTGTGTGATAGTGCTGATGTGGGCAATGCTGTTGCGTGGTTGCTAATCTTGATGTGGGCAGTGATGATAATGAGGGTGATGCCGTTGATGTGGGCAATGACGTTGATGTGGGAAATGATATTGATGTGGGTAATACTGATGGGGGCAATGTTGTTGATGTGGGTGATGCATTGATGGCGACACTGTTAATGTGGGTGATGATGTTGATGTGGCTGATGCTCATGGTGTGGGTGATGCTGTTGATGATGGCGATGCTGCTGATGTGGGTGATGCCATTGATGAGGATGATGATGTTTATGTTGACGATGAAGCTGATGTGGGCGATGAGGTTGATGTGTGCAATACTGTTCATGTGGGCGATGATGTTGATGTGAGAGATTATGTTGATATCGGCAATGCTGTTGATATGGGCGATGATGTTGATGTTGTCGATACTGTTGATGTGGCTGATGCTCATAATGTGGGCGGTGTTGTTAATGTGGGAGATTATTTTGATATTGGAGATGCTGTTGATGTGGGTGATATTGGTGATGAAGTTGATGAGGTTCATACATTTGATGTGGGTGGTGATGTTGATGAGTGTTGATGTGGACGGTTAGGATGATGCTGTTGATGTGGCCGATGCTGCTAATGTGGGTGATGATATTGATGTGAGTGATGATGTTGATGTGGGTGGAGGTGATTTTGTGTGATGATGTTGATGTGGGCGGTAATGTTGATATGGGCAGTTATGATGATTTGGGCGGAGTTATTCATGTGGCCGACGATGTTGCTGTGGGTGATGTCAATGAAGGCAGAAATGTTCATGAGGGCGGAATTGGTGATGTGTGTGACCAGATGTTGATGTGGGTGCTGATGTTGATGTGCAATGATGTTGATGAGGGTGCAGATATTGTTGTGGGCTATGATGTTGATGTGGCCGATGATGTTGATGTGGGGGATGATGTTGATGTGGGCGATGCTGCTAATGTGGGTGATGATATTGATGTGAGTGATGATGTCGATAAGGGAGATGATGTTGATGTGGGCGGTGATGTTGATGTGGTGGTGATGTTAATGTGGGTAGTGGTGTTGTTGTAGGCGGAGATGTTGATGTGTGATGATGTTGTTGTGGGCAGAGATGTTGATGTGTGTCATGATGTTGATGCGAGCGATAATGTTGTTGTGGGCAGTCATGATGATTTGGACAGAGTTGGTGATGTGGCCGACGATGTTGCTGTTGGTGATGATGTTGATGTGGACGATACAGTTGATGTGGGTGACGATGTTGATGAGGGTCATGCTGTTGCTGTGGGCGATGATGTTGATGTGGGAGATGATGTTGATGTGGGCGATGATGTTGATGTGGGAGATGATGTTGATGTGGGAGATGATGTTGATATGGGCGGTGATGTTACTGTGGGAGATCGTGTTGCTGTGTGTGACGATGTTGATGTGGGCGATGATGTTGCTGTTGGCGATGATGTTGCTGTGGGCAGAGGTGATGATGTGTGATGATGTTGATGTGAGCGGTGATGGTGATATGGGCAGTTATGATGATTTGGGCGGAGTTGTTCATGCGGTCGACGATGTTGCGGTCGATCAATGATGGTTGATGTAAGTGATGATGTTGATGTGGGCGACGTTGCTGAAGTGGCTGATAATGTTGAAGAGGGCGATAAAGTTGATGTGGACAATGCTGTTGATGAAGGTGACGATTTCAATATAGGCAATCATGTTGAGGTAGGTGATGCTGTTGATGTGGGCAATGATGTTTATATGGGTAATGTTGATAAAGGCGGTGTTGTTAATGTGGGTGATACATTGATGAAGACGATGCTATTGGTGTGGATGATGCATTGGTGACAACGCTGCTGATGTTGCCAATGCTGTTGATGATGGCGATGCTGTTGATGTGGTTGATGCGGTGATGCCATTGATGAGGATGATGATGTTGGAGTGGGCGTTGAAACTGATGTGGGCGATGATGTTGATGCAGTGAAGATGTTGATTTATGGCAGCCCGGGGCAGCACGGTGGCACAGTGGTTAGCACTGCTGCCTCACGGCGCTGAGGACCCGGGTTCAAATCCCGGCTCTGGGTCACTGTCCGTGAGGAGTTTGCACATTCTCCCCGTGTCTGCGTGGGTTTCACCCCCACAACCCAAAAATATGTGCAGGATAGGTGGATTGGCCACGCTAAATTGCCCCTTAATTGGAAAAAATAATTGGGTACTCTAAATTTAACAAAAAATAAATAAAAAATAAAGAAAATTATGGCAACCCGATAGCATAGTGGTTAGCACAGTTGCTTCACAGCTCCAGGGTCCCAGGTGCGATTTCTGGCTTGGGTCACTGTCTGTGCTAAGTCTGCATGTTCTCCCCGTGTGTTGGTGGGTTTCCTCCCGCTGCTCTGGTTTCCTCCCACAGTCCACAAATGTGCAGGTTAGGTGGATTGGCCATGCTAAATTGCCCTTAGTGTTCAAAAATGTTGGGTGGGGTTGATGGGTTGTGGGGCTAGGGTGGAGGTGTGGGCTTGGGTGGGGTGCTTTTCCAAGGGCCAGTGCAGACTCGATGGGCTGAATGGCCTCCTTCTGCAATTGTAACTTCTATAATGTGGGTGATACTGTTGATGTGAGCGATACTGTTGATGGGGCAATGTTGATGTTGATGTGGGCGATGCTCTTGATGTGGACAGTGCTGTTGATGTGGTGATGATGTTGATATGGGCGATACTGTTGATGTGGGTGATGCAGTTGATGAGGATGATGATGTTGCTGGGGTGATGATGTTGATGTGGGTGATGATGTTGAAGTGGGTGATACGTTGATGTGGTCAATATGGTTGCTGTGGGTGATGCTCATAATGTGGATGGTGTTGTTGATGTCATTATGTTGACGTCGGCAATGCTGTTGATGTGGGCGATGATGTTGATGTGGGCGACAATGTTGATGTGGGCAATGCGGTTGATGTAGGTAATGCCGTTTATGTGAATGGAAATGTTGATCTGGGTGGTGACGTTGATATGGGTGATGATGTTGATGTGGGTGATGATGTTGATATCTGCAAGCTGTTGATGTGGGTGATGATATTGTTGTGGGTTATGATGTTGATATCTGCGAAGCTGTTGATGTGGGTGATGATATTGTTGTGGGCGATGTGGGCAGCACGGTAGCGGAGTTGTTTCACAGCTCCAGGGTCCCAGGTCGATTCCCATGTTGGGTCACTGTCTGTGTGGAGTCTACATCATCTCCTCGGGTCTGCGTGGGTTTCCTCCGGTTGCTCCGGTTTCCTCTCTCAGTCCAAAGATGGGCAGGTTAGCTGGATTGGCCACGATAAATTGCCCTAAGTGTCCAAAAAGGTGAGGTGGGGTTGCTGGGTTAAGGGGATGGGGTTGAGGTGTGGGCTTAAGTAGGGTGCTCTTTCCATGAGCCGGTGCAGACTCGATGGGCCAAATGGACTTCTTCTGCATTGTAAATTCTATGAGTCTATGATCTGGACGATGCTGATGATGTGGGTGATCCTGTTGATGTGGGCCATGCTATTGATGTGGGTAATGATGTTGATGTGGGTGATGATGTTGATATCTGTGAAGCTGTGGTGGGTGATGCTGTTGATGTGGGTAATGATGTTGATGTGGGTGTTGATGTGGGTGATGCTGTTGATGTGGGTGATGAGGTTGATGTGGGTGATGCTGTTGATGTGAGTAATGATGTTGATGTGGATCATAGAGTTGATGGGGTCAATATTGTTGATGTGGGTGATGCTCATAATATGGATGGTGTTGTTAATGAGGGAGATTATGTTGATATCGGCGATGCTGTTGATATCGGCGATGATGTTGATGTGGACGATGATGTTGATGTGGGTAATGCCGTTGATGTGGGCGATGCTCTTGATCTGAGCGGTGTCGTTGATATGGGTGACGATGTTGCGAATGATGTTGTGGGTGATGATACTGATGTGGCAGATGATATTGATGTGGGCGATGCTGTTGATGTGGGCGATGCTGTTGATGTGGGCGATGCTGTTGATATGGGTGATACTGTTAATGTAGACGATGATGTTGATATCTGCGAAGCTGTTGATGTAGGCGGTGATGTTGATTTGGGGATGCTGTTGATATGAGTGATGATGTTGGGGGTGATGATGCTGATGTGGGCGATGATGCTGATGTGGGCGATAATGTTGATATCTGTGAAGCCGTTGATGAGGACGATGATGTTGGAGTGGGCGTTGAAGCTGATGTGGGCGATGATGTTGATGCAGTTAAGGTGTTGATGTGGGTGATACTGTTGATGGGACAATGCTGATATTGATGTGGCTGATGATGTTGATGTGGGCGATGCTCTAAATGTGGCCGATGTTGCTGATGTGGGTGGTTATGTTCATATCGGCGATGCTGTTGATGTGGATAATACTGTTGATGTGTGTGATGATGTTGATGTATGTGATGATGTTGATGTGGATGATACTGTTGATGTGGGCAATGATGTTGATGTGGGTGATGATGTTGACGTGGATGATACAAGTCATGTTGCAGCTGTACAGAACCTTAGTTAGGCCACACTTGGAGTATAGTGTTCAATTCTGGTCCCCACACTCCCAGAAGGATGTGGAGGCTTTATAGAGGGTGCAGAAGAGATTTACCAGGATGTTGCCTGGTATGGAGGGCATTAGCTATGAGAATAGGTTGAATAAACTTGGGTTTGTTCTCACTGGAAGGAAGGAGGTTGAAGGGCGACCTGATAGAGGTCTACAAAATTATGAGGGGCATAGACAGAATGGATAGTCAAAGACTTTTCCCAGTATCAAGGGGTCAATAACTAAGGGGCATAGGTTTAAGGTGCGAGGGGCAAGGTTTAGAGGAGATGTATGAGGCAAGTTTTTTTACACAGATGGTAGTGGATGCCTGGAACGCGCTGCTGGAGGAGGTGATGGAAGCAGGGACAATAGTGACGTTTAAGGGGCCTCTTGACAAATACATGATTAGGATGGCATTAGAGGGATACGGACCCTCAGATGGGCAGCATGGTCGGCGCACACTTGGAGGGCCGGAGGGCCTGTTGCGTGCTGTACTTTTCTTTTTTCTTTGTTCATTGATACTGTTGATGTGGTCAATACGGTTGATGTGGGTGCTGCTCATAATGTGGATGGTGTCGTTAATGTGATTATGTTGATATTGGCAATGCTGTTGATGTGGATGATGATGTTGATGTGGATGATTATGTTGATGTGGGTGATAATTCTGTTATCTGCGAAGCTGTTGATGTGGTTCATGACGTTGATGTGGGCAATGATGTTGATGTTTGTGATGCTGTTGATGAGGGTGATGCTCTTTATTTGGGCTGTGTTGTTGGTGTGGGTGATGATGTTGATATCGGCGAAGCTGTTGTTGTGGGTGATGATGTTGATGTGAGTGATGATGTTGATGTGGGCGATGATGTTGATGTGGGCGATGGTGTTGATGTGGGTGATGATGTTGATGTGGGCAATGATGTTGATGCGGCCGATGATGTTGATGTGCGCGATGATGTTGATGTGCGCGATGATGTTGATGAGGGCGCTGACGTTGATGTGGAAGATACTGTTAATGTGGGTGCTGATGTTGATGTGGAGATTCTCTTGATGTGGGTCATCAAGATGATGTGGGTGATGATGTTGATGTGGGTGATGCTGTTGATGTGGTCGATCATGTAGATATCGGCGATGCTGTTAATGTCGGTGATAATGTTGATGAGGCCGATGATGTTGCTGTGGGTGATGATGTTGCTGTGGGTGATGATGTTGCTGTGGGTGATGATGTTGCTGTGTGCGATTATGTTGATGTGGGTGATGGTGTTGCTGTGGGCGATGATGTTGCTGTGGGTGATGATGTTGCTGTGGGTGATGGTGTTGGTGACAGTGATGCTCGTGATGTGGGTGATCAAGATGACGATTGTCATGATGTTTATGAGGGAGGTGATTTTGATATTGGCAATGTGTTGATGATGTTGATGAGGCTGATGATGTTGATGTGGGTGATCAAATTGATGTGGGTGGTGATGTTAATGTGGGCGATGATCTTGATGTGGTCAGTACGGTTGATGTGGCTGATGCTCATAACGTGGATGGTGTTGTTGGTGAGCGGGATTATGTTGATATCGGCAAACTATTGACGTGGGTGATGATGTTGATATGGGCGATGCTGTTGATGTGGGTAATGCCGCTGATGTAGATGGTGTTCTACATGCCGTTGATACTAACGGCAGCACGGTAGTGGATAGCACTGTGGCTTCACAGCGCCAGGTTCCCAGGTTCGATTCCCCGCTGGGTCACTGTCTGTGCGGAGTCTGCACGTTCTTCCCGTGCCTGCGTGGGTTTCCTCCGGGTGCTCTGGTTTCCTCCCACAGTCCAAAGACGTGCAGGTTAGGTGGATTGGCTATGATAAATTGCCCTTAGTGACCAAAAAGGTAGGAGGGGTTATTGGGTTACGGGGATAGGGTGGAAGTGAGGGCTTAAGTGGGTCAGTGCATACTCGATGGGCCGAATGGCCTTCCGCACTGTATGTTCAATGCCCTATGTGATGTTGATGTGGGCTATGCTTTTGATCTGGGCGGTGTCGTTGATGTGGATGATGATGTTGATATCTGCGAAGCTGTTGATGTGAGCATTGATGTTGACGTGGCTGATGATGTTGATATTGGCGATGCTGTTGATGTGTGTTATGATGTTGATATTGCCGATGATGTTGATTTGGGTGATGATGTTGATGTGTGTGATGCTGTTGATGTGGCATATGCTGTTGATGAGGGTAATCAAGATGATGTGGGTGATGATGTTGCTGTGGGCGATGATGTTGATGTGAGCAATGATTTTGATGTGGGTGATGATGTTGCTGTGAGTGATGATTTTGATGTGGGTGATGGTGTTGCTGTGGGCGATGATGTTGCTGTGGGCATGATGTTGCTGTGGGCGATGATGTTGATGTGGGTGATGGTGTTGGTGAGAGTGATGCTCTTGATGTGGGTGATCAAGATGATGATTGTCATGATGTTTATGAGGGATGTGATTTTGATATTGGCAATGTGTTGATGATGTTGATGAGGCTGATGATGTTGATGTGGGCAATCAAACTGATGTGGGTGGTGATGTTAATGTGGGCGATGATCTTGATGTGGTCGATACGGTTGATGTGGCCAATGCTCATAACGTGGATGGTGTTGTTGGTGAGCGAGATTATGTTGATATCGGCAAACTGTTGATGTGGGTGATGATGTTGATGTGGGCAATGCTGTTGATGTGGGTAATGCCATTGATGTAGATGGTGTTCTACATGCCATTGATGCAGAGGGCAGCACGGTAGTGGATAGCATTGTGGCTTCACAGCGCCAGGTTCCCAGGTTCGATTCCCCGCTGGGTCACTGTCTGCGTGGAGTCTGCACGTTCTTCCCGTGTCTGCGTGGGTTTCCTCCGGGTGCTCCGGTTTCCTCCCACAGTCCAAAGACGTGCAGGTTAGGTGGATTGGCTATGATAAATTGCCCTTAGTGACCAAAACGTTTAGGAAGGGTTATTGGGTTACGGGGATAGGGTGAAAGTGAGGGTGAAAGTGAGGGCTTAAGTGGGTCAGTCCATACTCGATGGGCTGAATGACCCATGCTCTATGTTCAATGCTCTATGTGATGTTGATGTGGGCGATGCTTTTGATCTGGGCAGTGTCGTTGATGTGGATGATGATGTTGATATCTGCAAAGCTGTTGGCATGGGCATTGATGTTGATCTGGGTGATGCTGTTGACCTGGGTGATAATGTTGCTGTGAGTGATGATTTTGATGTGGGTGATGATGTTGATGTGGGCGATGACGTTAATGTGGGCGATGACGTTAATGTGGGTGATGCTCTAGATGTAGGTGATCAAGATGAGGGCGATGAGGTTAATGTGGGTGATGATGTTGATGTGGGTGATGCTGTTGATGTGGTCGATTATGTAGATATCGGCGATTCTGTTGATATCGGTGATAATGTTGATGAGGCCGATGAAGTTGATGTGGGTGATGATGTTGATGTGGTTGATGATGTTGATGTGGTTGATGATGTTGATGTGGGTGATGATATTGATGTGGGTGATGATGTTGATGTGGGTGATTCTCTTGATGTGGGTAATCAAGGTGATGTGGGTTATGATGATGCTCTTGATGTGTGTGAAGCTGCTGATGAGGGCGATGCTCTTGATGTGGGTGATCAATATGATGAGGGTGATGATGTTGATGTGGATGATGATGTTGATGTGGGCGATGATGTTGATGTGGGCGATGATATTGATGTTGTCGATGATGTTGATGGGGGCGATGATGTTGATATGGGTGAACATGTTGATGTGGGCGATACTGTTGATGTGGGTGATGATGTTGATGTGGGTGATGATGTTGATGTGGGTGATGATGTTGATATCTGCGAGCTGTTGATGAGGGCGATGATGTTGATGTGGGTGATGATGTTGATATCTGCGAGCTCTTGATGAGGGCGATGATGTTCATATTGGCAATGCTGTTGATGTGGTTGATGTTGATGATATTGGCGATGCTGGTGATGTGGGTGGTGATGTTGATGAGGGCAGTGATGTTGATGTGGGTGATGATGTGAATGTGCATGATGCTGTTGATGTGGGTGATGATGCTGTTGATATGGGTGGTGCTGTTGATGTGGGCGATGATGTTGATATCGGCAATGCTGATGATTTTGGTGATCCTAGAATTTACAGTGCAAAAGGAGGCCATTCGCCCATCGAGTCTGCACCAGCTCTTGGAAAGAGCACACTACCCAAGGTCAACACCTCCACCCTATCCCCATAACCCAGTAACACCACCCAACACTAATGGCAATTTTGGACACGAAGGGCAATTTAGCATGGCCAATCCACCTAACCTGCACATCTTTGGACTGTGGGAGAAAACCGGAGCACCGGAGGAAACCCACGCACACATGGGGAGGATGTGCAGACTCCACACAGGAAGTGGCCTAAGCCGGAATCGAACCTGGGACCCTGGAGCTGTGAAGCAATTGTGCTATCCACAATGCTACCGTGATGCCCGTGATGATGTTGATGTGGTCGATGAAGTTGACGTGGGAGATCAAATTGATGTGGGTGATGTTGATGTGGGCGATGATGTTGCTGTGGCCGATGCTGTTGGATATGGGTGATGATCTTGATGTGGGTGATGTTGTTGATGTGGGCGATGATGTTGCTGTGGCCGATGCTGTTGGATATGGGTGATGATCTTGATGTGGGTGATGCTGTTGATGAGGGCGGTGATGTTGATGTGTGCGATGATGTGAATGTGCATGATGCTGTTGATGTGGGTGATGCTGTTGATGTGGGTGATGCTGTTGATGTGGGTGATGATGCTGTTGATATGGGTGGTGCTGTTGATGTGGGCAATGCTGATGTGGGTGATTATTCTGATGTGGGTGATGTTGGCGGTGATGTTGATGTGTGCGATGTTGTACCTGTGAGCAATGATGTTGATGTGGCTGATGTTGGTGATGATATTGATGTGGGCGATATGTTAATGTAGGCGATACAGTTGATGGGGGTGATGCTTTTTAATTGGGCAATTATGTTGATGTGGTTGATGATATTGATGTGGATGCCGATATTGATGTGGACGATGATGTTGATGTGGGCAATGTTTTTAATGGGGACGATGATGTAGATGTGTGCGATGATGTTGATGTGCGTGATGATGTTGATGTGGGTGATTATGTTGACGTGGGCGATGGTGTTAATGTAGGCGATATGGTTGATGTGGGTGATGCTGTTTAAGTGGGTAATTATGTTGATGTGGTTGATGATATTGATGTGGATGCAGATATTGATGTGGGTGATGATGTTGATGTGGATGCAGATATTGATGTGGGCGGTGATGTTGATGTGGATGCAGATATTGATGTGGGCGGTGATGTTGATGTGGGCGATGTTGGTGACATGGGCGATGATGTTGATGTGGACGATGATGTTGATGTGGGCGATGATGTTGATGTGGGCAATGTTTTTGATGGGGGCGATTATGTAGATGTGTGCGATGGTGTTGATGTGGCCGATTATGTTGATGTGGGCGATGGTGTTAATGTAGGCGATACGGTTGATGAAGTTGATATGAGTGATGCTGTTGACGTGGGTGATGCTGTTGATGTGGGTGATGCTATTCATTTGGACAATGATGTTGATTTGGGCGATGATGTTGATGTGGGCGATGGCGTTGATGTGCCTGATGATGTTGATGCGGGTGATGATGTTGATATGTGTAATGCTTTTGATGTGGGTGATGATGTTGATATGAGTGATGCTGTTGATGTGGGTCATGATGTTGATATGAGTGATGCTGTTGACGTCAGTGATGCTGTTGATGTGGGTGATGCTATTGATTTGGGCAATGATGTTGATTTGGGCGATGAGGTTGATGTGAGTGATGATATTGAGGCGGGTGCTGATACTGCTGGGGTGATGATGATGATGTGCTTAATGATGTTAATGTGGGTGATGATGTTGATGAAGGTGATGATTTTGATGATGATGTTGATGAAGGTGATGATGTTGATATGGGTGATGATGTTGATGTGGGCGATGATGTTGATGTGGGCGATGATGTTGATGTGGGCGATGATGTTGATGTGGGTGAGGATGTTGATCTGTGCGATGGCATGGGTGTGGGTAATGCACTGAGGAGGATGATGCTGTTGATGTGGGCGATGATGCTGATGTTGGCGATGACGTTGTGTGGGAGATGATGTTGATGTGGCTGATGACTTTGATTAGGGCGATGCTGTTGCTGTGGGCGATGTTGGAGATGACCTTGATGTGGGCAATGGTGTTAATGTAGGCGATACGGTTGATGTGGGTGATGCCCTTTAAGTGGGTGATGATGTTGATATGGTTGATGATTTTGATGTGGATTCCCATGTTGATGGGCATTGGTGTGGGTGATGCTCTTTAAGTGGGCAATGATGTTAATGTGGGCGAATATGTTGATATTAGCAATGCTGTTAATGTAGGTGATGTGGGCAATGCAGTTGACATTGGTGATGCTGTTGATTTGGGCAATGATGTGGCCGATGACGTTGATGTGGGCGATGACGTTCATGTTGGTGATGACGTTCATGTGGGCGATGACGTTTATGTGGGCGATGACGTTCATGTGGGCGATGACGTTCATGTGGGCGATGACGTTCATGTGGGCGATGACGTTCATGTGGGCGATGACGTTCATGTGGGCGATGACGTTCATGTGGGCGATGACGTTCATGTAGGCGATGACGTTCATGCGGGCAATGACGTTCATGCGGGCAATGACGTTCATGTGGGCGATGACGTCGATGTGGGCGCTGATGTTGATGTGGGTGATGATGTTGATGAAGACAATGATGTTGATATGGCGATTATGTTGATGTGGGCAATGTGATTCAGTCGATTATGTTGATGTGGGCGATGATGTTGATGTGGGCGATGATGTTGATGTGGGCAATGCTGTTGATAAAAGTTATAATGTTGATGTGGGCGATGACATCGAAGAGGGTAATGCATTGAGGAGGTTGATGCTGTTGATAAAACGATGCTACTGATGTGGGCGATGATGTTGATGTGGACAATAATGTTTATAGTGTTGAGGTGGGCGACGCGGTTGATGTGGGTGATGCTGTTGATGTGGCCGAGGATGTTGATGGGAGTGATGATGTTGATGTGTGCGAAGGCATGGAAGTGGGTAATACACGGAGGTGGATGATGCTGTTGATATGGGCGAAGATGTTGATGTGTGCAATGATGTTGATGTGGGCGATGTTGGTGATGTGGGTGATGATGTTATGTTGGCGGTGATGTTGATGTGGCTGATGATGTTGATGAGGGTGACAATATTGATGTGGGTGATGATATTGATGTGATTGATTATGTTGATATGGGTGATGCTTTTGATGTGGGTGATGTTGTTGATACGGGGATGCTTTTGATGTGGGTTATGAAGTTGATATGAGTGATGCTGTTGACGTGGGTGATGCTGTTGATGTGGGTGATGCTATTGATTTGGGCAATGATGTCGATGTGAATGATGATGTCGATGTGGCCGATGACGTCAATATGGGCGATGACGTCCATGTGGGCGATGACGTTCATGTGGGCGATGACGTTCATGTGGGCAATGACGTTCATGTCGGTGATGATGTTGATGTGGGTGATGATATTGATGTGGGCGATTATTTTGATGTGGGTGATGTTGTTGATATGGGTGATGATGTTGATCTGTGTGATGATGTTGATGTGGGTGATGATGTTGATATGAGTGATGCTGTTGACGTCGGTGGTGCAGTTGATGTGGGTGATGATGTTGATGTGGGTGATGATGTTGATGTGGGTGATGCTATTGATTTGGGCAATGATGTTGATTTGGGCGATGAGGTTGATGTGGGTGATGATGTTGATATGGGTGATGATGTTGATCTGTGAGATGCTTTTGATGTGGGTGATGATGTTGATATGAGTGATGCTGTTGACGTCGGTGGTGCAGTTGATGTGGGTGATGATGTTGATGTGGGTGCTGATGCTGCTGGGGTGATGTTGTTGATGTGCGTGATGATGTTGATGTGGGTGATGCTATTGATTTGGGCAATGATGTTGATTTGGGCGATGAGGTTGATGTGGGTGATGAGGTTGATGTGGGTGATGATGTTGATGTGGGTGATGATGTCGATGATGATGTACATATGGGTGATGATGTTGATTTAGGCTATGATGTTGATGTGGGCGATGACGTTGATGTGAATGATGATGTTGATTTGAGTGATGACATGGAAGTGGGTAATGCATTGAGGAGGACGATGCTGTTGATGAAACAATGCTGTTTATGTGGGCGATGATATTTATGTGTGCGATGCTGTTGATGTGGGCGAGGATGTTGATGAGAGTGAGGATGTTGATCTGTGCGATGGCATGGGTGTGGGTAATGCATTGAGGAGGATGATGCTGGTGATGTGGGCGATGCTGTTGATGTGTGTGATTCTGATGATGTGGGCGATGATGTTGATGTGGGCAATGCTGTTGATGAAAGTTATAATGTTGATGTGGGTGATGACATCCAAGTGGGTAATGCATTGAGGAGGATGATGTTGTTGATGCTGCTGATGTGGGCAATGATGTTGATGTGGGCAATAATGTTTATAGTGTTGAGGTGGGCGACGCGGTTGATGTGGGTGATGCTGTTGATGTGGGCGACAATGTTTATGGGAGTGATGATGTTGATGTGTGCGAAGGCATGAAAGTGGGTAATGCACTGAAATGGATGATGCTGTTGATATGGGCGAAGATGTTGATATGTGCAATGATGTTGATGTGGGCGATTTTGGTGATGATGTTGATGTGGGTGATAATGTTGATGTGTGTGATGATGTTATGTTGGCAGTGATGTTGATGTGGCTGATGATGTCGATGTGGACGATGGTGTTAATGTAGGCGATACGGTTGATGTGGGTGATGTTTTTTAAATGGGCGATTATGTTGATCTGGTTGATGATATTGATGTGGATGTCGATATTGATGTGGCCGATGACGTTGATGTGGGTGATGATGTTGATGTGGGCGATGCTGTTGATGTAGTCGCTTATGTTGATAATGGCAACGCTATTGAAGTAAGTGATGATGATGATGTGGGTGATGATGTTGATATGACTAATGCTCTTGATGTGGATGATGTTTTTGATGTGGGTGATGCTGTTGATTTGGGCAATGATATTGATGTGGCCAATGACGTTGATGTGGCCAATGACGTTGATGTGGCCGATGACGTTGATGTGGGCGATGTCGTTGATGTGGCCGATGACGTTGATGTGGCCGATGACGTTGATGTGCGTGATGATGTTGATGTGGGTGATGATGTTGAAGTGGGTGATGATGTTGATGAGATGTGATGATGTTGATGTGGATGATGATGTTGAGAGTGATGATGTTGATGTGGGCGATGACAGTGAAGTGGGTCATGCATTGAGGAGGATTATGCTGTTGATGAAACAATGCTGTTGATGAAACGATGCTGTTGATGTGGGCAATGATGTTGATGTGTGCGATGATGTCGATGTGGGCGATGATGTTGATGAGAGTGATGATGTTGATGTGTGCAAAGGCATGGATGACGGTAATGCATTGAGGTGGATGATGCTGTTGATGTGGGCGGTGCTGTTGATGTGGGTGATGATATTGATGTGTGGTGATAATGTTGATGTGGATGATGATGTTGATATGGGCAATGCTTTTGATTGTGTGATGCTGTTCACATGGATGATGATGTTGATGTGTGCGATGACATTGATGAGAGATGATATTCATCTGGGCGATGATGTTGATGAGAGTAATGATGTTGATGTGGGTGATGACATGGATGTGGGTAATGCATTGAGGAGGATGATGCTGTTGATGTGGGTGATGATGTTGATGTGGGCGATCCTGTTGATGTGGGCGATGATGTTGATGTGGGAGATGATGATGTGGGGATGGTGGTGGTGTGGGCGCGATATTGCTGTCGGTGATTATTTTGGTGTGGGTGATGATGTTGATGTGGGCGATGATGTTGATGTGGGCGATGATGTTGATGTGGGCGATGATGTTGATGTGGGCGATGCTGTTGATGTGGGCGATGCTGTTGATGTGGGTGATGCTGTTGATGTGGATATGATGCTGTTTATGTGGGTGATGCTGTTGATGTGGGTGATGATGTTGATGTGGGTGATGATGTTGATGTGGGTGATGCTGTTGATGCGGGTGATGCTGTTGATGTGGGTGATGCTGTTGATGTTGGCGATGATGGTGATGTGGGCAAAGCTGTTTACGTGTGTGATGACGTTTATGTGGGCGATGATGTTGATGTGGGCGATGATGTTGATGTGGGCGATGATGTTGATGTGGGCGATGATGTTGATGTGGGCGATGATGTTGATGTGGGCGATGATGTTGATGTGGGAGATGATGTTGATGTGGGCGATGATGTTGATGTGGGTGATGCTGTTGATGTGGGTGATGCTGTTGATGTGGATATGATGCTGTTGATGTGGATATGATGCTGTTGATGTGAGTGATGCTGTTGATGTGGGTGATGCTGTTGATGTGGGTGATGCTGTTGATGTGGGTGATGATGTTGATGTGGGTGATGATGTTGATGTGGGTGATGCTGTTTATGCGGGTGATGCTGTTGATGTGGGTGATGCTGTTGATGTTGGCGATGATGGTGATGTGGGCAAAGCTGTTTACGTGTGTGATGACGTTTATGTGGGTGAAGATGTTGATGTGGGCGATGATGTTGATGAAGATGATAGTATAGATATGGACGATTATGTTGATGTGGGCGATGTGGTTGATGACGTTGATGTGGGCGATGATGTTAATGTTAGTGATAAAGTTGATGATATTGATGTGAATGCCGATATTTATGTGGGCGATGCTGTTAATGTGGTCGATTATATCGATGTGGGTGATGTTGGTGATGTGGGCGATGATGTTGTGGGCGATGATGTTCCTGTGGTGATGATGTTGATGTGGCCGATGTTGGTGATGATGTTGACGTGGGTGATGTTTACGATGGGGGTGATGACGATGCTGTGGGCGATGATGTTGATGTAGGCGAGGCTGTTGATGTGGTCGATTATATCGATGTGTGCGATGTTGGTGATGTGGGCGATGATGTTGATGTGGGCGATGATGTTCCTGTGGGGATGATGTTTGGGGCCTCACGGTAGCATGGTGGTTAGCATCAATCGCTTCACAGCTCCAGGGTCCCAGGTTCGATTCCGGCTTGGGTCACTGTCTGTGCGGAGTCTGCACATCCTCCCCGTGTGTGCGTGGGTTTCCTCCGGGTGCTCCGGTTTCCTCCCACAGTCCAAAGATGTGCGGGTTAGGTGGATTGGCCATGCTAAATTGCCCGTAGTGTAAGGTTAATGGGGGGATTGCTGGGTTACGGGTATACGGGTTACGTGGGTTTAAGTGGGGTGATCATTGTTCGGCACAACATCGAGGGCCGAAGGGCCTGTTCTGTGCTGTACTGTTCTATGTTCTATGATGTGGCCGATGTGGGTGATGATGCTGATGTGGGTGACGTTGTTGATGCGGGCGATGATGTTGATTTGGGCAATGCTGGTGATGATGTTGACGTGGGTGATGTTTTCGATGGGGGTGATGATGTTGATGTGGGCGATGATGTTGATGAAGTAAATGATATAGATATGGGCGATTATGTTGATGAGGGCGATGTGGATGATGATGTTGATGTGGGCGATGTGGATGATGATGTTGATGTGGGCGATGATGTGAATGTGGGCGATGCTGTTGAGGTGGGTGATGGCGTTGATGTTAGTGATCAAGTTGATGATATTGATGTGGATGCCGATATTTATGTGGGCAATGATGTTGACGTGGGCGATGCTGTTGATGTGGTCGATTATATCGATGTGCGTGATGTTGGTGATGTGAGCGATCATGTTGATGTGGGCGATGATGTTCCTGTGGGGATTATGTTGATGTGGCCAATGTAGGTGATGATGTTGACGTGGGTGATGTTTTCGATGGGGGTGATGATGATGCTGTGGGCGATGATGTTGATGTGAGCGAGGCTGTTGATGTGGACGATGTTGGTGACGCGGGCGATGATGTTGATGTGGGCGATGATGTTAATGTGGGCGATGATGTTAATATGGCTGATGATGTTGATGAAGGTGATACTGTTGCTGTGGGCGATGACCTTGATGTGGTAATGGTGTTCATGTAGGCGGTACGGTTGATGTGGGTGATGCTCTTTAAGTGAGCGATGGTGTTGATGTGAGCGATGGTGCTGATGTGAGCGATGGTGTTGATGTGAGCGATGATATTGATGTGGATGCCGATATTGATGGGGGCCATGATGTTGATGTGGGCGTTGCAGTTGATGTGGTCAATTATGTTGATGTAGGTGATGTGGGCCATGCTGTTGACATTGGTGATGCTGTTGATTTAGGTGATGATGTGGATGTGGGCAATGATGTTAATGTGGCCGATGATGTTGATGTGGAAGATAATAATCTGGGTGATGATGTTGATGTGGGTGATGATGTTGCTGTGGGCGATAATGATGATGTGGGTGATGATGTTGATGTGGGTGATGATGTTGATCTGGCTGATGATGTTGATGAAGGCAATGCTTTTCATGTGGGTGATGATGTTGATTTAGGCGATGATGTTGATGTGGGTGATGATGTTGATGTGGGTGATGATGTTGATGTGGGTGATGATGTTGATATAGGCAATGCTTTTGATGTGGGTTATGCTGTTGATATGGGTAATGCTGTTGATTTGTGCGATGTCATTGATGTGGCTGATGATATTGATGTGGGCAATGATTTTGACGTGGGTGATGCTTTTTGATGTGGCTGATGATGTTGATGAGGGTGATGATGTTGATGTGGCTCATGATGTTGATGAGGGCAATGATATTGATGTGGGCGATGATGTTGATGTGAGTGATGATGCTGTGTGGACGGTAATGTTGAGGTGCCTGATGATGTTGATGAGGGCGATGATGTTGATCTGGGTGATGCTGTTAATGTGGGTGATCTTGGCAATGTGGGCAATGACGTTGATGTGGGCGATGGTGTTAATGTAAGCGATACGGTTGATGAGTGTGATGCTCTTTAAGTGGGCGATTATGTTGATGGTATTGATGTGGGTTCCAATATTGATGTGGGCGATGATGTTGATGTGGGCGATGATGATGTTGATGTGGGCGATGATGATGTTGATGTGGGTGATGATGTTGATGTGGGCGATGATGATGTTGATGTGGGCGATGATGTTGATGTGAGGGATGATGGTGATGTTGATGTGGGTGATGATGTTGATGTGGGCGATGCTGTTGATGTGGGCGATGATGTTGATGTGGGTGATGCTGTTGATGCGGGCGATGATGCTGATATGGGTAATGATGTTGATGTGGGCGATTATGTTGATGTACGTGAAGATGTTGATGTGGGCGATATTGTTGATATTGCCGATTATTTTGATGTGGGTGCCGAGGTTGATGTGGGCGACACATAGGACATGGAACAGTACAGCACAGTACAGGTCCTTCGGCTCACGATGTTTTGCCGACCACTTATCCAAATCTAAGGTCAACCTAACTTACATCCCTTCAATTTACTGCTGTCCATGTGCCTGTCCAAGAGTCACTTAAATGTCCCTAATGACTCGGACTCCACCACCTCTGCTGGCAGTGTATTCCACACACCCACCACTCTCTGTGTAAAGAGCCTACCTCTGACATCTCTCCTATACCTTCCTCCAATGTCCCCTCACGACAGCCATTTCCGCCCTGGGGAAAAGTCTCTGGCTATCCACTCTATTCATGCCTCTCATCAACTTGTACACCTGTATCAAGTCACCTCTCTTCCTTCTTTGCTACAGTGAGAAAAGCCCTCGTTCCCTCAATCTTTCCTCATACTACATGCCCTCCATTCCAGGCAGCATCCTGGTAAATCTTCTCTCCAAAGCATCCACATCCTTCCTATAATGAGGCGACCAGAACTGGACACAATATTCCAATTGTGTTGATGTTGGTGATGCTGTTGATGTGGGCGATGATGTTTAGTGGGCGATGATGTTTAGTGGTCGATGCAGTTGATGTGGGCGATGCTGTTGATGTGGGCGATGCTGTTGATGTGGGCGATGATGTTGACGTGGGTGATGCTGTTCTGCGGCCCAGGGCAGCACGGTAGCATTGTGGATAGCACAATCGCTTCACAGCTCCAGGGTCCCAGGTTCGATTCCGGCTTGGGTCACTGTCTGTGCGGAGTCTGCACATCCTCCCCGTGTGTGCGTGGGTTTCCTCCGGGTGCTCCGGTTTCCTCCCACAGTCCAAAGATGTGCAAGTTAGGTGGATTGGACATGATAAATTGCCCTTTGTGTCCAAAATTATTCTTAGTGTTGGGTGGGGTTACTGGGTTATGGGGATAGGGTGGATGTGTTGACCTCTGTAGGGTGCTCTTTCCAGGAGCCGGTGCAGACTCGATGGGCCGAATGGCCTCCTTCTGCACTGTAAATTCTATGATCTATGTTGAATAGGCGATGCTGTTTATGTGGGAAATGATGTTGACGTGGGCGAAGCTGTTCTGTGGGTCTTCAAGTTAATGTGGGTGATGCTGTTGATGTGGGCGATGATGGTGATGTGGGCGATGATGTTGATGTGGCCGATGATGTTGAGTGGACGATGCTGTTGATGTGGGCAATGATGTTGATGTGGGCGATGATGTTGATGTGGGCGATGATGTTGACGTGGCCGATGATGTTGAGTGGACGATGCTGTTGATGTGGGCAATGATGTTGATGTGGGCGATGATGTTGATGTGGCCGATGATGTTGAGTGGACGATGCTGTTGATGTGGGCGATGATGTTGATGTGGGCGATGATGTTGATGTGGCCGATGATGTTGAGTGGACGATGCTGTTGATGTGGGCAATGATGTTGACGTGGGTGATGCTGTTCTGTGGGTCTTCAAGTTAATGTGGGTGATGCTGTTGATGAGGATGATGTTGTTGAAATGGGCGATCAAGTTGATGTGGATGATGCTGTCAATGTCGGCAATCAAGTTGATGTGGGCGGTCAAGTTGATGTGAATAATTATGTCGATTTGAGTGACAATGTTGTAGACGATGCTGGTGTGAGTGATGATGTTGATATGAGCGATGGTGTTTATGTGGGCTATGGTGGTGATGAGGGTGATGCTGTTGATGTGGGTGACGATGTTGCTGTCGGTGGTGATGTTAATGTGGGCATGCTGTTGATATGGATGATTTAGTTGATGATGTTGATATGGGTGATGATGTTGATGAAAAATGAAAATCGCTTATTGTCACGAGTAGGCTTCAATGAAGTTACTGTGAAAAGCCCCTAGTCGCCACATTCCGGCGCCTGTCCGGGGAGGCTGGTACGGGAATCGAACCGTGCTTGTGGGCGATGTTGACGTGGGCGATGATGTTGGTATTGGCAATGCTGGTGATACTGTTGATGTGGGTGATGATGTTGATGTGTGCGATGGTGATGAGTCTGATGATGTAAACGTAGCTGATATGGTTGATGTTTGGTAATGCTCCTTAAGCGGGCAATTCTGTTGACGTGGTTGATGATATTGATGTGGGTGACGATGTTGATGTGGGCGATGATGTTGATGTGGGCGAAGATGTTGATGTGGGCGATGATGTTGATGTGGGCGATGATGTTGATTAGAACGATGCTGGACAGAGTAGATCGGAAAAACTGTTCCCACTGGAAGGATCAAGAACAAAAGGGCACAGATTTAAGGTAATTGGCAGACGAAGCAACGGTGACATGAAAAACCTTTTGATCCAGCGAGTGTTTAAGATTTGGAATGCTTTGCCTGAGAGAGTGTGGTGAAGACAGATTCGATAGAGGTAGTCAAGATGGAATTGGATTATTTTTAGAAAAGAAAGAATTTGCAGAGCGATGTGGAGATTGGGGGGGGGGGGGGGAATGGTATGAGGTGAACTGTATTTTTGGAGAGCCAGCACAGATATGATGGACTGAATGGACTCCTTTGCTGTAATCACTCTATGAGCTTGTTTCTGTCGCAAATCAAATGATGATGTTGTAACACACCCTGAGACTTTAGCCTCACTACAGATGGGCTTTAACTCATTCTTTTGGGTTATGCATGGTTTAAAAACACCTGATAATTCCTATGTATCTTTCACAGATAGATGCAATTAGTGACAAGCATAAAGCTGGGAAGTGATGTTTGAGATAAATCATAGATGGCCAAGGATCTATGTCAGTAATCTTTTGTCCCCTTAATATAGACCATGTGCACAAGGTTTTCCTGCATTCTTTCCTTGAAGAGATGATTAGTACCTTGTCATTTTACGGCTATGCCAGAACACAAAGTTACCAATGTGGACGGTCAGTAGTTTTATCAAGAAACCCATGTGCCAATCAAAAATGTTCTCTCTCCTGCTCTTGATAATCCAAAAATCATCAAGATAAGCCACTGTTCTCAATGATGGAACTATGGGAGGTAGTCAGTTTGATATTACAACCAGCTGGGACAGAGCCTAATAGAATTACATTTCTCCTCTCAAGTTCTGATGAAGAACCAAAAGGACTCCAAACTTTAGCTCTGTTTCCTGCTCCCCACAGATGCTACCAGATCTGCTGAGTTTTTTCAGCATTCTCTGTTCTTCTTTCAGTTTCCAGCATCCACAATATTTTGCTTATTCTATTAGAATTGAACCCACATTAGGCTGATTTAGTCAAATTTCAAGCTGATCACTGAACAGGGTGATCTGCAAATTATTTTTACTTCATGAAGTCTTCATTGCATTAATTGGAAAACAATGGTGAAGAACCAGAAACCTCTATACACAGTGCATAGAGAGAGGATACAGACCGTGTGACACCAACAGCTCACTTGACATTTCAATGAATCATTTAACATTTTAAAGTTGTATTTGCACAAGCCACGGGGGTTTATGATCAAGATATTCGATGACAAGCTGTGGAATAATGAATTCAAAATCTACGCATAAAGATTTGCTGAGCTAGTTGTGACTTTGAGATTTGTTTTCAGACTTCTCACATTCAGAAAGTAAATTTTCTGGTCAGGTTCCTGTGTAAATGTCCGCAAAATGTCAATTTAAAAAAAAGAGAAATGTTGTTTGTAGAAATTTTTAAAATGGTATTTGTACATTTCTTTTCAAAATTCCAGTGAATTTCCAGAATACTGTTCACCTCACTATCAGCAACCCACAGATTATTTTGGGGTCTGTTGTGGAGATTGCCTCTACTCTTTTTTTTGAACAGTGCAACAACCTCCACAAAGGACCTGTGGCATCTGAACAGGACAAAAAATAGTGAGCCTCTTCAATCAGATTAAAGAATTCTCATTGAGGCTTGCCAATGCAAACCAGGAAAAGAACATTTGATTGAAATGGCGTGTATAACATAGGACATATAGTGCAGAAGGAAGCCGTTTGGCCCATCGAGTCTGCACTTAAGCCCTCACTTCCACCCTATTCCCGTAACCCAATAACCCCTCCTAACCTTTCTTGGACACTAAGGGCAATTTTGTAGCATGGACAATCCACTTAACCTGCATGTCTTTGGATTGTAGGAGGAAACCGGAGCACCCAGAGGAAACCCACACGGACACAGGGAGAATGTGCAGACACTGCACAGACAGTGACCCAGCAGGGAATCGAACCTGGGAACCTGGCGCTGTGAAGCCACAGTGCTATCCACTTTTTTACCTTGCTGGTCATAGAAAATGAAATAACGATTGGGAAATACAGATGGGATTAAGGGAGAGAGAGAGAGACAAAAGAGGCAGACTGAAAGTTAAAACAATGTTTTTTTTAAAAACCTCCTGCGCTATTCGTTTTTTCAAGGGACCAAAACTCTAAAATTACATTTTGGAGGGTCAGGGGTCAATTATTAACAATTTGGAAAAGGACACAATGGAACTTATTGATGTCAGAATGACTACATAATTCACGGCGCCGAGGTCCCAGGCTCTGGGTCACTGTCCGTGTGGAGTTTGTACCTTCTCCCCGTGTTTGCATGGGTTTCACCCCCACAACCCAAAGATGTGCAGGCTAGATGGATTGGCCATGCCAAATTGCCCCTTAATTCGAAAAAAAATGAATTGGGTACTCTAAATTTATTTTAAAAAAGAATGACTACATGATGACATCAGTAAGTTCCATCACACCATCAGACTCACCATGGACTACTCTCCAAAATCGGTTACATTCTTTGACACACCATCAAGGACGGTTACCCCAGTACTTTGCTTTACCGCAAGTCCACGGATAACCTCACGATGCTCCACTTCTCCAGTTTCCACCTAAGTACATTAAAGAAGCCATCCCCTATGGACAAGTCCTCCGTGTACACAGGATCTTCTCAGACGAGGAGAGGTGTAACAGACATCTACAGACGCTGAAAGATGCCCTCGTACGAACGGGATATGGCGCCCGACTCATGGATCGACAGTTCCAACGCGCCACAACAAAAAACCGCACCGACCTCCTCAGAAGACAAACACGGGACACAACCGACAGAGTACCCTTCGTCGTCCAGTACTTCCCCGGAACAGAGAAACTACGACATCTTCTTCGCAACCTTCAACACATCATCATTGAAGACAAACATCTTGCCAAGGTCATCCCCACACCTCCACGACTTGCCTTCAAACAACCGCGCAACCTCAAGCAAACCATTGTTTGCAGAAAACTACCCAGTCTTCAGAACAGCGACCACCACACCACACACCCTGCCATGGCAATCTCTGCAAGACGTGCCAGATCATCGACATGGGTACCACCATTACACATGAGAACACAACCCACCAGGTACGTGGTACATACTCGTGCAACTCGGCCAATGTTGTCTACCTCATACGCTGCAGGAAAGGATGTCCCAATGCGTGGTACATTGGCAAGACCATGCAGATGTTGCGACAACGGATGAACCGACTTCGCGCGGCAATCGCCAGGCAGGAATGTTCCCTTCCAGTCTGGGAATACTTCAGCAGTCAAGGGCCTTCAGTCTCTAATCTTCGGGTAAGTATTCTACAAGGCGGCCTTCAGGACGTGCGACAACGCAGAAACGTATAGCCAAGTTCCGCACGAGTACGGCCTCAACCGGGACCTTGGATTCATGTCGCATTACATTCACTCCTAACAATCTGGCCTGGGCTTGAAAATCCTACTAACTGCCCCGGCTTGAGACAATTCACACCTCTTTATCCCTCTCTCCAGTGGCTCCGTCTGGACCTGTAGACTTAATTACCTGCAAAGACTCACAATCAAAGTATCAACTTGCATTTTTGACTTTGTCTATATATATGTTTCTGGAACCTACCTCTTCATTCACCTGAGGAAGGAGCAGTGCTCTGAAAGCTAGTGATTCGAAACAAACCTATTGGACTTTAGCCTGGTGTTGTAAGACTTCTTACTGTGTTCATAACTGAAGTCTTCATCCCAGGTACTATTCTCATGAGTTTTTACGGTATTCTCTCCAAAGTCTTCACATCCTTCCTAAAATATGGCACCCAGAATTGGATGCAATACTTCAGCTGAGATTGAACTCGTGACTATACAGGTTAAACATTACCTGCTTGCTCTTACACTCTATGCACTCATTAATCAAGCCTTGGACACTGTATACTTTATTAGCTGCTCTCTCAACCTGTAATGTTATCTTCAATGACTTATGCACCAAGTCCTTCTGCCTACACCCCCTTTTGAATTGTATCTTTTATTTTGTATTGTCGCTGCATGTTCTTCACATCAAAATTAATCACATCACATTTCTCTGCATTGAACTTCATCTGCCACCAGCTCACCCACTCATTCAACTGGTCTATTTCCTTTTGAAGTTCTACACAGTCCTCCTTGTTGCACGGAGTTTGATACCACTCACTAGGTCTTAATGAAGTCTTTGTAATCTTAAATAGATTCACTATGTATTTATTAACTACAAGAGCCACATACACATCTACAGTAAAGTGTTCCAGCTAGGAGCTGTTTCATGTCTGCGTGTGCACTATGTCCAACATAGTGGTCTGGCACGTTTAGGGTTAACGTGGGTACCGTATTGCCCACACAGTGAGGTAAGAGAACACATGCACCACACCCAGGGGTCAGTATAGTGTTGAACAGTATAGTGTTGCACAAGCAAGCATGGAAACAGCACCTGTCTGGAACTCTTTACTGTAGATATGTGCAGAGTACTTGAAATTAATAAATACATACTGTTAATCTATTAAAGATTACAAAGACTTCATTAAGCCCTATGCTGTTGGTAGCTTAAAAATGTTTAGTTTTAGTGTGACTATCATTTTGCAGTTTGAATTAATATGTTATTCAGCATTTTCTGCTAAAATTGATGGAAGACATTTTAATAAAAAACTAAACCAGTATTATTGGAAACCAACCATATTAGATAAGTAGACAGTCTTAATGGTGAAACAATTAAAGAATAAGTACTTCATTAATAGATATGATAGAAAGGTTGGAAATGTAATATGGAACACAAACGTTTATGAATTTTGTAATTATTAAAAACATTTTTTTTTTTTTAAAGAGCATCCAATTTTTTTTTCCAATTAAGGGGCAATTTAGTGTGGCCGATCCACCTACTCTGCACATCTTTGGATTGTGGGGATGGAACCCACGCGGTCACGGGGAAAATGTGCAAACTTCACACGGACAGTGACCCGGGGCCGGATCAAACCGGGGTCCTCAGTGCTGTAGGCAGCGGTGCTAACCACTGCACCACCATGCCGCCCCCCACTTTTGTAATTATAAGCATATTATTAACACTTGATTATTAATAGACTTTAAAAGTGCTGTGAGAATAAGATTATTGTGTGCTTCTCAGGCCACAGAATAAGGACATAACATAAATGCTAACATTGAGTAGGAGAACTGAATAGGGGCTTGTCTAGGGGCCTTAACTCCAGACGACAGACAGCTATGTTGACCAATTATTGGTCAAGACCCAAGCCTACCTCAAGATATGAGATGTAGTTTGAGAAGAAGCATTGTCTTAAAGCTGAAAAAACATGCCTAGTCAGCTAAAACCAATAGACTAATTCGTATTTCATTATCAAGAAAAAAAACGGGGCAGCAGGGTAGCATGGTGGTTAGCATAAATGCTTCACAGCTCCAGGGTCCCAGGTTCGATTCCCGGCTGGGTCACTGTCTGTGTGGAGTCTGCACGTCCTCCCCCTGTGTGCGTGGGTTTCCTCCGGGTGCTCCGGTTTCCTCCCACAGTCCAAAAGATGTGCGGGTTAGGTGGATTGGCCATGCTAAATTGCCCGTAGTGTCCTAATAAAAGTAAGGTTAAGGGGGGGTTGTTGGGTTACGGGTATAGGGTGGATACGTGGGTTTGAGTAGGGTGATCATGGCTCGGCACAACATTGAGGGCCGAAGGGCCTGTTCTGTGCTGTACTGTTCTATGTTCTATGTTCTAAGATGTTAGAGACCAATTGGCTATTTTCCAACAATTCGCTAAGGTGAGCTTTCAATTTGGAAGATATAAAAAAAGAAGCCATGTTGGGCAGAGAGGAAGAACATAGAACATATAGTGTCGAAGGAAGCCATTCAGCCCATCGAGTCTGCACCAACCCACTTAAGCCCTCACTTCCACTATCCCCGTAACCCAATAACCCCTCCTAACCTTTTTGGACACTAAGCAATTTATCGTGGCCAATCCACCTAACCTGCATGTCTTTGGACTGTGGGAGGAAACCAGAGCACCCGGAGGAAACCCACGCAGACACGAGGAGAACGTGCAGACTCCATACAGACAGTGACCCAGCGGGTAATCGGACCTGGGACCCTGGCGCTGTGAAGCCACAGTGCTATCCACTTGTGCGACCGTGGATGGGCAGAGGGAGACAGACACAGGCGTAAAGAAAAAGACGTAGGTAGCAAGGGGGAGAGAGGCAAAGGCAGAGAAGAACTGAGGTGGGAAGAGAGGAATGAGCTGAGAGCTGTGGTCTGAGAAGTATGGCGAGAAGTCTGTTCAATTATTAAAGTTAAGCTTTATTCTTTCACTTTTTTTTAATATAATTTTTATTGGAATTTTTTACAGAAAATATAAAACATAACGACAAACAATGAAATGCAACAAAATAACCCATAATAACTGTAACACCCCCAGACCGTATTGACGCATGTATCCCATCCCCCACCCCCCCCAACGAACAACAAAAGAACTTAAAAATAAATTAAAATTAAATAAACAAAGTCATCGTCCGCCCCCCTCACCTTTTCCCTCCCCCTCACCTTTTCCCTCCCCCCTCACCTTTTCCCTCCCCCTCACCATTTCCCTCCCCCCCTCACCTTTTCCCTCCCCCCTCACCATTTCCCTCCCCCCTCACCATTTCCCTCCCCCCCTCACCTTTCCCTCCCCCCCTCACCTTTTCCCTCCCCCCTCACCTTTTCCCTCCCCCCTCACCTTTTCCCGCCCCCTCACCTTTTCCCCGCCCCCTCACCTTTTCCCTCCCCCCTCACCTTTTCCTCCCCCCTCACCTTTTCCCTCCCCCCCTCACCTTTTCCCTCCCCCCCTCACCTTTTCCCTCCCCCCCTCCCCTTTTCCCCTCCCCCCCTCCCCTTTTCCCTCCCCCCCTCCCCTTTTCCCTCCCCCTCCCCTTTTCCCTCCCCCTCCCCTTTTCCCTCCCCCCCCTCCCCTTTTCCCTCCCCCCCTCCCCTTTTCCCTCCCCCCCTCCCCTTTTCCCTCCCCCCCTCCCCTTTTCCCTCCCCCCCCTCCCCTTTTCCCTCCCCCCCTCCCCTTTTCCCTCCCCCCCTCCCCTTTTCCCTCCCCCCTCACCTTTTCCCTCCCCCTTCCCCCCCCCGGGTTGCTGCTGCTACTGTCCCCGTACCCTATCGTTGAGCCAGAAAGTCGAGAAAAGGTTGCCACCGCCTAAAGAACCCTTGTACCGACCCTCTCAGGGCGAATTTGACCTTCTCTAGCTTAATGAAACCCGCCATTTCATTGATCCAGGTCTCCACGCTTGGGGGCCTCGCATCCTTCCATTGTAGCAAGATCCTTCGCCGGGCTACTAGGGACGCAAAGGCCAGCACATCGGCCTCTTTCGCCTCCTGCACTCCCGGCTCCACCCCAACCCCAAAAATCCCGAGCCCCCATCCTGGCTTGACCCTGGATCCCACCACCCTCTACACCGTCCTCGCCACCCCCTTCCAGAACTCCTCCAGTGCCGGGCATGCCCAGAACATATGGGCATGGTTCGCTGGACTCCCCGAGCACCTGACACACCTGTCTTCACCCCCAAAGAACCTACTCATCCTCATCCCAGTCATGTGGGCCCGGTGCAGCACCTTGAATTGGATGAGGCTAAGCCGCGCACATGAGGAGGAAGAATTAACCCTCTCCAGGGCATCAGCCCATGTTCCGTCTTCGATCTGTTCCCCCAGTTCCCCCTCCCACTTAGCTTTCAGCTCCTCTACTGACGCCTCCTCCGCCTCCTGCATAACCTTGTAGATATAAGATATCTTCCTCTCTCCGACCCAGACCCCCGAAAGCACCCTGTCACTCACCCCCCTCGTGGGAAGCGAAGGGAATCCCTCCACCTGCCGCCTAGCAAATGCCTTTACCTGCAGATACCTGAACATGTTCCCCGGGGGGAGCCAAAATTTCTCCTCCAACTCCCCCAGGCTCGCAAACCTCCCATCAATAAACAGGTCCCTCAGCTGTCTGATGCCCGCTCTGTGCCGACCCTGAAATCTCCCATCAATGTTCCCCGGGACGAACCTATGGTTCCCCCTTAACGGAGCCTCCATCGAGCCCCCCACTTCTCCCCTATGTCACCTCCACTGCCCCCAAATCTTGAGGGTAGCCGCCACCACCGGACTCATGGTATACCTCGTAGGAGGGAGCGGCCACGGCGCCGTTACCAGGGCCTCCAGGCTTGTATCTCCACAGGACGCCCTCTCCATCCGTTTCCATGCTGCCCCCTCCCCCTCCATTACCCACTATTCTTTCACTGTTAATTACTGTTTATTGCTGTTAATACTTTGCTTTTTATCTTTCTGACTTTTTACCTATTTAATGACTTTACGAGACGTTGAGATCGGAATCCCACCATTGTGGGTGGGATCACCAGTTTCAGGTGTGTGCCGTTCAGTGCTCATCCCCATTAATGGAAACCAGACAGAACGACACTTGTGGAGGTCTCCAAGGGGATCAGAAGCCTCCAGGTGTTTGTCCCCTGGGCAGGGCTGCACCTTGGCACTTCTAGAGACATCCAAACACTTTGGCATTGCCAGATTGGCAGAGGAAGGATACCAGGCTGGCAGTGCCAAAGTATCTGGCTGGCATTTTTCCCACACTGGGATTCAGGGTGCCCTGCATGTGTGAGGTAGGGTGCGGGGGGCCCCGAGGACTCCCTTATAGGAGAGTTGGGGCTTGAGGGTGCGTGGAGGTCGTGTTGGGGAGTCGAAAATTTAGGATGTTATTTTTGGCTCGCCGGAACTTCTTGGCGATGAGTTCCTCACTGGGGCCCTGAATTGAAATAGTCTTGCGATAGATAGCCTAGTGTTTCTCAGCGCATTCTTAAACCTATTTGACCATGCGAGACTCCGATTGCACCATCTTGCAAGATCTGGTTAGATATTGTGAGACATTGTCAAGGAGCCCAAGGGAGGCCTCTCCCGACATTTAGCGCCCGTGTCCCGCTCCAATTCTGGGGGATAATGTGGGACTGAGTACAATAACCCAATAGGTTCTAGACCCTTATGCAGGACTTCTCCTCAGTATTCACAATGCTTCCAAGTGTCATATCTTCCATAAATTTTGAAATTGTGCATATACAACAAGGTCCAGATAATAATCAGGAAAAGCAAGGGTCACTGACCCCTTTTTTCCAGCCCCCAAATCCTCCATTAACCACTACTCTCTGTTTTCTGCCACTCAGCCAATTTTGTATCATGTCCCTTTTATTCATGAGCTCTAACTTTGCTCACAAGTCACTTGTGTGGCACTTTATCAAATGCCTTTTGTAAGTCTATAATAACAGCAATGCCCTCATCAACCCCTTGTTATCTCATCAAAAAACTACCGCAAGTTGGTTAAACATTACAGTATTATCTTTTAATAAATCCATGCTGGCTTTCATTAAGTAACCCAAATTTATACATGTTAAGATTCATTTTGTCCCAAATTATTGTTTCTAGAAATTTTCCCACAACCAAAGTTAAACTGACTAACCAAAAGGTTAGGTGGGGTTACTGCGTTACGGGGACAGTGTGGAGGTGTGGGCTTAAGTAGGGTGCGAGGGCCGATGCTGACTCAATGGGCTGAATGGCCTCCTTCTGCACTGTAAATTCTATTGCTTTTGACTGCACTGTGGTTGCTGGGCTTATCTTTACACTTTTTTTGAAGAAGGATGTAACATTTGCACTTCTCCAGTCCCCTGGCAAAACCACTGAGTGGGATTCTCCGTTTCTGAGACCAAGTGTTAACACCCACGCAGTATTCGTGGACATTCACGACAGCAAACCGGCACCGAAACTGGATCAATTCAACGACTGTGGAGGGGCTAGCACCAGGGTGAAACATGGAACACAATCGATTCCAAGGAAAAACGGTGCATGATTCGGCAA
This sequence comes from Scyliorhinus canicula, assembly GCF_902713615.1. Taxonomy (NCBI): domain Eukaryota; kingdom Metazoa; phylum Chordata; class Chondrichthyes; order Carcharhiniformes; family Scyliorhinidae; genus Scyliorhinus; species Scyliorhinus canicula. The sequence continues at coordinate 148,810,735 of NC_052155.1, forward strand.
GCCCGTGATTGACACTTGGGAGACTGACAAGCTGTCGCCCCATATACACACTTCACTCCCCACGCACACTCATCCCAGCCAACAAGATGGCACTGGTTGTGCTGGAGCGTACCCATACAGCTGATGGGTTGGCTGGGGCCAGAGGGCACCTAGAGGGATGGCTTGGGCAGACACCTATACGACCCGTGACCCTAAGTTCACAGTGAACTGTTAGCGGCATGTGCAGCTGCATGGCTGCCTTGCTGGCTGTGCCCGTCCACCCTGACCCCACAGCCCACTACCTGGCCACCCCACAGGCCAGCGGCACAACTGTCAGCAAACTAGGGCAACGTTGGACACTTTCCGTGTCCCATCTCTCTCTCCCTCAGCAGCCACGACACTGGTTTCACAATTTTTAAATGCACAAGTGAACTGCGCGTCGGGAACTCGGCCCATCAGAGACAGGGCATCGCGGAGGCCTCGGAGAATTTTGTGTCGGGCCCACTAATGTCATGCAAACGGTGTTTACAGTACGTGCGTTCCAGACCGCATTGATGCCACTGTCAAGGCGACAGAGACTTGCGATTTGGCGTTGATTTAGTGTCAGAATCTAAACTCCGACCAATCGCATTTTATGATTTTTGGCATCAGCCGACGGAGAATCCCGCCAGCCGTGCCTAAGGAACACTGAGTAATGATGGCCAGTGCCTCCACAGTTTCCACATTCACTTCCCTCAGTTTCCTTGGATGCACCTCATCAGGTCTTGGTGCCTATCAACTTTAAGTTTTAAGTAGACCCAATACTTCCACCCTTAACAATTTTGAACTCTTCTAGTGTCTGAATTACTTTCTCTTTAATCATGGTTTGGGTAGCATCATCTTGCTTGGTAACGACAGATGCAAGATTTGAGAGAGCAAAATGTTGGCATGGGTGTATCCAAAATAAAATTTCACTTGTAAATATTCCACATTACATTGGTTTCACTTTGTTCATGTGTATATCATTATTCTTTGTTGAGGCTAGCTTAGTCAAAGAGCTAAATGTACTGGCACACCTCCTGTTTTCCATTGACACTTACAGGGGAGATAGGGGTCTTCCCTTTGTGTGGAAGCAATGTTTTGTCTGTTCACTCTTTAATGACTGTTCATGTTAGTGTCCAATATTGCAATCACCACTCTGTGGGATATGGCTGAACTTTGAGGTACAGCTGAATCTCCCTTCTCTGCATTGTAAAGAACTGATGCACGAGGACACCAAGGTCTCGCTGAATATCCACCCCTCTCAATTTCACCCATTCAAATAAAAATCTGCCTTCCTATTTTTGCTGCCAAAGTGGATAACTTCACATTTATCCATGCTTTACAGAATCTGCCATGCATATGCCCATTCACGCAGACGGTCCAAATTCCACTGGGACCCTGGTGCTGTGAAGCCACAGTGCTAGCTACTTGTGCTTCCCTAATCTAATATCTCTCATTTCCTTTGTAATGGTTTGGTCACAGTTCCCTTTGTACTCTTGCGCCAAATAGAAATAAATAACTTTTGGAGTTCATCCATTCATTCTTTGAATGCCTGTCATTGCTGTCCACTCTCCTTCCTTTCAGTAATGTTTCCCAGCCCATCATAGTCAACTCATGCCTCATACCATCATAGTTACCGTTGTTGAGATTCAGGACCCTAGTCTTAGAATCAACTACCTCACTCTCCACCATGATAAATAATTCTATCATATTATGGTCACTCATCCCCAAGGGTTCTCTCACAACTATGTTGCCAACTAATAATTTCTTATTGCACAACACACAGCCCAAGATGGTCTGTTCCCTTGTTGGTTCCTCAATGTATTGGTCCAGAAAACCATCTTGTATACAGTCCAGAAATTCCTCCTCTATTGTACTGTGACTAATTTGAGTCACCCAATCTATATGCATATTAAAGTCACCCATAATCACAGATGTTCCTTTAGCGCATGTATCTCTGATTTCCTGTCTAATGCTATTATGAACATTATCACTGCAGTTTGTTGATCTCTATACCACCCCTACGAACGTTTTTGTCGGGTGGTGTTTCTTAACTCAACCCATACAGATTCCACATTGCCTGTGCTAATATCTTTCCTCAATATTGTGTCAACATTTTCTTTAATCGATAATGCAACTCCACCACCTTTTCCTTTCTTCCTGTCCTTCTTAAAAACTGAATAGCCCTCAATGTTTAGTTCCCATCCTTGGTCACCTTGGAGCCATGTCTCCATCGTCCCAACTATATCGTACCCCTTTAATCTATCTGCGCAAATGTTTCATCCATTTTATTTCGAATGCTCCGAGCATTCAAGTACAAAATCTTAAGGCTAGTCCTTTTAACATTCCTTGACCAGTCCCACTTAATTTTTACACTGTCGTTATCTGATACCTGGATCTCCCTCCCTAACAGCACAGTATGTTTACCGACACCACAGGGACTGCAGCGGTTCAAGAAGGCAGCTCACCACCAGCTTGTAAAGGGCAATTAGCAACTGCTTGTGGTAACTGAACAACTGCAATTTCTGTTTCCATATGCTGACAAGTTATCACATTTTGCACTGTGCTTCAGCACTGAATTAGATAGCAGCAAACTCTTTCCAAGCATCTGTTTTTAGTGGGTGTCTCAACACCAGGATGCTACTTACGCTCTCTGGCTATATTCTGGGGAAACACCCTCATTTTCTTACTTCGCTGTGCGCACCTGTGCTCCCAACATACTATGTACTGTTGAGCCTCCTTTAGTGTGCGTGTTTTGAAGGATGAGTGTTTTGAAGTTGGTGAATGCAGAATGGAATCAAGGGCGGCCTTTGCATCATATCCAGATGCACAAATTATTGCCATTGAACCTTACCATCAACTTTATTTTGAAAATGTTTAAATAGAAATGACTTAACTTTGTAGAAAGTAAAATGTGTTGATAGTGATAAAGAATTTACATTTATATAGCACCTTTCATTGCCTTGCACACAGCAAGATCCCAGAGGAAACAACAACAAGATAATCTGTTTCAGAGGATGATAAATATCTGCCAGGGCCCTGGGGAGAGGTGCTCCTGTTCTTCTTTGAATACAACCATGAGATCTTTTACATCCACCTGGTGGGACTTCAGTTTACTGTTTCATTCAAAAGATGGTAAGCCTCCTACAGTACAGTGGGCGTGATTCTCCGACCCCCACGCTGGGTGGGAGAATCGCGGGAGTGCCGGGCGATTCCCGCCACACCGCCCTGGCACCCGCACGTGATTCTCCCACCCCCCCCCCAAATGGTGTGCCGCATTTCACGACTGGCCGTTCGGAGAATCGCCGCTCGCCGTTTCTAACAGGCGAGCGGCGATTCTCCGGCCCGAATGGGCCGAGCGGCCTGCCCAATCCGACGGGTTCACGCCGGCGCCAACCACACCTGGTCGGTGTGAACGCTGCGTGTGCGGCCTTTAGGGGGCTGCTCAGTAGGGGTCTGGCCTGCGATCGGTGCCCACCAATCGGCGGGCCGGCGTTTCTAAAGGACGCACTCTTTTTCCTCCGCCGCCCCGCAAGATCAATCCTCCATGTCTTGCGGGGCGCCCGCGGGGAGGACGGCAACTGCGCATGCGCGGGTTGCCACCGGCCAACCTGCACGTGCGCGGGTGACGTCACTTAAGCGCCGCCGTCCGCGTCATTTACGCGGCGCCGCTTTGATGCGGCGCCGAGGCCCGGCGCACGAAACTGATGCGGCGCCGCTCCTAACCCCCTGGAGGTGGGAGAATAGGGGGCAAGGAGTGGCTTCCGACGCCGGAGTGAAACACTCCGGTTTTCACTCCGGCGTCGGCACTTTGTTCTCCCGTTGGGAGAATTTTGCCCAGTATTTCCCCAATACTGCACTGGAGTGTCAACCTGGATTACGTAGTCAAACCTCTGGAGTGGGACTTGAACCTACAGCCTTCTGACTCAGTGGTAATCTGCGGCTGACATGAGGATTCCTAAGGGTGATATAAACAGATCTTTTGCCTTCATGCACATACTTAGAATCACAGAATGGTAACAGCACAGAAGGAGGTCATTCAGGCTCTTTATAATAATAATAGCTTATTGTCACGAGTAGGCTTCAATGAAGTTACTGTGAAAAGCCCCTAGTCGCCATATTCCGGTGCCTGTTCGGGGAGGCCGGTATGGGAATTGAAACAGCGCTGCTGGCATTGTTCTGCATTACAAGCCAGCTGCTTAGCCCACTGTGCTAAACCAGCCACTTGTGCCAGCTCATTCTCACTTCATCTACCATGATTGGTATAGTATAACCATGAAACACAAATGCTTACTTCTCCAGTCTTCACAAGTACATATGCACTGAAACCAGCATTAGCGAGGTCAAATCACAAATTTTCATAACCCTAATGTAGTCCCACAGCAACATTAATAAAACAACATCTCGGGAATATGTGAGAATTTAGAGATTCTTGGCTCCTGCAATTTTCAGCAAACAAAGGAACAAAGAACAAAGAACACACAGTGCAGAAGGAGGTCATTCGGCCCATCATGTCTGCACCGACCCACTTCCACCCTATCCCCGTACCCAATAATCCCTCCTAACATTTGTTTTTTGGTCACTAAGGGCAATTTATCATGGCCAGTCCACCTCACCTGCACGTCTTTGGACCGTGGGAGGAAACCGGAGCACCCGGAGGAAACCCACGCACACACAGGGAAAACGTGCAGACTCTGCACAGACAGTGACCCAGCGGGGAAATCGAACCTGGGACCCTGGCGCTGTGAAGCCACAGTGCTATCCACTTGTGCTACCATGCTGCCTTTATGGGATAAGAAGGTGGGTCAGGACTCAAGACACTTATGCCCCAATGTTGTCAGCACCATTTCAGAAGTTGGCATTTCAGACCTTCTGCAATTTTTTGTGGAGTTGGTCCAGTTTTGGAAGGTTATGTGAATCACACCAGCGCAGAGGGGTCATGAGGTATGGGGAACCATGGATTGGAATTGGGAACAATAGGAAAGACAAGTCCAAAACCTGCTGCTAGCTTGCCATGTTGCAATTAAATGTTGCATTGCAAGTTATGCATATTTTGAAAAAGTAACCATTAAATAATGTAATTTCCAGGTTGTCACCTCTAATATCTGCCAAGCTGTAAAAGGAACAGACAGCATTGACAAAGTGGAGAAGTATTCAGATACATTACTGGTCCATTGCATAAAGTGTTCTTTTGCATTGTACAATAGTTGAATCCAGATCTGAAGGTGCTCATGGTTTTGTTTTTTCCACTCAAAATTCAGCTCAGCCATCTTTACGGCTGTTTAAAAGCTTTGACAGATGGCTGAGCTGGTTATGTTCAAAGTCTTTAAGGAATCAGCTCCCATGGGTTTTTTGACACAATTATTCATTTGGAATCTCATTATAAATGCTTGGCAGAGCTCTGGACATACTAATGGATCAGTTCAGTGGGTGTTGTTGACACAGCTATCGAAGAAAATGTGAGATAGTTTATTTTGACATTTTTATGAACTGTTGCCAAAGATGGGCAGATCCCAAGAATGAATAAGACTAAAGCATGGACAAATTTATAGAAGGAAACATGTTGATGATTAACTCCTTTAAACTAAAAATGTGCTTGTTGCCTCGACTTCCCCTTTCTCCTTTATTTTGTGCGTCTTATTTTTATATTTTTCTGTCCATTCCCATGCAGCATCACATATTCACCACTAAAAGCAAACACTTGGATCCACCCTCAGTAAAAAATCAAGAATGACACAAATCAACAAAAACATGGGCATGGAATGCACATTCTTACACCCTTGCCAATATTACATTGAGGTGTCGAGACAACCACCTTGTGTATACTAAACATGTGCATTATGGAGACAAGAATGGGGATGTTAATATATAACTAGTATCATACCTAGGGGTTTAGCTCAGTTGGTTGGACAGCTGGTTCGTGATGCAGACTGAGGCCAACAGCCCGGGTTCAATTCCTGTACCAGCTGAGGCCCACCTTCTCAACTTTGCCTCTCGTCTGAGGTGTGGTGATCTTCAAGTTAAATCACCACCAGTCAGCTCTCCCCCTCAAAGCAGCCTTTGGACATAGAATCATGGAATCCCTATAGTTGAAGGAGGCCATTCGGCCCATCGAATCTGCGGCAACCCTTCACAAGCACTCTACCTAGGCCTAATCCCCACTCTAGCCCAGTATGTCCACCCAACTGTTGGACACTAAGGGACTATTTAGCATGGCCAATCCACCTCACCTGCACATCTTTGGGCTGTGGAGGAAACTGGAACACCCGGAGGAAACCCACGTAGACACAGAGGGAAAGTGTAAACCCCACACAAACACTCACCTGAAGTTGGAATCGAACCCGGGTCCCTGGCGCTGTGAGGCAGCAGTGCTAATCACTATGTCACCATGCTGCCCCATCTGTGACTATGGCGACTTTACATACTTTAGTATCATACAATACATGCCACGTCAATTAACGAAAGGGGTACGTTCCAATTTGTGGCAGACACAAAGATTCAGCAAGGAATACTGTCAAATATCTTCACATTACAGAGAGCATGCTCCGACATGTGACTACATAGCATTTTCTTCATTACTTTGAAGATAGTATGGATAGTGGTAACCACTGTGTCTACACTTACTTACTGTGTGGAATTAGATGTCGTATAATCATGCATCTGAATTTGAGAATCAGCAGTCCCTTCCCATTATTTAAGCAGGCTATTCCAATCTCATTTTATTTACATACCTGTGCAGGTGGCTGTTGTACATATCCTTGTGGCGGCTGTAGCACTTGCTGAGATATGGGCTGTCCAGATCCAGTAAAACCTCCTGGGGGAAGCTGTTGGCTTGGTGATGCCATGATATAGCTCGTTTGTTGAGGTGGCTGAGGCAAGATTGGTGATGGATAGACAGAACCAGAAGATTGCTCAGGTGCATCTCCTGATGACTGTCGACTTAAGCTCATCTGATTAAACTGGGAAGCCAGGTCTTCTCGCTATGATGTAGACAGAAAATAATAATCAATACTGATTGCTGAATAATGCATCTGAGCGAAATAATGAAACAAAAATCTGATGACAGAATGTACTGCGTGCAACACGAGCATCACCGCAAAAACACCACAAGACTGAAAACACCACAATAAATCATGCTCTGTTTGGCTCCATGTTAAGGTGAGTAATCACAATGAAAGAAGTTCTGAATTCAGTAACTAATTTTCTGAGCCTAACTGTGTCCTGATCTGACATTTATACACAGCCTCGTCCATTAATAATAATCTTTATTCTTATAGAGGCCGGTGTTCTGGCCTTTGCGTCCCTAGTAGCCCGGCGGAGGATCTTGCTCCAATGGAAGGATGCGAGGCCCCCAAGCATGGAGGCCTGGATCTCTGATATGGCGGGGTTCATTAAATTGGAGAGGGTGAAATTTGCCCTGAGGGGATCAGTACAAGGGTTTTTCAGGCGGTGGCAGCCTTTTCTGGACTTCCTGGCGGAAAGGTAGGGAAATAGGCCGATAGCAGCAGCAACCCGGGGGGAGGGGGAGGGGGGGGTAAGGATTGGGGGGAGGGAGAACTGTGCACATGGGTTTGTGGAGGGTGCTATCTCTCTCTTTTTTATTTTTCTTTGTTGTTGTTCTTTCCTTTTGTTTGAAGTTGCTCTTAAAGCTGGGGGGGTATTGTTCATGGGGTGTTACCGCGGTTGTACGTTAATAGAGTTAAGATGTTTATATTTTGTAAAAATTTCAATAAAAATTATTTTTAAAAAAAATCTTTATTCTTTTCAAACATTAGAAGGGTATTGACCGTCGTTATGGCACCTGCAGAGGGCAAGGAAACAGAGGTGGTTGTGGCATTGGACGCTGAGAAGGCGTTCGACCTGATGGCAGTTCTGGAGCAGTTTAGGATTGAGATTTGTGAACTGGGTAAAGTTACTGCATAAGGAGCCGAAGGTGAGTGACCAGACAAATAACATCAGCTCGAGATACTTTTCTCCACCATGGGACTAGGCAGCGATATGCTATGTCCCCCCTGATGTTTGCACTCGCGATTGAGCCGTTGGCCATCGCATTAAGAAGTTTGGGGGTATGGAAAGGAATAGTGTGGGGGGGGGGGTGGAATAGAGCATAGGGTGTCCTTATATGCCGATGATTTGCTGTTACACGTGTCGGAAGTGTGTCGATAGGGGGAATATTGGAGCTGCTTTGAGTGTTTTGGTTTTTCTCGGGGTGCAAGCTAAATCTAGACAAGAGTGAGTATTTTGTGGTGTCTCGGCAGGGGGTGGGGGCACAGGTGGGGGCTGCCATTCCGTAGGGCAGGGACTCACTTTAGGTACCTGGGGGTGCAGGTTGCCCGGGAGTGGGGGAGGCTTCGCAGGTACAACATTTCTAGTTTGGTGGGGAGAGTGAAAGCTGATCTGGCAAGGTGGGATGATAACCCTCTGTCACTGGCAGGTCGGGTACTGGCGGTTAAAATGAACGTGTTGCCGTGGTTTCTGTTTATTTTTCAATGCCTGCCGATTTTCCTGCCAAAGTCTTTTTTCAGAGAGATTGAGGGAAGGATTACTTTGTTCATATAGGGAGGGAAGGTGGCCAGAGTTAGAAAGGTGCTGCTACAGAGGGGAAGGCAGGCAGGTGGTTTGGGTCTCCCAAACCTGATGTATTACTACTGGGCGCCGAATGTGGAGAAGGTGCGGAGCTGGGTCAGAGGGATTGATTCCCAGTGGGTCAGAATGGAGGAGAGTTTGTGCAGGGGGTCGGGACTGAAAGCACTAGCAACAGCGCTGCTCCCAATAGCCCCGGGAAATACTCACAGAGTCCGGTAATAATAGCTTCATTGAGAATTTGGGGGCAGTTTCGCCAACACTTCGGGTTGGGGGCAGGGTCAAGGGAAATGCCGATTCGGGGGAAACCACAGATTTGAGCCAGGGAGGTGGGATGGAAATTTTCAGAAATGGGAGGAGAAGGGGATTACGACTCTAAAAGATTTGTTTCTTAGGTGTCGGTTTGCAGGATTGAAGGAGCTGGAAGCGAAGTATGGGCTGGAGCAGGGGGAAATGTTTAGATACATGCAGGTTCGAGATTTTCCAGAAAGGAGATACAGAGCTTCCCGGTGGAGCCGGCCTCCACATTGCTGGAGGAGCTGCTGGCGACATGGGGACTGGAGAAGGGGGCAGTGTCAGCAGTCTACGGAGCTATTTTGGAAGAGGAGATGGCACCACTGGAAGGGATTAAAGCAAAGTGGCAGGAAGAGTTGGGAGAGGATATGGAGGAGGGGTTCTGGTGTGAGGTGCTCCGGAGAGTGAATGCCTCCACCTTGTGCGCAAGGTTGGGGCTGATGCAGCTGAAGTTGGTAGACAGAACACACCTCAAGAGGGCGAGGATGAGCTGATTCTTTGAAGGAGTAGAAGATGTGTGTGAACGTTGTGGGGCGGGGCCCTGCTAATCACGTTCATATGTTTTGGTCCTGTCCAAAGCTAGAGGATTACTGGAAGGAGGTTTTTAGGGTAATTTTTAAAGTGGTGCATGTGAAACTGGACCCGGGCCCCCGGGAGGCCATATTCGGGGTGTCGGACCAGCCAGGGTTGGAAACGGGTGCGGAGCAGATGTTGTAGCCTTTGTCTCGTTGATCGCCTGAATGCGGATCCTGATAGGTTAGAGAGCAACCTCTCCACCCTGTGCCCTGGCGTGGTGGGGGGGGGGGGGGGGGGGGGGATCTGTTGGAATTCTTGACTCTTGAGAAGGGTAAGTTTGAACTGAGGGGAAGGATGGAGGGTTTCTACAATTCATGGGCATTATTCATTACGCACTTTTAAGAACTGGGGGCAGGGGGGCTGTGTGTGTTAATGGCAACTTTGGGTGATCCCTAATCCCTTTTTGTCATTTGTTTGTGTGAACATGCGGGCTAACGTTTGGGGTTTGGTGAGAGGATGGGATCGTTGTTATTGTTATGGGGGTTGACATATTTGTTACTGATTATTGTTTATTGTTGGTGGGTGTAAATTTGGGAGAAAATGTGAAAAGGGAGGAGAATAAAAAATATTTAATAAAAAATAATCGTTATTATTGTCACAAGTAGGCTTACATTAACACTATGAAGTTACAGTTGTGCCTATATAGTGGATGGAGGAGGGAAACATGACTGTTTTTCTCTTCTTTAGCCCAAGGTCAATGGTAAAACCCTAACCACTGCCTCAGCTGTGATTAACCAGCTCAGTGCAGACTCTTTAACTTTGTATGGATAGTCTGTGCATTGGATAAACTCAATCGGACAGATCTTGGACGAGATTCTCCGTTTCGCGACGCCGATTTCGGAATTGGCGCTTGGGCGGAGAATCTCTTTTTACGACAAAATTGTGGGGAGGCAGTCTGTTTTACGCAGGTTACGCATGCCACGCCCCTTCTGAAACAGCATCATAGCGATGTTCGCCGCATGCTGTTGGAATGGCTTCAGGACGTCACCTGAAGACTCTCCACCGATGCTCCGCCCCCGATGGGCTGCATTCCCGACTGCTCAGGGACGTGTGGTCCCAGCTGTGCGGGAACCCGGCGCGGCGGCCGTGGACTGTGTCCAGCACTGCCACAGTTGGATGAGAGCCCTGCTGCTGGCCGGGGGGGGGGTCTTCCGCAAGGGCTGGGGGATTGGTGGGGGCTGGCCGGGGGGGTGGCGAGAGGGTGTCCAGGGTAGCACTATCTGGCAGGTCGGGTCTGCGCATGGCCGGCGCCATGTTGTACGGCGCGACTGCTGCAGGTCGTCGCCGTGCAGCGTGCGCGACCACGGACCGGCAATTCTCCAGCCGTTTATTTAATGGAGGCCGGGTATGTTACGTGGCGCGGCTGCTAGCCCCTCACCGGTCAATGCATTGGTGAGGTGGCGCCACCGATTTTGTCCACATTATACTCCACTGATTCTCTGCACTTTGCCTTAGAATCGGAGAATCTGGCCCCTTGTCTTTGTGTCATCATGGTAGCCAAGTTCAGCAGCCTATTTTATACTCAATTTCTACTCCTATTGAGGCCAATTTGAAGTACAAATTGGGAGAGATGTAAATTGGGCTGCTGTTGTCTCTTTGCCCATAATCATATAAAATCAAAATCTGTCCCTTTGGGTAATGTGGGGCACATGTGGGCACATCTTTAAACTTGATGTCCAGCCCATTTCATTGATAATTATTTCTGTTGATCTGCACAAAAGGAAAAGGAACAGGGTCTTCTAGACATGCTGAGTTGCTTACCAATTTCTGGCATCACAGAAGCGTAAGGTGCAACAATTCAGTGAAAATAACTAATACTGATTTACCGACATGGAAGTTTGGAAAATGCAAAACACTTTAAAATATAATTTTTCTGGGACGGCATGGTGGCGCAGTGGTTAGCAATGCTGCCTCTCGGCGCCGAGGACCCGGGTTCGATCCCGGTCCCGGGTCACTGTCCGTGTGGAGTTAGCGCATTCTCCCTGTGTCTGTGTGGGTCTCGCCCCCAAAACCCAAAGATGTGCAGGGGAGACGGATTGTAGGCGGATTGGCCACGCTAAAATTGCCCCTTAATTTCTGCTTCAGTCTCAACAAAGAGTCAAACAGGTTTCACACACACACAGCAAATATTTCAGCAAGTAATACAGATTTACCCCTCAGCCATGAACTGCCAACTACAGTTAATGCAGTGAACACTCACCACTGAAAGTGAAGCAAAGCACACAAGAACATACTGCAGTTACAGTTATACGCATGTTGCAAATGTTCGAATTACTGTGTAAAAGGGATACAATTAAACTGATCAAGTACCACAGGAAACTGCTGCGTTGGTGAAACTGGCAGGAGATGCTGGGGAGGGTAAGGAACCGTTGGATACTGGACAGACTGGGAAGAAGGCTGCATTGTCTGCACAGGCTGAGAAGGAAATTAATCACGAAGGTCAGACATAGAAAATACAATTCAGAGATATACAAAGAACAGAAAATCAAAGGAAACAAAAAAAATCACATTTCCCAGTTTTAAGATATGAAGAAGTGATAGCTCTTTGTATTGATTAGTACGCATTATTATACATGACACATATTTCAACAAAGTCAACATTTAATGACTGAGCAAAACTGCAGATTGATCTGGAAGTAGAAAGCGTAGAGATTAAAGAAGAAAAAGAGGGAAAAAAAGCCTCAGCTAAAATATTTAATTTTATTTGAATTTGATTCAGGTCGAGCAGTGGAGTAAACAAAGTAGGTCCTGAATCTTTGCTGACGTTGAAACAAATGCGGTTCTGGTGTAGGAGATTCCGGGTAGAAATTCACCTTGGGCAATTGGACAAAACAGATTGCGGCAGATCTACCACTTATTGTACAAGGTGCCTGATATTCAGTTCCATTGCAACCAATGGAATGAAGGGCACGATTCAGCGGTCTCAAAAGTTAAAGTCCGTTGGCACTCGGAGCGGCGCCAGGTGCAAGTCTTGCTCCTTAACCAGGCAAATTTATGCATGGTGGAGAACCCGCTGGATTCCATCAGAATTCCAGTTTCGGACCTCCCTTTTGACGAGCAGCCTGATCACAAAGACCGGAGTCAAACCTCTCCTCCGTATGACGTAAATCCTGCCTGCCTCTCCACTGACATGGAGGGGCATCCTCACCCACCACAGGAATAACGGGTCAACGCCCCCTACTCCACACTCGCATGAGAGTGACCCTGACCCCTTCATCACAATGTTTATTTATAGTTTTGCGATGATTGACAGCTCCTCACCGCATCAAATGAGCTATGTGGTTTCACTTTGTCTTTTCTCACAGCAGAAAGTACTTGGCTCCTTTGATGTGGTGAGGAATTGTCAATCATAGCAAGTGTTTAAGGGAAAGATAAATAAACAATCCACGAATCAGCTGTTTCTGAACCATTAAATTGTCAATCACAGGCTAGTGAAAGGTATTGGAAGCCTTTTTGAGTGTTGCGGGCTTTCAAGTTCATTCCCTAGATCAACCCGTCCCCCACAGCCCACACCCACTCAACCCCCAGGACCCATGGGGAACCCCATCTAGCCCTGGCAATAGCAGAGGGCACATTGTATGTACCTTGACCCCATTGCCCCCCCCCCCCCCTCCCCCCCCCGACCCAACCCTTAGGCTCCAGCAATCCAGGGCTGCATTTGGCCCAACTCACACCAAAGCCTGCTTGGTGGATTTGCTGATTTGGGGGTCAGAACAACACGGTAGGTGGGTGTGAATCAGGCCTCAAGCCCATTAATTGGGTACTTATCATGAATTTACATTTTTCCGTGGCACAGAGCGTGTCGCATACTACAGCTGTCAGCAGGGAAGTGGAGAATGGCAAACGGTCTGGCGCCCGGCGGCGATACTGGTTTTCTCCCGACGCTCCATTCTCTGCCCAATAAGGATTCCCAATCGCGGCGGCGGGAAACGGAGAATCCCAGCCTTTGCTTATGAAAGACAGTAGATCGGAAATCACCCATTCTGCATGGCTGGCCAAGAGGAAGTTCCAGTTTGTTTGAAAACACGGGCCTCTGTGACACCAAGGGTGCCATTTTGGTACAAAAATGCCATCCATCTGTACTCACATTTGGCGCAGTGCACATTTAATGCCATCTTGGTGAGGACGGGCGTGTACAGCATAGGGAAGATTGTGACGTCAGTCAATGCATAAAGTTGATTTGGTGCCAGTTCACTCATTTTTGCCCACTGAACACACTCTCTTAAATACCTCCAGCGGAACGCGAGATCAGCACCAGGAAGCATTTTTCAAAGTAATCATTAACCATGTTAGATTAGTTGCTGATTAATTTATAACAGCTCTGTTTGATTTTGAAGAGGTGCTTGGTTGTTTCCAAAGTTGTTTAGAGTTGGTGGAGTCGAGTGAAGGTAGCGCAGCTTGCGGAAAAGATCTTGCTTCTGACTATAAAAGTTTTGCTCATACCACTTGCTCCCCCGTCTTGCTACAGCTGTTATCCCCTTTTTCTGCACCATGACAAGACAAGCTTCTCAGAGAGGGAGGAGGTCTCCGAGCAGGAGGCCTTATCCACTTAGAGTCTCCTGGGTAACATGTCTCTTACCTCTACCTTAGAACGGAGCAGTGTGCCTGCGATCTGCATTTCACGAAGGAGGTATTCGCGGAACTTGTCATCGGATTTGCGGCCTCAGAGCAGCACAATGGCACTGCTGCCAGAGGCTTTGAAAATGACGATGGCCTTGGATTTCTTCACATTGGAATTTTTCCAGGCTGCAGCAAGCAATGTCTCTACTGAATCAGAGAGGTAAGACAGATTCTCTTTATGCAGGAAGGGGGAGTTCATAGTATTCTCTCTTGAGTTGGGATAGCGGGTTTCTCCATGGAATAGCAAACCATTGGCTCTGAATTTAAATACTGAGATGCACCGGAATATCAAAAATTACTCCTTGATAAATATGTTGTTGGTGTCTAACTGTGGTCAGCATATCATGTTGGTGAATGCCTGCAATCCAGGCAACAGCAATGGGCCAATCTCCGGTTCCCTCAGTATTTAAGCCACCGTGTCAAACCAGAGGTTGGTTGCTGGATGACATGTGATATCCATTTAACAATTGGCTCTGCTTTGCAACCCAACCACACATAGCTAGCAGGTATATAATGAGAGCCATGCTGCCGCACAAAACATCATGGTGGACACCATTTGAGAACTGAAGCCTGGACCACCCTGGAGGGGCCCTGCTGTACTCGCTGGAGTGTGTGCTCCGATTCCTGGTGGTCTATGCTAGTGTCACAATCTGCCAGGAGGACACAGCACTTGCCATCAGGGATATGGTGAGCAGCTCAAGGGTGGAAGGAGGAGGAAGAATGAAGCAGGTGGGAGGAAATAACAAACATAACCTTTTCCAGCCAGACAGCCATTAGTCCTTCATCTGATCATAGTTCCACTGAACACAAATCCACATTACCCAACAGCTAAACACCTGACTCTCTCTCAGTTACAGAGCATTACACCAGTCTCTCGGTCACAATCTTGAAATAAACGTAACTACAAGTCAAAAATTTCAAGCCAACTTAATCGAACAAACTATCCAATATTCCATACAGAAGTCAACAAATGACCCTTGTGTACTCCTGTAGTTCCTGTCATGTAGAATCCAGGGGAACTGAATTGGGAGAAGCAATTGAAATCCTGCGAGGTGGACTGTGGCTTTTACTATCCGAGTTGAAGAAATTAAGGAGATAATTCCCAGATTTGATCTTTGAAAGCTAATTCTGGAATCCGTTGTGTGAGGTACAGAGTTTCAGTGAGATTGGGTGACTCACAGTATTTACTAAGGTCTGGATGAGTTGTTGAAAAATCTATGGACTCTGTCTAGGGCGCATCTGTCATTTATTGTGCAGCGTGGTGCGTTCGGCCACATTTTGCTTGTTCATTCACATGTACCTCATACTTACCCTGAATGCTAAATTAGAAGATAGATTATGTAAATTATTTTATCTTTCTGACCTTGTTGCAAAGTTTATTTTAATTTGTTCAAAACCTGTGGCATCGTATGGCTTTATTCACTGACAAGTATGTTGAATTTCAAACTTTGTATAAACAAAATTTTATTGGTCATTAACCAGGTCCCTGCTCTGCACAAAGACTTGTGCTGAGTTGGGAGCAGATTCCTCCCATGCTCCTTGACAGTGGTATCAAGATTACTAGCTGTACTGCTAACGCACCAAATATTTCATCATGAATGTCCATCAGACATTTTCTGTAGGCCACTTCATTGAAATCTTATCCGACTTCTCTCCAGCAGAACCCGAGTGCAACCTTTGCCCTCTGGCAAGCTGGCACACGTTATTTTTTCCTCTTGTCCTGACTGCAAGCTACTCATGCCCAATAACTCACCACGAGCTGATCCTGCCTCTACTCTCTAAAGTACATGCAGTGCCAGGATCGGAGTTGGCTGCAGTGAGTGTCCTACTCCTCTTTGATTTCACACTCCCAAACGAGTGCGTGACTGTTCTTGGGTATCTGAAAGGATAAATGCACAAGGGTTGGCTGAAGCAAGTGAGAGAAAGCCAGAGATGCATTATTACAACATCTGCAGCTTCGAGCTCAGAGGAAATTGCGGGATGAGGAGGAATTGTGATCTGAGATGGTGAATCATGTAGGGGCAGAGCGTGATTTCCTTTTAGTGTTGCCACTTGCCATGACCTCAGTCTTGGCCGTTCTAATGATGGCTAACACAATGTTCTTCACGAGGCTGAGGACATACAGATGTGTCTGTCCTCCACCAGTTGCAGTATGCTATCTTGTCCTGCAAAAGAGAGGGTCAGAAGTGAGTGTGGTGCAATGTGTTTCGGCGATGTCTTTGCCATAGCTGAATAGCTGACAGCGAGTGCAAGCGGAGAGATATGGATTTGAGGTTTGCAACAGTGCAAGTGTGTGAGGGTGAGCTAAGGCTGCGTATGTGAGGTCTGAGTTGTGCTTCATAGAGGCTGCTGATGGCTAAGTGTGAATTTTGATTTGATTTGATTTATTGTCTCATGTATCGAAGTACAGTGAAAAGTATTTTTCTGTAGCTGAGGGAACATATACAGTACGTACATAGTAGAAAAAAGAATAATCAACAGAGAACATTGACAAATGGTACATCGACAGTGATTGGTTACAATGCAGAACAAGGGGCCGAACAAAGCAAATACATGTGCAAGAGCAGCATAGGGGTCGTGAATAGTGTTCTTACAGGGAAGAGATCAGTCCGAGGGGGTAGTCTTGTAGCTGTGGTGAAGAAGCTATTCATATGTCTGGATGTGTGGGTTTTCAGACTTCTGTACCTTCTGCCTGATGGAAGGGTCTGGAAGAAGGCAATGCCTGGGTGGGAGGGGTCTCTGATAATGCTGTCTGCCTTCCTGAGGCAGCGGGAGGTGTAGACAGAATCAATGTGAGGGTGGCAAACTTGTGTGATGCGTTGGGCTGAGTTCACCACACTCTGCAGTTTGTTGCGATCTTGGACCGAGCAGTTGCCATACCAGGCTGTGATGGAGCTGGATAGGATACTCTCTACCGCACATCTGCAGAAGTTTGTGAGAGTCGATGCAGACATGTCAAATTTCTTTGGCTTCCCTAGGAAGTAGAGATGTTGTTGGGCTTTTTTGACTGTTGCGTCAACCTGAGTGGATCAGGACAGACTGTTGGTGATGGTGACCCCCAGGAATTTAAAGCTATCGACTATCTCCACTTCGGAGCCATTGATGTAGACGGAAGTGTATGTCGTGCTACGCTTCCTGAAGTCGAGGCAGTTCCTTGGCCTTTCCAACATTTAGAGAGAGGTTGTTTTCGGTATACCAGGAAACCAAGTGATTTATCTCCCTCCTGTAGTATAATTCGTCGTTGTTTGAGATACGGCCTACCAATGTCGTATCATTTGCAAACTTATAGATTGAGTTGGAGTTCAATCTTACCACAAAGTTATGTGTGTATAGGGAGTACAGTAGACGGCTGAGCACACATCCATGCGGGGCCCCGGTGTTGAGGACTATTGTGGAGGGGGTGCTGTTGCCTATCCTGACAGATTGCGGTCTGTTGGTCAGGAAGTCGAGGATCCAGATGCACAGGGAGGGGTCAAGTCCAAGATTGCGGAGTTTGGTTATTAGTCTTGTCGGGATAATGGTGTTGAAGGCGGAGCTATAGTCGGTGAACAGCAGTGTTACATAGCTGTCCTTGTTGTTGAGGTGTTCGAGTGTTGATTGTAGAGCCAGGGAGATAGCATCTGCTATCTGATAGCATCTGCTGTGGACCTGTTGCAGTGATAGGCAAACTTCAGTGATCCGTCTCATGACTAGCCGCTCTAAACATTTTATGATAACAGACATCAGGGCCACCGGTCGGTAGTCATTGAGGCAGGCTACCTTGTTCTTCTTTGGTACTGGTATTATGATGGTCTTCTTGAAGGGTGTGGGGACTTCAGAGCGGAGGAGTGAGGTGGTGAAGATAGCTGGTGGTGAAGAATTGTGGTGAATGCAACAGTGTGCGAGTCTAGTGATTCATTTGTAAAGATGCATATACTGACCTTGATCACTCATCTGAGATCACTGAACTTCTTTCTGCACTCACTCAGGTCCTTGGGGCTAGACTGTTGGTATGGACCCTGATGTCTACCTGCTTCCACTGCCTTCTTAATGTCTTTCTGGAGGGTTTTCTGGACTCTGCGGAGACTGAATCTCTCTCTCTCCTGTCCACCTCCTACACTAGAGCCCCCAATGCACATGAGAAAATCCTGGAACTTGCTTTCTGTCCTTTTACACAATTTCCACTCTTCGTGTTGCTCTGTAACCAGAATGCATCTTACTTTTAAGACAAATTTTATGTGGCCGCAGGATTGCATGAACTGGAACCCCCAGCTGAAACGTGGTTGCTCAGCAATGCTAAGTGCTGGATGGTAGACTACTATCATTTTAAATTAGCAGTCAGCATGAAATTTGCAATCCGCCTGAATTGTAAAAAAATGGCTGTGGGTTGATTTCACATTGCAATCACCTATTTTCTGTCCTTATTCATTATTACCCCTCCCCCCCACTCCCTCCAAAGACTCTCACCACACTGTCTCTGCACTTGAAAATCCCAACAGGATAAGAAATCCTGTGCGTGGAGGGCGACTGTATTTGTGCAGTAACCACAGGTTGATCTGGTAGGTATACAAAATGTTGTGTTTGGCTTACCTGTGGAACCAGATGACTGGGCATCTGCTGCTGCTGTTGCTGCTGCTGATGTGGCTGTGAAGCAGGCTGCTGTGGAGCCTGTCCAGGAAGTTGACTTCTAATTGATTGTGGGCCACCAGGGGGATTGTAAATTGCGGGTGTTCCATCAGGATTCACAAAGGGTTGACCTGCAAAAGGCAATGCGGAAGTCAATAAATCCAACCTAGAGTGGTTAGCACAGTTGCTTAACAGTTCCAGGGTCCCAGGTTCAATTCCCAGTTTGGGTCACTGGGCGGAGTCTGCATGTTCTGCCCGTGTCTACGTGGGTTTCCTCCGGGTGCTCCGTTTTCCCCCCACAGTCCAAAGATGTGCAGGTTAGGTGGATTGGCCATGTTAAAATTGCCCTTAAGTTAGGTGGGGTTACTGGTTCACGGGGATAGGGTGGGGGTGAGGGCTTAAGTGGGGTGCTCTTTCCAAGAGCCGTTGCAGACCCGATGGGCCAAATAGACTCCTTCTGCACTGTAAATTCTATGATCTATGAACCCCCACCCCACCCCCACAACGAGCCAGTGGCTGGCACACCGCACACACCCCCAGCATAATACCACAATTGTACTCCTGAATACCCTGGTATCTACCAGCACAGGCCGTCCATGCCCAGCAGCGGTGCCCACGCCTATGGCCTGCCATCGACCCTTCCCCTTACAAACCCAATGCATGAAGTGTGCAACTCACAATGCCCTCCCTTTGTATCCACAGAAGAAGTTGGCACATAACAGGTGGGAAACGGCCCAGAGAAGTGGCAGGGTGCCTGACATCAGAGTCCCCACTCCCTATGAGGAAAGGGCCCTGGAGGTCACATGGGTGTCCAAGGACAGATTGGACACCGACACCGAGGATGGCCTGCGCCGCAAAGGTGAGGATACATCGACCCTACCCAGACGACCTGTTGCAAGTCAGTTCATGTCAGACATAATGATCATTCTCTCTCACTGACCACATTTCATTCTCCCGCAAGATATCTATTGGACGGTGCCGGCCTGCCTGCACCCCCCCCCCCCCCCCCCATTCTCCCCCCCCCCCCCCCCACCCACACCCACACACCCCCCATCCCCCCAACCACCTTCCAAGAAAACACTCCAGATGAGAGCTCCAGGGTGCCACCATCGAGATGTCACAGCTATCAACCCACCTTCCACCAATGCAGAGACACACACCTCAATGGGACATTAATGGACAGGCTTCTGGGGCACATTTTGGTGAGCACCAAACAGACGCTGATACACATCAGGTGGAAGCAGGAACATCTATGTGGGGCAGCAGTCGGAGATCTGCAGGATCCCAGGACCCAGCTTGGTCCCAGTCAGATGTTGAGGCTCTGGGAAAGGTTATCCCGAAGGTGATGCAGGCTGTTAGAGTCAGGAGGGAATGTCAGCGAAATTGCAGCAGTTGCATAGGTGATTAGAGGAGTTCTAAAGGCTATGAGTGTTGGAGATGGAGCCGGCAATGCCTG
This sequence comes from Scyliorhinus canicula, assembly GCF_902713615.1. NCBI lineage: Eukaryota > Metazoa > Chordata > Chondrichthyes > Carcharhiniformes > Scyliorhinidae > Scyliorhinus > Scyliorhinus canicula. The sequence goes on from NC_052155.1 coordinate 148,830,869, forward strand.
GTACCGAGGTCAAACTGCTCGAGTGGCGACCGCAGTTGAATGCCGGCAGCATGCTCACTCCAGCCCCAGACTCCCTTACACATTGGTGCTGGATCTGGCTCGCATGAGGCATAGCCACGTGCAGGTGATAGGCATGAGCACGGTATCAGCAAAAAGACAGGAGTCACAATGGCGTAGATTGAGGAGCACTAGATCTGACCTCACAGTGGGTTATCCTCATCCTCCTGCCTCGACTAATGACCCACTGACAGTGTTGGCACAGGCCCATCACCCTGGGGTGATGTTACACAGATACTGGGAGGCTGGAGCAGCATAGTGCGGGCAGAATGGAGGGGGGAATGGGTGGGAAGGGGGGGGATGACAAACAAAGCCCCGTCCTGTCAGTAGTTGGCGAGGTTGAGGGTCTCTTTTGTCCTTGGGGCATGCTGGATCCTTGCTACTGCCTGCCGTCCATCCTCCGACTGTTCATGCGGGTCCTCCCCGGGCTCGTCCTTCAGCTCCTTCCTAGTCTGGCTCCTTCCTAGTCTGGCTCCTTCTCGCCCTCCTCCTCAGACGAGGCACATGTCCCTCCTCCTCCACCTCCAGCACAATGCTCTGTGCTGTGTCAGGTTGTGGAGGGCACAACACACCATCACAAAGCGAGTGACCGTCGGGGGGGTGTGTACTTCAGTGCACCACCAGAGTGGCCAAGGCATCGTAACCGCATATTGAACAGTCTGATGCACCGCTCAATGACAACATGGGTACCAACATGGACCTGGTTATACCGGGTCTGAGCATCGGTCTCCAGCCTCTGTACTGGTGTCATGAGCCAGGACCTCAGTGGGTACCCCTTATTCTCCAAAAACTAACCTGTCATCCAGAGCTGGTGCTCGAAGACGGCATTAATCTCAGGAGTGTTCCAGGATGTAGCTGTCATGCACACTACCTGGGAAGCGTGCATACACGTGCACGATCCAGAGGTGGTAGTCGCACACGAGTTGAACATTCAGGGAGTGGAATGCCTTCCTGTTAATCCGGCACATGCAAGGCAGCATGCATGCCATTAATTACCTGGGGCATCCCAGCAACGGCAGAGAATCCTGCTCTCCAGTCAGCCTGATGGGCTTGGTTCAGCTTGAAGTTTATATAGTCTGATGCCTAAGCAAACAGAGCATCCGGGATTTCACGGTTAGATCATGGGGGCCGGTAGATAGGACATCCGTCCCGTTAATGATATGGAGATTGCCCTAAATGGGCGTTAAGGTTGATTGGAACCTCACTATGTCTAGGCAGGATCTGGAAACTGATCAGGGCCCGGCGTGGATCCCAATTTTGACCTATCCCGCAATCTAACCGGCTCGCACTGAACAGCATAGGGTGCAATGTGGCCATAGATCATACCCCGTGTTTTGATTTAGGATTGGCAGTCAAATGTAGTTTTGGCTTGTCAATAATTTTGTGCACAGAGAAAATTCTCGCTTCATTTTAAAGGTATTTGGCTTGGATTAGAATTGAGATCGGAGGCGGCCGGAAGCGAAAAATGGCCTAACGTGATAATAATGTGATGTCAGCATGTAAGATTTTGTACATAAGATGCACAAATAAATGATTTCAATATATTCTAAATCAGTGAAGAATGTTCAGGAATTGATGCTGACACCTGTGAGGTCAGTTGAAATAGGGCGCTCACACTTGAAGCTCAGGTGTCCTTCATAGGCATTTCATCTGTTATGTTTTCTACATTCTGCTTCATCAATGACCTCCCATCAATCATAAGGTCAGAAGTGGGGATGTTTGCGGATGACTGCACAATGTTCGGCACCATTTGTGACTCCTCGGATAATGAAACAGTCCATGTCTAAATGCAGCAAGACCTGGATGACAAGTGGCAAGTTATATTCGCACCACACAAGTGTCAGCCAATGATCATCTTCTACAAGAGAGGATCTAACTATCGCCCCTTCACATTCAATGGCATTACCATTGTTGAATCCCCCACAATCAACATCCTGGGGGGCTTACCATTGATCAGAAACTGAACTGTACTCGCCATGTTAATACTGTCACTACCAGGGCAGATCAAGGCCAGGAATCCTATGGTCAGTAACTCACCTCCTGCCACCATCTACAAGACTCAAGTCAGGAATGTAATGGAATACTCTCCACTTGTCTGGATGAGTGCAGCTTCAACAACGCTCAAGAAGCTCAAAACCTTTCAGGATAAAGTAGCCCGCTTGATTGCTACCCCTTCCACAAATATTCAAGCCCTCCACCACCGATGAACAGTGCCAGCCATGTGTACCATCTACAAGATGCACTGCAGTACCTCACCAAGGTTCCCGAGACAGCACCTTCCAAATCCACGACCACTACCATCTAGAAAGACAAGAGCAGCAGATATCTGGGAACCCCACCACCTGGAGGTCCTCCTCCAAGTCACGCACCACCCTGACTTGGAAATATATAGCCGTTCCTTCACTACTGCTGGGGAAACATCCTGGAACTCCCTCCCTCACAGCACAGTGGTTGTACCTACACCGCAAGAACTGCAGCGGTTCCAGAAGGCAGCTTACCACCACCTTCTGAAGGGCAACTAGGGAAGGGCAATAAATGCTGGCCTAACAGTGACGCCCACAACCCGTAAATTAATAAAAAAATGAGTTGTTTGCAAGTTCCAATTGCTTTGTTATAGAATCCCCATTGAAGCATTTGGGTGGGTGGTTAGATAGCTCTTTAAACTCTGTGGGTGTTCTACTCCAGCAGCAGCACGCCTTTTCCTCTTCTCCATTCCTCTACCCCACCAACTCAAAAGATACACTCAAGGTCAAAAGAGATATTGCAAAAACTCAATTCTAATATGAGACATGTAAGGGGGCATCCATTACTATCATTTTCTCAAGAGAATCAAAGAGGGGTTTAATACACACATGCAAAATGCATAAAGCATAGTTACATTTTATTTAGAAAAAGTTTTTCAATCAGTTAATAATGATTGCTACTCTTTACATTTCTTGTGAAAAAAGAACAATTATGGATGGCTCCTAATTTCTGGATTTTGATTAGCCTTGAGCTATAGTAACAGTTGCACTCACCTGTGTGTGGATTTAACAGAATGCTGCCAGGTGGTATACCTGTAGCTTCCAAAGGAAGCAAAATGTAGCTGGTGCTTGTAGGTGCCACCTGTCCACCCATTCCACCATCTGAGTAAGAGACGGAGCCCGTGGAGTTGACTGATGCCGGGACAACATTTGTACTCTGTAGTGGCTGATGGTTCCGTGACAATGAACCTGAGGAGCCTGCACTACTGGAAGACTCTGAACCTGGAGAATGAATAACAATCATCAAAATTTACTTGCCAGAAACACATCTTTCTGCACATGTATTAATTACTTCTTCCCTGGCAGAATTAAACATTTTCCTAAAACTGAATGTCAGAGCCCCGCTCTCTTGCATATTGTTACTGTATCAGGTGAGTTTGATTTTTCAGAGGAACAGGGGAGGACCATTTAGATGTTTGTGGCTTTTCCATCATTAAGTGAAATTATGATTGACCCACCCAGATACCTGCCTTTGTCCCGAATCCTTTGCAATGACAAAAGCTATCAATCCCAGTTTGAAAAAAAAAAGATTTAGCATCAATTGATAGTTGCAAGGGCAGCACGGTGGCCTAGTGGTTAGCACAGCTGCCTCACGGCGCTGAGGTCCCAGGTTCGATCCTGGCTCTGGGTCACTGTCCGTGTGGAGTTTGCACATTCTCCTCGTGTCTGCGTGGGTTTCACCCCACAACCCAAAAATTGGCCACACTAAATTGCCCCTTAATTGGAAAAAATAATTGGGTACTCTAAACTTATTAAAAAAAAATTTTTTTTTAATTGATAGTTGCAGACACGAGTTCCAAACTTCTAAGCCAGTCGAAGTATGTTGTCCTTATTTCACAGTATGAGAGTCCTCAGCCAGCAGAAATACTTTCTCTCTATCTTACCTGTTTCCTTTAATAACCTCAATCATAGTACTTCAGCCTTCTAAATGCAAGGGGATACAAGCATAGCTTGTGTAATCTCTCCTCAAAATCCAACCCTTGGTCTCCACGTATCATTCTAGCAAATCTAAGCTAAACTCCCATTATCATAAAATTTATAGTGCAGAAGGAGGCCATTCAGCCCATCGAATCTGCACCGGCATTGGAAAGAGCACCGCACCTCCGCACAGACAGTGACCCACGCCAGAATCGAAGCTGGGACCCTAGAGCTGTAAAGCAACTGTGCTATCCACTGTGCTACCGTGATCCCCATCATACTATGGCCAATAGGGCAACACGGTAACATTGTGGATAGCACAATGGCTTCACAGCTCCAGGGTCCCAGGTTCGATTCCGGCTTGGGTCACTGTCTGTGCGGAGTCTGCGCATCCTCCCTGTGTGTGTGCGTGGGTTTCCTCCGGGTCCTCCGGTTTCCTCCCACAGTCCAAAGATGTGCAGGTTAGGTGGATTGGCCATGATAAATTGCCCTTAGTGTCCAAAATTGCCCTTAGTGTTGGGTGGGGTTACTGGGTTATGGGGATACGGTGGAGGTGTTGACCTTGAGTAGGGTGCTCTTTCCAAGAGCCGGTGCAGACTCGATGGGCCGAATGGCCTCCTTCTGCACTGTAAATTCTATGATTTAAAAAAAAGAACCAGGAGTAGGTAACTCAGCCCTTCAAGCCAAGTTGAGGCGATTGGGGCATCCCATGCGCGCCGGCCCTGGTACACATGTTGTGCGGCCTCCTGCTTCCCCTCCCTTGCCCTGCCCATATTGGCCATCCTGAATTGGTGTCCCGGTTTATAGGAGCAGCACGGTAGCATGGTGGTTAGCATAAATGCTTCACAGCTCCAGGGTCCCAGGTTCGATTCGCGGAGGGTCACTGTCTGTGCGGAGTCTGCACGTCCTCCCCGTGTGTGCGTGGGTTTCCTCGGGGTGCTCCGGTTTCCTCCCACAGTCCAAAGATGTGCGGGTTAGGTGGATTGGCCATGCTAAATTGCCCGTAGTGTCCTAAAAAGTAAGGTTAAGGGGGGGGTTGTTGGGTTACGGGTATAGGGTGGATACGTGGGTTTGAGTAGGGTGATCATTGCTCGGCACAACATCGAGGGCCGAAGGGCCTGTTCTGTGCTGTACTGTTCTATTCTATAAATATATCTTTCCAAATGTCGGGCCCTGGTTTAACTCAGTTAGCTTGGTAGGTGGTAGATTCAGAACGAGGCCAACAGCATGAGTTCAATTCCCACATTGGCTGAGGTTATTTATGAAGGCTCAACCTTGCCCCTCGCTGAGGTGTGGTAATCCTCAGGTTAGATCACCACCAATTAGCTCTCCCTGTCAAAGGGGAAAGAAGCCTATTGTCATCTACTATGGTAACTTTACTTTTTTTTACCTTGTGATGCTGATCTCTTCCTCAACTTTAAATACTGATACAAAAGTAATTATTCAACATATCGACCATTTCCTTATCTTCTTTAATAATATCACTGTCATCAATTTTCAAGGGGACCCATAATGTACCTGATGATGCTTTGCTCCAAACATAATTTTGAAACATTTTGAGTTGATTTTGATAACCATTGCAAATTTCTTTTCATACTCCTCTTTGTAGCCCTTACTCTCCATTTTATTTTGCTTTTCCTTGTACCTTTCCCAAGGATCAAAGCCCTTTTTCATTTCTGTATTCTTTTTCTTTTTGTTTAATGATGTCTCTTCATCATCCATGGCTATTTGCTTTTGTGGAAAGTACAGCTCTTAAAAACTTTGCGGTGTAAATGGCTTCCGTATCACATTAAAGCCTGTTTTCAAGCCCACCCCACTCTTGCACAGTGAAGCCTGAGGTAAATCAAGAATATTAATAGCTGTTTTATGTTTTTCCTTTTCATTAGGTACATTTTACATAGTATTACATAAGATATCTAGAACAGAAACAGACCATTCTGCCCAACCCTGCCAATGTCTCCACCCAAACCTCCTCCCATCTTTTCTCATCTAAATCTACCAATGGAACCAACTGTTCTGTTCACATATTTCTGTTCAGTTTTCTCTTAAATGCAACTATATTTGTTTCAACCCTGTGCTAGCATTCTTACCACTCTCTGAGCGAAGACATTTCTTCTAAATTCCTTATTGGATTTTGTGTGACAACTTTATATTGATGGTATTCAGTTATGCTCTTCCTGACGAGTGGAAATCTTTGGTTTATATCCACTCTAAAACCTTTCTTAATTTTAAACACTTCTATTTGGTCACTCCACGCCCTTGTTTTTTTAAGAGGAAGAGCATTGCCTGTCACTCCTTTCGTGAAATCCCTGGTATCATCCCTGTACAGCCTATATGAACCCACTCCCATAACTCTATAGTTTGTTTATTATATGGTGACCAGAAATACACATAGTAGTCTACGGCTGGTTTAGTTCAGTTAGCTAGACAGCTGGTTTGTGATGCAGAGTAAAACCAGCAGCGCGGGTTCAATTCCTGTACCGGCTGAGATTATTCATGAAGGCCCTCGCCTTCTCAACCGTGCCCCTCGCCTGAGGTGTGGCGATCCTCAGGTTAAATCACCACCAGTCAGCTCTCCCCCTCAAAAGGGGAAAAGAGCCCAGTCATTTGGGACTATGGTGACTTTACCTTTACTCTAAGGCCGGGATTCTCCGATCTTGTTCGCCCCGTCACCGCTGCCAACGAAGACGGAGAATATGGCGATTAGCCAATTCACCATTCACTGCAGCAGGACTGGAGAATCCGAGCTGTGGGTGAGGTTGGGGAATTCTGTCCTAATTGTGGTTTAACCAAGGTGCACTACAGGTTTAGTGTAACTTCCTTGCTTTTCAATTCTATCCCTCTTGAGAAAAAAAACAACTGCTTAATTTGGTTGCTTTTTTAATGTACTTCCTATCCTGTGGTGAAGCATTTAATGATTGATATATTTGTCCTTACTCTGAGATCCCGTTGTTCCTGTACTCCACCTGGACTTGCACCTTCCAAGTATTAAGTAACCTCCCTATTCTTCCTATCAAAATGTACACCCTCACTTTTATCCATGTTGAATTTCATCTATTAAATAATTTGCATATTCTGTAAGTTTATAAATGGCCCCTGTGATTTCTTGAACTCATTATAATCACAGTTCGATAAATGATTATGCATTATTAGGCTGTTAACTTAATTTGGCTAGTTACTCACTACTGAATCTAACATGGCATGTTCCATTTTGGCTCTTGGACATATTTTGCAGGAAATTATTCTGACTATACTCAGGAAATTCACTACTTTTCTGACATATGTCAGCTTCTCATTTGAATCCGTATAAAAGTCAATCCCCCCCGCCCTTGAAATCACCTGCCTTTGCTACATTCTTGCCCAACCTCAGCAGTTATACAATACCGTTTTAGAGCTTCTTCCAAAGCCTTTATGCACAACTCCCACCCGAGTCTTTTTTATTTCTTAATTCTGTTCATAACATTTCCATTGCCCGCTTACCTCTCATCATATCCTCATGCATCGTTAAAATGATTTCATTCTTAATCGCAAAAGTTTTTCCTCCCCTCTATCACAGAATCATAGAATTTACAGTGCAGAAGGAGGCCATTCAGCCCATCGAGTCTGCACCGGCTTTTGGAAAGAGCACACTACCCAAGGTCAACAACTCCACCCTATCCCCATAACCCAACCCAACACTAAGGGCAATTTTGGACACTAAGGGCAATTTATCATGGCCAATCCACCTAACCTGCACATCTTTGGACTGTGGGAAGAAACCAGAGCACCGGAGGAAACCCACGCACACACGGGGAGGATGTGCAGACTCCGCACAGACAGTGACCCAAGCCGGAATCGAACCTGGGACCCTGGAACTGTGAAGCGATTGTGCTATCCACAATGCTACTGTGCTGCCCCAATCTTTTCCTTTCCTGTACACCTTATTACCTGGTACATTCACTTTTCAGTTGTGACTATCTGTGTCTCTGTAATGACAATGATGTTATAAAGCCAAGCTGCATTTCCACCTACAATTTGTTTGGTATGCTCCATACATTTGTACACTTATGGGTACGCCATGAACCCTAATTGTCCTCTGCTCTTATCCTTTATTCACATATTTGTTATTTCTCTTTCCTCATCAAATTATTTCAAACTTCGAGTTTTCCCTTTTTCTTTTGCGCTTAAGGCACAATTCCTGACCGTTACTCCACTCTCTTTTTGGGGATTCTCCGGTTCCACTGAGGATAGGGTGCTGGAAATACCACTTATTGGCATATTTCAGATTTCCACCCAAGTTACGCCAGCAAACCTGGGGAAGGCACAAGGCGATTTGCCTCTGAGAAATATTCTGTCCAATCATAGAGAACGGTGGGACGTTCCCTATTCTACAATAGAGAGCAGAGACATCTTAATAGTTTTAAGAGTGAACAGGATTACAGTGTGATTCTCCAGTTAAAGGGAGTATCACTTGATGCTGAAGGAAGCTAATCATTACATTTGGCCGGCAAGCCTCATACAACTATTCCATTTGGCATCACTGCTGAAAAATACACCAGTTGTTCAAGAAACACAAGCACCCAAAGTTTGAATCTCATTTACTTTAAAAAGGGCTACCAAAAAACATAGCTTTTCGCTGACATAATTGAAATTCAAGACTGTAAGAGCTGGCGCCAAGCTGTGATATATGCCTTCCAGTCTAGAAACTGCCTGAATAACAAATTAAAAGAAAATTATTGCGTAAGTGGAAGTGGCTTTGAAAATTGGAGGAGATGATGGCACTGCAGATTGACGTCCTTTCGGAAAATGTGAAGATGGTGAAAAAAGAAGAAAATAGAGGAAGACACAATCCATGCCACTCTTGTGCTGCTTCTGGCTCCAGTTAACAAATGGAACTGGCAGAAGTCTGTGAGTATGTTCCTTACCTGTTCTAGCAGCCAGGAAATACTGAGTAGAGTGGAACACGAAGGCAAATAAAATGGTTTCATTCAACATAAACAAATTCTGCTTTGAGGGTGCTTTATTAATGTGTAAGTGGCTTAATCACGGAGAAATAAAACTCACAATGCCAATTGTAATTATGCCATTAAATTAACCACTTCAGGCTTTATGGACTAATTCCTATTTTCTATCATGGAACTCAGCAAGACTAAAGCTACGGAACCTATCAAGTACCAGCTACCTGTTTTAGAGAGTTTGCCCGTACTCCTGTTACTGTTTGTGCTGTCACCACGTGTTAATACAGTTATGCCACCAATACTTGCTGTCTTCGTGACAGGAGGCTTCAAGTTTCGATTTGAGCTGTCTGAGTCAGTACTGCTCCAGGGTCGCTGATCTGTCCACTTCACATCCAACTCTGTACTGCTCTGCCGACTACCTGATGTTTTTCCTGTTCCATCTCTATTACTTCTAAAGAAAAACAGAAACAAAATGTACCATTAATATCCAGCTTTGCTACTGAATTGATTGAAATCTCACCTTTATTTGTCTCATAACCAACCTAAATAGCTGTCTCTTCTTCTGCGTGTCATTGAATATACTGATATCCTCTAGCATGCAGCTGCGAAAATAAAAAGCACCAGTAAACATTCTGTATCAAGCACAATAATACCACTTCTTATCTCAGATAACCCACCAAGTGCAGCCATCAAATGGGAGCATGATACTTTGCCATAGTAAGTGATGAGAAGTCAAAAATCTCCCCCTCGAAACAGTATATAAGTCAATTCGGTTAGTGTCACGTTCCACTTTGTATATGGATCACCAGGTGGCGTTACTGCCAGAACGTTATTGATCAAAAAAATGGTGAATGCTATGTGAGCAACTGGAGAGTGTGGAAGGGCAAGGAACGTTTACTGAAGAGGTGCAAATAAAGGAACTATTCCCCTTGCAGTTTGACCTCAATCACTGCCTGAATCAGAATGTCACGATTCCATTCCAGATGGAGACAAGGTAAGGGAATTCAGAACTAGCAGACATGGAGTCTATTTATGGATTCTAACACTTTACAGGGCAGGAAAATACATATCTTTGGCCCTTGGCTGTCCAATAATTACAGTCACCAGGTGTGTAAGTTTAAACACAGTTACTGATTATTTATAAACAAAACAAATATAGAATATGCAGTAAAACAACGAGTTAACGGCAAGTGAATACCTGACTCCTATTAGCTGCCTCCACCCTCTACCCACACACAGGACAGACAAAGACAGAGGGGGAGGGAAAGAGTGAAAAATAATAAGGGTAATGGTCAAAAGGTAAGAGTCCTTGCTTCAGGTGATGAGTTGTTCAGTGCACCCTCTTCACAGTATGAATGTGGTTTAAAGTCTCTGGCCTACAGTTTATAATATTCTTCTTTGCAGCTCAGCAGTATGTCTTACTCACAGCTTTTCCAAGAGAGGCCTCAGGCCTCACTGCAGCCTCTTTCTTGCAGAGAGAGCTGTCATATTCTGCTTCACATCAGTCTCTTTCCTGAAGATTCTGGATTCTGCTTGCACAGCCTTTTCTGGTGAGAGAGAGAGCTCTAATACTGGATTTCCAGAGAGAATTCATCAGACCTTTGAGAGAGAGAGTTAGTATTCCTCCATCCAGCTTGCAGAATTGAAAGTGAAACCAAATACCCAGCCTTTGCCCTCAAAAGCACCTCAAGAGGAAAAATATCCAATCACCACCTGTTGCCGGGCAGAATACAGCCTTTTCGACTCATTCATTGGCCGCCAGCCGAGTCACTCAAATCGAGTCAGCACTGATGTCAGCCAATCTACATCCACCAGCCTAAAACAGCACAGCCTTCTGGAATCTGTATGTTCGAATTAAAGGTTGCTATGCCTTAAAGTCACATTGCCTTAAGTCACAGGTCCATTAACCTTCCATGGTTCAAAATCCAATAGCAAAATAAAATAAAGGGGAAAATAAGGGAACAGACACGAACAAACAGGAGGGACTCTTACATTGTTGAACAAAATAATATTCTGACTATGACGGGAGTTTTGAATTTACATTTTAAAAAGAAAAGGAAGGAATGTAGGAACTATTTTATATGACTAACAAAACAGTGGAATAAAAGCTTGTTTCAGTCATTTTAAACATTGTGATTAATCTAACTGAGTGACTTGACAAAGTAAGTGTAAATGCGTTCACAATTCAGTATTATCAGTGAACGCTGAGCGCTGTATTTACTCAGCATCCTGTTCAAAAACATTTAATGTGTTTGGATGGCCAGAAGGAATGAGGTAAACTAGGAGAGGATGTGAACATAGTTAGTGATGTTGTCTAATCCAATCCGTTTGAGAAGGATTTGGACCAGGTTTTTGCTACTGAGATAGAAAGCTTGTGTCGTGGAATTTCCTAACTCGACAGACTCACCACACACAATTTTCTCTCCGAGGTTAAGGTCCCAGCAGGAGTTGGATCAATGCCGAGGTGGGCTGTTTGGAAGGCCTGCCTCATTCTGAGGAAGGAGCAGCGCTCCGAAAGCTAGTGATTTGAAACAAACCTGTTGGGCTTTAACCTGGTGTTGTAAGACTTCTTCCTGTACCACTACTCTCCACATCAGTTCCCTGTGACCTAGGACAGGTCCTCATTAAGCATGCTTGGCTGAGAACCCAGACCAACAAGAGGATTAGCTCTTCCATTGGATATTTATTTTTAACAAGTGAAATTAATTTTTGACTTTGCTTGATTGATGTCTTCAGTGTTTCGAATAAGTTCTTTCTGTGATTTTTTTTGTCAATGTATCAACAGGCGGAATTTTCCCATTTTTCTGCAGAGTAGCACAGCGAGCGGGAAAGATGGGGTGGAATCTTCTGGCCCCAAGGATATCTTCCATTGGCGTATTTTTAACCACTTCATCAAAAAAGTTAAGGGCCGGGATTCTCCCCTACCTGGCGGGGCGGGGGGTCCCGGCGGACCGGAGCTATGGCGGGGGCAGAAGAAAAAGAGTGCCCCCACGGCTCAGGCCCGCCCGCCGATTGGTGGGCCCCGATCGCGGGCCAGGCCACCGTGGGAGCGCCCCCCGGGGTCAGATCCCCCCCCCCCAGGACCCCGGGGTCCGCTCGCGCCGCCTGCTCCCGCCGGCACCAGAGGTGGTTTAAACCACGTCGACGGGAGAGCCCTGTCAGCGGCGGGACTTCAGCCCATCGCGGGCCGGAGAATCGCCGCGGGGGGCCCGCCGACCGGCGCGGCGTGATTCCCGTCCCCGACGATTCCCGGGTGGCGGAGAATTCCAGCCACGGCAGGGGCGGGATTTACGCCGGCCCCGGACGATTCTCCGACCCTGCGGGGGGTCGGAGAATTCCGCCCAAGGAGTGGATCCCCACGACATTGCGTTCTGATTGTTCCCACCAGAAACTTATGCTTTTAAATGATCGGGGTCCCCTCCACCCAGCGCAACCTCCTCACCACCGTGCCCCTCCCACCACAGTACTTTCACCCCCCCATCTCCAAGGCACTGCCGCCATAGATCTCAGACCCCGCACTCCACACTACTATGGAGCCGAGCCCCACAGTCACGGAACCCAAGCCGTCACTGAACACTCTTCATCAAGGGACTCCATCCCCCCAACCCACGAAACGCCCCCACTCATGGAACACACCCACCTCCAGAACACCTCCTGGCATTCCCTCTCCCCCCTGGTGGCTGTACACGCTCGTGTGTGTTTAGTGGGTTCTGTTGCCAGGTGCACACCTGGTGGAAACGGGGGCGGGGGGTGGGGGAGAGTGAAGGGAGACAGTGCTATCAGGTGTAGAGGCCTGCTAATATTTTTTTATGTCTATTCAAATGTGGATCCTGACATTCAACACCGGGATACCTGTTACGTCATTAGTGGTGGGGGCGAGGACAATCTGACACAGCATCAAAGTATCGTTTACAGAGGCTTCAAACACTTCACACCTCTTAATCCTATCCAAATAAAAACATTGGGAGGGGGGAGGATTTTTCATTGTTATTTTGGGTGGTGCAGGTTTGGTGGCAGGGGCAGATGATCCCGCGCGAGTCCCAAAACACGTTTCACGTCAGCGGGATTTCCCATGATTGACACAGTTGTAAGACAGCTGTTTGTTCATAGAACATTTCTGAATGGCTGGTTCTTTTTTCCTCAGCAATTACATATGTCATTGTTATTATACAGTTCATTAGTTATGTACGTTGTGAATGGACACGATAGGAGTTAGCATTGGGGTGGCAAGGAGAGCATGAGAAGCCATGAGGATGGTCTAGGGTGCATGGTAAGACCTTGAGAACTTGCTTTTTACAAGGGCCTGAAATCCAGACTATGACCATGAGTCATGGGGAAGCTGGCTCCACTCCATGAAAATTGCCGGTGGGTGGGGTGGTGCAAGGAATGCCAACTCCAGGAATGGAGCCGGCTAGGTTGGGAAAGCATGTGTGGGCTTGCTACCTGTACCTTATACCGCACTGATGAGAATTGCCAGTAGAGGTGGCAATTCTGACCACCCCCAGCAGCCCCATCAGACCGCCGCCCCCTCCCCCATCAGACCCCATATCAGATCCCCATATCAGACCTGCCCATCAGACACTCAATAATAATAATCTTTATTAGTGTCACAAGTAGGGTTACATTAACACTGTAATAAGGTTACTGTGAAAATCCCTTAGTCGCCACACTCTGGCGCCTGTTCGGGTACACTGAGGGAGAATTCAGAATGTCTAATTCACCTAACAAGCACATCTTTCCGGACTTGTGGGGGCAAATTGTAGCACCTGGAGGAAACCCACGCAGACATGGGGAGAACGTGCAGACTCTGCATAGACAGTGACCCAAGCCGGGAATTGAACCTGAGTCCCTGGCGCTGTGAAGAAACAGTACTAACCACTGTGCTACCATGCCACCCATTAATCATGCCCCCCAAAATCAGTCCCCATTATCAGACCCACCCATCAGACACCCAAATCAAAACTCTACATCAGACCCACCCATCAGACCCCCTCAAACCCCCATATTAGAGACCCTATCAGACATCCTCAAACCCCTATATTAGAGACCACCCATCTATGAGACCCTATATTATAGATCGCATATATCAGAGACTCCTTCCTATCAGAGAGCCTCCGTTTCAGAGACCCCACCCATATCATAGACCCCACCCATATCATAGACCCCTACATCAGAGACCCCCATATCAGCCACATATCAGAGGTATCTCCCATCAGTCACCCCTGCCTGGAAGCTAAAGAGCAGTTCAGGCATAAACCGTGAAAATTCACTGATGTTTCACTTAGCAGTCCCTTACACCTGCTGCCTCAGACAGAAATGTGGAAAGCAGTAGGTTTTACTAATAGAAAGCCAAAACGCATCAGATCCTTTGATCTGGGAGACTTCTATTCACTTTGAAAGTGAAATTACTTTTAGTAGGCTGCAATTGAGAGAGTGATAGCTTCCACACACCCAGTGTCTGGATTGTTTATTTTCATTTTTACCCTGCTGTGAATCTAACCATAATATTTATAAACATCTAGCTATGATTGACAGGTCCTCATCACATCAAAAGCGTTTAAGTGCTTTCTGCTGAGAAAAAGAGGAAATTAAAGCACTTATCGCCTAGATATCTTCCTATATTTTGGAGGTCGGCAGCTACCTCCCATCCAATTCCTGACCATTTTGAGACACCTGGTGGCATGTTAATAGGGTGAATAAAATAGCTGCAGTGGCTGGGAATCTAATTAAAATAAGCATTTTACTATGGTCGCAATTAAAATGTCATCAAAACAAATTTCAGGAATTTCAAATGGTTGAATAGCTAAATGACACAATTTGATAACTAGCCTATGTCTTAATGTTACAATTTGAAAAGATTCAATTGATGCTTACCTGGTGTCCACGTACAGACTGTCCTGGGAACATGTGGACTGTAAAGAAAAATAGGACATATCAACATATAACTAGATGTACATTTTTGAATTCCAGCTGAACTGTCCAGAAAATAGCTCAGTAGCATTTTGTAGACCATATAAGCTGGTACCTCTACTGGTCCAGATTGATGAACTGTAATCCACGAAGGACCATAGGCCATTAGAGAGAGCCAAATATTTGATAGCTTGAAGACACCACACCACATAAAGTGTGGGGCAAGGTAAGGAGCTAAGCCTCCATGAATTATCACAGCAAGTACCAGGCTTGAACTTGTGCTGTCTACCATTCTAGCCATTGAGCCAACTGAGCTAACCGACCCCCAGGTCTCCAAGTCTATAAACCACATGGATACAAATTTCTTTCTTGATCAAAGTCAATTTATTGGATCATTTTATGGCAAATGATACCCTTTCTGGTCAATAGACTAGGGAAATGGACTGGATCATTGAACCATATCAGTGTGATTGAGACTGTAGCTATTTATGAGGTGACCAGTTCGGAACAACTTGTCCTCCCATAAACGAGGAAGCAAGTCAATAGTCACTGGAAGGGGAAAGAATGCAGATCATAGATGATTTACCACAAGGACCCTTTTAAAGCAAACACTAATTTTTTTTGCCTATTTACCTTGAACTGCTTGGCTTAATCAGATGATGCTCATAAAGAATACTGTTTTTTAAGGTTACTTTACTTAACAAGGCGAATATGTTTAAGTGACTGTGCTGACTGTGAAGCACCAAGGTTAATGATAACCTTTGCTGATATTTATTTTGGCCCTATACATAGGTCGTTTCAAAACTTTACCTAAATGACTTTCATCAAAAGTTCATTACCTCTCATTTCAAACCAAAATATCGAAAGCAATTGATCAAAGTGTTCTTAATAATCATAACCTTTTGCAAAATAAATTACAACAGCAAGGCTCAAGTTATAAATATTGTGATAATACAAACCACTGAATTGAATAAATGCTAAAATAAAAACTGAAAATTTTTGGATATACTCTGCATGTTAACCAGCATCTGTGGAGAGAGGAACATGAATTAACGTTTCAGGTCGATGACCTCTGAAAGTTGCTGCCTGACCTGCAGAGAATACAGTATTTTAGTTCAGATTTCCAGTATCTGGAGTGCTTTACGTTTGGAAGAAAAAGTGCTAACCCCATTCAATAGGGCAATTTTTGCAAAGATCTGCTCCTGATGTAGAAGACTGAGGATAAGAGAATCAGGATCAATGGTCGATATGCCTGATTTACAGTGTTCCCGATCTTTCTTTCATTCATGAAAATGAATGCTGAACAAATCAGGATTTCTGAATATTGGATGCATTGTATTGTTTCTCTATATCGGGAGCGTTCCCTCGCAAAATTTATGCTTACAACATAAGTGCCAAAGGTGTTCAACAGGCAGATCAAGATCTATTTCAAATTAACTGCACTCATTTCATGAATTCATGCTGCCGCTATTACAAGAGGTACAAAAAGTGCTCAAATCAGAATTTGGCTACACATGCCGGTATCTGCAACTTGCTCAAACCATCTGCACAACCCAGAACTGCACTGTAGAAATGTACTGCATTTCAGTGATATCAGAGTACAGCCATGAAATTGGACAAATAATGGGGCTAGAGGGAGAAACAAGACAAAATGCAGTGGGAACAAGTTTAAGCTGATCTCTGTAACATACAAGATAAGTCAAAATAATGCAGCAATTTAATTTGAACAAAGAAACTAAGATTCACATCGCAAAAGTTATTTAGCGATATATTTAGCCATTTAACTTTAATTGCAATGTTGTAAACATTTGTACAAATTCTGAGGTAAGTATAATGATTAATTTTTAAAGTTTGAAAGATATATGGTCAGAAATTCCCGATAATTGGTCAGTGAAGTCAGTGCAGCAACTAAACCGTAGAGACCAGAAGCTCCCCATTTTGACTTCCGCTGTGTCCAGTCAGCTGCAATGACAGAAGAGGCATTATGATTAGCCTCAGCGCCCTTGAATAAGGAAGAAGAAATCAGCCAGGATTCCTACTCCCAGTCAGTCTCCCTACAGTAAAACACCTGTGGATGTCACTGGAGGACAAAATCAAATTTAGATATGACAATGTTCCTTCTGGACTAATGACCTGCCAACACCGACTGTCTAACATCACATGATGTAACTTGAGTGAGGTACTCTGTATATTTACAGCAGCAGATGTCAATGCAATCAGAAAAGTAAGAAGCAAATTGTCAAAACAAAATTTAAAGATCATCATGATGACTATCTGATCTCCTCAAATAACAAACCACCCATGTTGAGAGGGACGAGGAAAATAAAAGTAATTTCTGAAAAATCAGAAACGATAGTAAGATCATAATTGTCTGAAACAGGAAAGGTTGGCAATTGATCTAAGACTGAGATTCTTTGTGACATTGAAAAGTTCTCGCCTGAGACATGAACCTCTCTTTTCAAATTCTGACAGGTCTGCTGCCGTGGCCCAAACTTTCCCTTCTTCATTATAAATATATTTCCTGAAGTACATCAATTTCAAGACTTGCTTTGGTCGGCAAATGTACAAATTTACCAAGAGAAGATGAAGCAACGCGGGATTAGGCTGGAAGATGTACAGAGAATGTTATACAATAAGCTCCATTTTTCTCATTGCTAATTTTCCGATTCAATCTGTTGCACGGATTTAAATTAACTTTGATTTGACTTATTTTCCATCTGTTTAATATTTGCTAATGCTTCCGCGTGTTGAAATGTATTAACTGATGAAGGTTTTATATATGACCAGAAGCATTTCCACATGATTTTTTTTGTTGTTGTGATGCTACAGCACAAAATCATCCCGCTGTCAACTTTAAAATGTCATGTCGAATTTAATCACATCATTTAGTTTGAATAGAATTGGGTGACCTCTCATCCTGACTACTTAGTGAACATTCCTCAACTATTTTTGTATTGTGGGCAGGATTTTCCAATCCCTTCGTGGCGGATTTTCTAGCAGCAAAGGCCGCTCGCCATTCGCCACCGGTAGGATCTTTCAGTCCCATTGAAGTCAATGGCCATTTGCGTTGCATTGCCACAGGGATGGCCCTTGTCAGGACCAGAAGATCCTGCCCGAGGGGAGGGAGCAGAAAATCCCAGTCAATGAGTTCAGAATTTTGTAATGCACAAAGTTTATTTGCAGTCTATTTATTTGTTGTGTTAGCCATATTTACTTTATCTAATTATGAATTCAGCCTGTCTACAGCCCCGTTTACACTACAGCTGTAAATTTGAAATAATTTTGAATTTACAGCTGTTTTCGTTCGATAATTAAATGATAGCAATTTATTTACCCTGTTATAAGTCCAGCACAGACGCAAAGGATCCAGATCAGTCTGGTACGACCAGTCTGATTCAAATCTCTGCTGAATTTTTGTTCTGCCCAATTAACCAGCACATCCCTCAGACAGGTAATTATATTCAATCCTGTTCAGACACACGTACTGGTTCAGGGTAGAGGTGAGTGCAAACGCTAGGGAGGCCAAATTCAGTTCAGATCGATGAATCCGAACTCAATTTGATGTCCCCGTGTAAATGGGGTACGAGGCTAGCAGAGAAATTACTTACATCTTGTGCAAAAATTCTCTCTCTTACTCGTTGATATTCCTCTTCTCTCTCCTCAATTGATTTACTTCTTCTATCATCTCTAAATGGATGAATCCTATTTTGCTGCAAGATAAACATTTCCTGAAAGGATATGAAATACTGTTCGTTTACACATAAACCTATTTAAAATCCCATCCAACTGAATTGAGGTTTTGAGCAGATTAGTTAAAGTACACATATTACTGCCATCATATGTATGTATAATAGCTTAACTGACTGAGCGGATTAAAAATTGAATATCTTTTGCTGCTGGATATTATCAGCAAAAGTTTTATTCCCAAGCTTCACACAGTGTTACATACCTGATTGTCTTCTTTATCCATACTAGAATTATCTCTTTTTAAAATAAATCTTTTCTGGGAGTCGTCATTTTTCTCATCTTTTATGTGCTCACAGAACCTTTGTTCTGGTCTGTTGGCAAATATAAAAACACAGAAATGCAATTAAACTGTTTTTTATGCAACGGTAATTCACTGGCATTTACAAAACATTTGTATCACTGACACATTCCCGTTCCAGCCCCCCCAGACAGGCGCCGGAATGTGGCGACTGGGGGCTTTTCACAGTAACTTCTTTGAAGCCTACTCGTGACAATAAGCGATTTTCATTTTTCATTTCATTTACATAGGCTGGAATTCTCCATTTGGAAAACTAAATGTTCCCGCTGGGATATGCATTTCTTTTGGAGGCGCTATTCGTTCCAGGATTCAGGACATGCAGACAGGCCAGCACTCTGTTGCCGCGAATTGAGAGTAATTCCCGGCCCGGCGGGTGGTGTCACCACTGGGGCACGAATTAGTGCTAAAGAGACGGACCGCTGGAGCTGCTTATAAATGGTCCACATACCACACACTCACTAGCCATGAAGAAGGCTCACAGAAGACCTGTTCCCTGGGTTTGGGAGTCTGAGATGCCCCCATTGCTCCATGCCAGTGAGGAAAGGACGGATACTTCTCCAGGGTGGGCTGCAAACTGAACAGTGCCTGGGAGGTGCTGGCAGATGGAGTCAGTGCTGCCAGCCTCACCAGGTGGTGATCCTGAGGGGTGAGGGTCACTGGTGAGGCCTCTGCCCTGAGAGGGGTAGAGAACCAAGGAGGGTTCCAAAGGCCATGGTGGAGGTGTCCTTTGGTTGGTATGAGCTCTGCAAATCGCCTGCTTCCTCTGAGGAGTGCCAATACCTAGTGGGTCCCTGATTAAGCTTGGCCAAGCCCATCCACTTGATGATACAGCTGTCATATGAGATGTCCAGAGGGACGGCCTGGGTGGGATCACAGAACACCAGAGGTTCTTTGAGCATTCAAAGGACACAGGCAGCACTCAACAGTGTGAGCAGCAAG
This sequence comes from Scyliorhinus canicula, assembly GCF_902713615.1. Classification (NCBI taxonomy): domain Eukaryota; kingdom Metazoa; phylum Chordata; class Chondrichthyes; order Carcharhiniformes; family Scyliorhinidae; genus Scyliorhinus; species Scyliorhinus canicula. The sequence continues at coordinate 148,850,698 of NC_052155.1, forward strand.
GAGTCTGTAAATAGCACCACAGGAGTGGTGGTCTGAGCTAGGCCACCCCGATCCTGAGTGGGATCACCCTGAGTCCAAGATCTTGGCACCATGTCATTCCCCAATAATGTATCCGGCTCTAGCAGCCACCTCCCAGCAGGCCCAACAGTGTTTGATGCATTCTCAGAGGATTTTTAGGCTCCCGCTCAACAGCCATGGTACTCAGTCCCCACCTGTAAATACTTGCACCAATTCATGCCCGCGTGATGTCCGCCTGAGTGGGGCAGAGCATCTTGGAGGTATGGAGCATGAAGTGTGGAAGCCGCTAATGATATTTTAATCCATGCAAATTATGGTTTTGCATGAACCCGCCAGTGCAGGGAAAAAACGTCAATAGCTCCACCAGTGGGGGACCGGAGCATGGCGACGGAATCACCGCCAGGCGCAAGTCTAGATTTTTCCATTGTGCACGATTCCCCACCCATTCGCAATTCGCTGCTTTCATCGCGAAGTGTAGAATCCAGCCTAAATAGCCCAAAAATACTGATCTAAGTGAGACACAGTACGGATGGTTACAGCCAGCGTGGGGTTTCCATCAGTCGACGAATGTGTGGCAGAGTGATGTTTGTAAGAGCAGGAAGCCAGGGGAGGAGTGTTGAGTGGTGAGTTCCAGTTATCATGTACATTGTTGGCGAATGCACAATCTGTAAGCTTTGCAAAGAATATTATCCAGGACTGGGCGTAATGGAATCATGTATGTAAATGAACAACAAAAGAGATTAATTTAACACAAAAGGTCACTTCTGAAAGATAATCACCAAGAAGAAATGGTAATATACTTACATTCTAGTATTGCTAGTTTTGTTGATTATAACAGACTTTCCAGTCTGATCTACATTATGATCCATTCCGAAATAAGCTGCTACTCTGTGTACCAACATCCGATGATATGATGACATTGGAGGGAATTTCTTATAGTGATTGCTAGGAGAGGAAAAACAAAGAAAGTCAACTCCTTCCCGATGAAGATAATTCTTCAGTATAAGACAGCAGTCACGGGCTTACTGGAAAATAAGAAATAACTCATGCTGCTGCACAAGGTTAGGTTGTGGTTGAACTTTTGGATAGGAAGCGGGGCGCAGGTCCGTCAGTTAAGCAACATAATATCGGCCATGGAGAGGTGCAGTTGGGCACCACGGAATGTAACATTTCCCATACAATCTCCAGTTCATTCACTTTAACTGTGACAGAAGAGCCACACTAACCTGGGAAAAACAGCTCTCCAACCATGATTATTGTCGACAAATGGGAGGAGCCCAGCATGAATACACTCCCGCCATTTTTACTCGAATAGGAATTTTAGATATGGTACAAACAGTCATACTTTGTTCTAGTGTAAATATTTAACATGTCTCCAAGTAATGAACACTCCTGGTTTTAATGCAGTTAGACTCTTTTGATTAAGAGGGGCAGCACGGTAGCACAAGGGGCAGCACGGTGGCTTCACAGCGCCAGGGTCCCAGGTTCAATTCCCCGCTAGGTCACTGTCTGTGCAGAGTCTGCACATTGTCCCCGTGTCTGCGTGGGTTTCCTCTGGGTGCTCCGGTTTCCTCCCACAGTCCAAAGACTGGGTGGGTGGATTGGCCATGATAAATTGTCCTTGGTGACCAAAAAAGTTAGGAGGGGTTATTGGGTTATGGGGATAGGGTAGAAGTGAGGGCTTAAGTGAGTCGGTGCAGACTCGATGGGTCGAATGGCCTCCTTCTGCACTGTTTGTTCTATACGTTCTAAGAGAGGAACAAAAGTTACCAGCATTAAGTCCTGGCACCTTCTGTGAAACCTCTGTCAAATGTTCTTCTGTGCTATGCAGCTCTCCTGGATGATAAATATGCTGTTATTCATTAGACTGCAAGGGAGCTGCAGTGCGCAGGGCAACACTGGTGGAACAATGGTAACTGTGTGAAATCCCATGAGCCCATGAAAGACCACTCAGCTCCTGACCTCACTCCAACCTTGGCCCAAGCACCTGAAAGAGAAATAGGTGTCTGACAGGAAGCACTGCTGAAACTACAGTTACGCTATGAGAATCCAGAACCTGAGAGTTCAATACACAATAACTAATTACAAATGTTAATTCAATACACCTGTTTATTTTAAGGCCGGAAAAAATGTCATGAACGCAACTGGATAAGGGCAGCATGGTGGCGCAGTGGTTAGCACTGCTGCCTCACCGCGCCGAGGACCTGGATTCGATCCTGGCCCCGGATCACTGTCTGTGTAGAGTTTGCACATTCTCCCCATGCCTGCATGGCCTCACCCCCACAACCCAAAAAGATGTGCAGTGTTGGTGAATTGGCCATTCATAATTGCCGCTTAATTGGAAAAAAATAATTGGGTACTCAAAATTTATAAATTTTAAAAATTGAAATGGACTGGATGATTGTAAGATCCCATCATGTTCACTAATGTCCAAAAGGGAAAAGAATCCACAACCACTGTCTGGCCTGGACTCTAGTTCACACCATTCTTAACAGTCTATGAAATGGCCACTCAGGACCACTCAGCTCCTGACCTCACTCCAGCCTTGGCCCAAAGCTGGATGGAAGAGCTGAACTCAAAAGGTGAGGTAAGAGTGACTGTCCTTGACATCAAGGCTACATTTGACTGTGAGTGGCAGCAAGGAGACCCAGGAAAATTGAAATCAATGGGAATGAGGGGGGGGGGGGGGGGGGATCTCTCGTCTGGTCAGAATCATACTTAGCACAAAGGAAAATGGTAGTTGTAGGCGTGCATCATATCAGTCCCAGAACATTGCTACAGGAGATTCCAACGGTCGTGTCTTAGGCCCAACCACTTCAGCTGCTTCATCAATCACCTGCACTCCACCATAAAGTCAGAAGTGGATGATTGTGCAATGTTCAGCATCATTTGCGACTCCCCAGATGCTGAAGCCATCCATGCCCTATGCAGCAACACCTAGACAATATTCAGTCTTGGGCTGGTAAGTGGCAAGTAACACTTGTGCCAGGCAATGACCATCTCCAACAAGAGAGAAGCTAACCATCACCTATTGCACCGTTGTCAGCATCCTGGGGGGTTACCATTGACCAGAAACTGACTGGGCTAGCAATATAAGTACTGTACCTACTAGAATAGCACAGAGGTTAGAAATCCTGCAAAGAGTAACTCATCTCTTGACTCCTCAAAGCCTGTTCACTATCTACAATGCACAAGTCAGGAGTGTGATAGAACATTCTCCAGTTGCTTGGTTGAGTGCAGCTCCAACAGCACTCAAGAAGCTCAACACCATACAGAACAAAGCAGCCCATTTGGTCGGCAACCCATTCACCACAATAAACAGCCATTCCATCTCTCCACCACCGACGTACAGTAGCAGCAGTGTGTACCATCTACAAGATGCACTGCAGTAAATCACCAAGGCTCCTTCAACAACGTCTTTGAAACCTGTGACCTCTACTACCTAGAAGGACAAGGGCAACAGACACACAGGAACACCACCACTTGCAAGTTCCCCTTCAAGTCACCCACCATACTGACTTGGAATGATTTCACTGTTCCTTCACTGTCAATGCGGCAAAATCCTGGAACTCCCTTTCGAATAGCACTAAGTGTTCCTGCAACACATGGACTGCAGTGATTCAAAAAGGTAGCTGAACATCGCCTTCTCGAGAGCTTTTATGGATGGGCAATAAGTGTTGGCCTAGCCAGCGACGTCCACATCCCATGAACAAATATTAAAAAGACTCAGTTATAAGTAAATTTCTACGGGATACAATAATAGAAGAAGACAATGGACCCCCTCTGCGGCTCAGTGGCACAGTGGTTAGCACTGCACCAGGGTCCCGGGTTCAATTTCTGCCTTGGATGTCTGTCTGTGTGGAGTTTTCACTTTCCCCCCCCGTGTCTGCGTGGGTTCCCTCCATGTGTTCCGGTTTCCTCCCGCTGTCCAAACATGTGCAGGTCAGATGGCTTGACCATGCTAAATTTCCCCTTGGTGTCCAGGGATCTGCACGTTCAGTGGGGTTACAGGGGTAGGGTGGGAGCCTGGTTAGGATGCTCTTTTAGAGCACCAGCTGCAGAGATGATGGACTGAATGGCTTCCTTCTGCACTGTAGGGATTCTATGATTCTATTGTCAACAAGCCAGGCACAGGAGCAGGATGACACATCGGTAATCTCAGCCATCTTAACTCTGTAAAGCCCTTTTTGCTAAAAACCTGGGTAGCAGTACTGAAGTTGGAAGAGGTATCCAACAGAGGAGTCAAATTCCAATCTAATTTGGTCGTCCTCACAGAACAATATTCATTAGTCAATATTCCAAAGTCATTTAATACTATCCATGGGCAAGTTCTGTCCCATGAGAAGTGAGTAAGCAAAAATGCCGAACAAGATAGCCATTTCGGGATGCGAGGGAAGAGGTGACAATTTCTCTCCTGGCTAGGAGCAGCATGATTAGCAGTGAAATGCCAAGGAATTAATTTGGTTCCCAGCCCATATTAGGATTTTACCAGCTTCTTGGCAATAGGCTGGTAGGGGGCAATGCTGCCAAAATAGTGTGGGGAGGCTTTGGGCGTGTACCTGACATCTTCCCGCCAGCATGTAATTTTGCCAATGACCAGAAGACCATAAGACGTAGGAGCAGAAGTAAGCTAGTCAGTCCACTGAGTCTGCTCTGCCATTCAATGACTGATTTTGTGATAATCCTCAACTCCATTTCCTGTCTTATCTACATTACCTTTGATTCCCTTGCTGATTAAAAATCTGTCTATTTCAGCCTGAAACATACTTAACAACCCCATCTCTATGGTAAAGTAGTCCACAGATTCACCACCCTCAAAGAAAAAAATCCTCCTCATCGCCGTCTTAAATGGGAAACCCCTTACTCTGAGTCCATGCCTTCTCATCCTGGACTCTCCCACAAGGGGAAATAACCTCTCAGCATATATCCTGTTGAGCCCCCTCAGAATCCTATAAGTCTCAATAAAGTCAGATCTAATTATTTTAAACTCCAATGAGTACAGACCCAAGCTACTCAACCTCTCCTCGTACGGAAATCCCTCCACAACCGGGATCAACCTATTGAACCTTCTCTGGACTGCCTCCAATGCCAACATATCTTTCCTTAGATAAAGGGACCAAAACTGTTCACAGTATTATGGATGTGGTCTAACTAGTGTCCTGTATAATCTTAGCAAGACTTACCTGTTTTTATACTCCCTTCTCTCTGAAATAAAGGTCAACATTCCATTTGCCTTCCCAATTACCTGCTGAATGTGCACGTTAGCTTTTTAAGATTTATGTGTGAGGACCCTCAAATCCCTCTGAGCTGCAGCTTTCTGCAGCCTTCCTCCATTTAAATAATATCCAGCTTCTTTATTCGTCTTACCAAAGTGCATAACTTCACATTTTCCTACGTTATATTTCATCTGCCAAATTTTTGCCCACTCACTTAACCTGTCTATATCCCTCTGTAGACTCTCTGTGTCACCTTCACTACTTGCCTTCCCACCTATTTTTGTGTCATCCACAAACTTGGCAATAGTGCATTCACTTACATCGTCCAAGTCATTAATATATATTGTAAATAATTGCGGCGCCAGCACTGATCCCTGTGCACTCTACTAGTTACAGCTTCCCATCCTGAAAATGTTCCTCTTATCCCAATTGTCTTCTAATAACAATAATAATAATCTTTATTACTGTCACAAGTAGGCTTACATTAACACTGCAACGAAGTTACTGTGAAAAAAGTTGCTAGTCGCTACACTCTGGCACCTGTTGAGGTACACTGAGGGAGAATGTTCAAATCACCTACCAAGCACATCTTTTTGGGACTTGTGGGAGGAAACCAGAGCATCCAGAGGAAACCCACGCAGACACGGGGAGAACATGCAGACTCTGCACAGACAGTGACCCAAGCTGGGAATCGAACCTGGGACCCTGGCGTTGTGAAGCAACAGTGCTATCCACTCTACTACCGTGCCGCCCTATTAGTTAGCAAATCCTCTGTCCATGCTAAAATAGTACCCCCAACACCATGGGCCCTTATCTTATTAAATAGCTTTTTGTGCAGTACGTTATCGAATACTTTTTGGAAATCCAAGTATATTACATCTCCCAGTTCACCTTTATCTATATTGCTCATTACCACCTCAAATAATTCTAATCAATTTGTCGGGTATGATTTCTCCTTCAGGAAGCCATGCTGACTCTGTTTGATTACATTATATATTTCGAAATGCTCTTCTCATTTATAATGGACACTAACATTTTCCCAATGACAGATGTAAGCTAACTGGTCTTTAGTTACCTGTTTTTGGTGTCCCTCCCTTTTTGCATAAGTGTGTTACATTGGCAGTTTTCTAATCTCTGGGACTTTTCCAGAATTTAAGGAATCTTGGAAAATTACTATCAGTGCATCCATTATCTCTATCTATTTCCTTTAATATCTTAGGATTCAATCCATCAGAACCAGGGGACTTAGTCCCATTAGTTTTCCTAATACGTTTTTTCTAGTGATAGTTATTGTATTTATTTCCTCCCGCCCCTGGATTATTTAGTATTTTTGGAATGTTATTAGTGTCTTCTATTGTGAAGACTGAGGCCAAGTATGTATAATTCCTCTGCCATTTCCTGGTTACTCATTATTATTTCCCCAGTCTCATTCGATAAAGGGCCTATATTCACTTTGATCTCTCTCTTCCTTTTTATATATTTAAAGAAGCTCCTTACTGTCTGTTCTTATATTACTTGCTAGTTTACCCACATAGTTTATCATCTTTTTTTTTGTCATCTTTTGTTGCATTTTAAAACTTTCCCAATCCTCTGTCCAACCATGCTTGATTTATCTTCTTCCTAGAATCCTTCTTCCTCACTGTGATATATCTTTTTATGAGTCACAAACTATTTTCATAAATGGCTGCCATTGCTGATCAATAGTTTTTCTGCTACATCCTTTCCAGTGGCGGGAAAGCTGGCAGATAGAGACTGGGTTAGCACAGTGGGCTAACAGCTGGCTTGTAATGCAAAACAATGCTATCAGCGCGGGTTCAATTCCCGTACCAGCCTCTCCGAACAGGCGCCGGAATGGGGTGACTAGGGGCTTTTCACAGCAACTTCATTGAAGCCTACTTGTGACAATAAGCAATTATTATTATTATTAGATATGCTACCCACTGGAAGCTCAATAATTGAACCATTCAAGGAGTCGTTATGGGCCTCTTCCAGCCTCTGTGGGCATTTCCCCAGATCGGAGAAGCCTGTCGCACTGTGGTGAGACCAACCAGTGACCCTTAATGGCCTCCCAGTGGGCTGTGAGATGGAGCAGGAGTGGTGGCAAGGGAGGGAGGAGACTCCTTTTGGGGCATTCAATGGCTACCAGAGGGATCAGCTTGTGTGCCCTCAATGACTACCCCTCTCCCTAAATCTTTTTCAACGATCGCAGAGGATTTCCTCCCTGGTCCAGCCACCACACATTACACCGGATGGACCGCCTGGCATCATCGGGCAAAGCGAAGGGTGGAGGGGTTTGCCTCCTCATCAACCCCACCTGGTGCTCGTACGTGGCGATCGTGGAAAACTATTGCTCCCCGGACCTGGAATACCTGACTGTGAAGTGCCATCTTCCATAGGAGTTCATTTCTGTCATCATCACGATGGTCTACATCCTACCTCACCCTATAAATAATAGAAATACCCGGAGGGCTTGTTCATCATGGCCGTGGACTTCAACCAGGCCAACCTCAAGAGTGCTTTCCCAAAATTCCACCAACACATCTACTGTCCCACCAGGGGTCCCAGCATGCACAGCTTCTGCTGCACAAACAACAAGGGCGCCGACAGATCTATCCCCCGACCGCACTTCGAACAATCTGACCACAATACGGTGCTCCTTCTCCCGGCATACAAGAAGGAACTTAAGCGGGAGAATCCGGTCAAGACGGTCGTGCAATGCTGGTCTGAGTCAGCAGAAGAGCTCATACGCGACTGCTTGGAGTCAGTGGACAGGTTCATATTCAAGAACTCAGCAGCCAACCCAAATGAATATGCCACCACCGTCATCAGAAGTGTGTAGAAGATTGTGTGCCAAAGAAGGTAGTATTTATGTTCCCCAACCAGAAACATGGTTTAACCGAGAGATTCACCCCTTACTGAAGGCCAGGTCTGAGGAGTTCAAGACAGGCAAACCCCCTGACCTATACAGGTTTAGGTACGACCTCCGCAAAGCTATCAGGGATGCAAAGAGACAATACCAGATTAAGCTAGAGCCACAGACTAACGACATGGACTCTCGTCAGTTGTGGCAAGGCTTAAATAACATAACGGGCTACAAAGCAAAGCCGAGTAGAATCTCAGGCAACAGTGCATCCCTCCCCAACGAACTCAGTGCATTCTATGCTCGGTTCGAGCAGGAAACCATTGTCAACTACTCCAGCATCTTCGGACACACCCATACCTACCGTCACAGGTTCCAAAGTCAGATTGGCCTTCTTAAAAATGTGCCCTCGGAAAGCAATGGATCCTGATGGAGTCCCTGGTCATGCACTCAGATCCTGTATGGACCAACTGGCGGGTGTTTTCGCAGGCATCTACAATATCTCCCTACCCTGTTCCGAGGTTCCCACCTGCTTCAAGAAGACCACCATCATACCGGTGTCAAAGAGGAACCGGCAATGTGCTTCAATGACTACCAACCTGTGGCCTTGACATCTATCATAATGATGTGCTTTGAGAGGGTTGGTCATGAGATACATCAACTTCATACTCCAAGAATGCCTTGATCCACTGCAATTCATATACGGCCATAACCGGTCCACAGCAAAAACTATCTCCCTGGCACGACATCCATCCCTGGAGCATCTCGACAACAAGGACTCTTATGTCAAACTCCTATTCATTGACTCCAGATCTTCCTTCAACACCATAATCCCAGCCAAGTTCATATCAAAACTCCAAAACCTCTTGGTCCCATTTTTCAATGGTTTTTGTCACAATATGCGTGACATTGGATGATAGTGCAGAGGATAATGCAAGCCATTATCTCCATTGTGCACCATAGGCAGCGCCGGCCCTAGGGTTGCTGGCGCCCCAGGCAAGCTGAACTTCGGCGCCCTTGGGGGGGGGGGGGCGAGAGGGGGGCGGGGCCAAGGGGAGGGGGCCGAGAGGGGGGGGCCGAGAGGGGGCCGGGGCCGAGAGGGGGGGCGGACCCGGGGGGGGGGGCGGACCCGAGGGGGGGGGCGGGGTGGGCGGACCCGAGGGGGGGGCGGGGCGGGCGGACCCGAGGGGGGGGCGGGGCAGGCGGACCCGAGGGGGCAGCGAGGGGGGGGCGGGGCGGGCGGACCCGAGGGGGGGGGCGGGGCGGGCGGACCCGAGGGGGGGGGCGGGGCGGGCGGACCCGAGGGGGGGGGGGGGCGGGGGGGCGGACCCGAGGCGGGGGGGGGGGGGGGGGGACCGAGCGGGCGAGCGGGGGGGGCGGACCGAGGGGACGGACCGGGGGGTGGGGGGGGCCGCCCTGGGGGAGTGCGGCCACGCTGGGGGAGTGCGGCCACCGCGCATGCGCTGGTTGGCGCCGGCCCAACTGCGCATGCGCGGGACCCGAGTCTGGCGCCCCCTAGTACATGGCGCCCCGGGCAACAGCCCGAGTTGCCGGTGCCTTGAGCCGGCCCTGACCATAGGCCACTAAATATGGTGATAACGGGAGACTTGAGTTACCCTGATATTGACTGGGAAAATAACGGTGCAAAGGGCAAACGGTGGGATGAATTCATGAAATGTGTACAAGAGAATATTCTTGCTGTTTCAAAAACAAACAAGAGCAAGCAATAATGATCTGGATCTGGAGAATGAAGTAGAGCAAGTGAAGCATGGTTCAGTGGGGAAGCATTTTGGAAAATGTGATCACAATATTGTCAGATTTAAAAATTATGGAAATGGACAAGATCCAACCAAACATATAGATTAATAAATGGAAACCAGCATGGATTTGTTAATGGTAGGTTATGCATGACTGACTTGATCGAGTTCTTCGGATCATTGGGAAGTGTTGATGACGATGGGCAGCACGGTAGCACAAGTGGATAGCACTGTGGCTTAAATGCGCCAGGGTCCCAGGTTTGGTTCCCCGCTGGATCACTGTCTGTGCGGAATCTGCACGTTCTCCCAGTGTCTGCATGGGTTTCATCCGGGTGCTCCGGTTCCTCCCTCAGTCCAAAGACGTGCACATTAGGTGGATTGGCCATGCTCAATTGCCCTTAGTGACCAAAACGGTTAGGAGGGAGTTTTGGGTTCCGGGGATAGGGTGGAAGTGAGGGCTTAAGTGGGTCGGTGCAGACTCGATGGGCCGAATGGCCCCCTTCTGCACTGTATGTTCTAAAATAAAATGGTGCAATATGGAGATGGACATTGAAAGGTTACTTGATAAAATGCCAAATAATTTTGTTAGCAAAAGTGAAACCTGTGGGTTTAAAGGGGCAGCAGTCTGGATACAAAATTGGCAGACAGCAGAGAGTCATGGTGAAACCTTGTTTTTCAGACTGAAAGATGTTATATTGTGGTGTCCACTGGGAATTGATATTTTATCAATGACCTGCACTTGATAAACAGGGCATAATTTCAAGTTTGCCGATTACACAAAACTCAGATATGCAGTAAACAAATGAGCAGGATTGTAATCAACTTCAGGATAGGCTAGTGGACTGTTCAAACACACGGCAGGTAAAAGTTAATACAGAGAATTGTGGAGTGATGCATTTTGTGGGATAGAATGAAAGGCAATATAAACAAATAGATGGTATCATTTTAAAGGTGATACAGAGGCAGAAAGGTATGTGGGTGTACGTACACAGGTCTCTGAAGACGGCAGAAAAAGTTAAGAAAGCTGCTAAAAGGTCATATGAGTATATCTGTGCTTAGTTTTAAAAGAACCTGGAGTAAAAGATGGATGTTATCAATCAGGCTTGGTGAGATATGATGGGCAAAATTTTAAGCTCCGACAGAGACGGGTTTGTGGGGTGTTGGGGGGGGGGGGGGGGGGGGGGGGGTGAAGCTGTAAAATGCCATGATGCCTTCCTTGTCATCTACACTGCTGCTTTTTCCCCCTCTGCACTTTTGATCAATGGTGGGGAAAGAACCAGGAAGTCTGCCCGTCCTGGTGATAATTGAGACCATCTCCTACATTGCTTCTTTAATAATCATTTTTATTGAAATTTAATATCTTTAAGTACCCGTAGTTAATTATTCCAAACACAAAGTGTACTAAAAACTGCAACGATTTAAGTATTATTTAAAACTGTAATAAATTTTATGATATTGTATGAGCAGTAAATAAAATTAACACCTAAAATGAATAAACCTTATCTAAAATGTTTTTGTTTAAAGCAATGAACACAAATTTAATCACTTACTTGTTATCATTGATAAAATCTATTAGCTCCTGTTCCATTTTTAATAGCATCATTCTGTCCCTGTAAAATGATAATCATTAAGTCAATATAAATAGAGACATTAATGACAAACATTAAATGAATCTTTTCACCTACTTTGGTCTCAGGTTGTTCTGCGCATCCCAACAATCATTTCCCAACCAATAGATTGTGAAGGCCATTAGTTTTCAGCTCTCTGCCAATGAAGATCTTAAATTGACTGCTTACTTATCATCAGATCATCAGCACCATTGGTTGTTAGCTCACCCTGAGGACTCAGTGCGTGGGAGCATTGAGAGATTGAAAGGGAGCGTTGATCTGCGAACAATCCTAGCATAGAGGGATCAGTACTGTATGCCCACAGGTGACCTTTATCGAATCAATCTTAGTGTGAATTTTCATACCTGGCTAGGCTGTTTAAAATTGCTCCATTCTGCTTTAACAAATCCGATGCCAGTAAGAGGCAGCATCCAACCCAAACTATGCGTGTTCATTGGGTCATACGAATTGCTCTTCACTACTTAATGTTTTAGTCTTTTCTTGGACAATCTGCCTTTCCAAGAACAAAAGATGTCAAAACAATGAAGCAGGAATATTCCTCACAGAAGCTGAGTTATTGGCTGGAGGTGAGAGTAAAACCTTTCATCACAACAACTATATTAAGTTTTCTTGTTGTAAATCTCACATCCATGGTTTACAGAGGCAGCTGCCCATAGAAAGCAGGAGCTGCCTCGATTCTGGTCTGATTTTGGTAAAATAGGTGACTAAAACTCAAAGTGTCCAGAATAGACTTGGTAGGAGCAGGTCTGTTTGTTTGAATAGCCGATGTACTCTTTTGGAGATCCAAGGTATTCCTTTGGACAGGGTACCGGGACACCACTGGGAGAGGTAAGGTATCCTTCAAGACAGAATCAGATGCTCTTTGGGATGGTTAAAAGTAGCTGGGCGGAAATTTGGGTGTTATTTTTAAAGAGTGCTGGCTCAGGCGAGAAAAGCGATGTGCAGCACGCCAACTACACAGCTGCCTTTCTCGCCATATTTCCAGCACTCGTAAAAAATGCTGGAGGCGTGTCCCAAGTAGTCTTGCTGGCAGCAACATCAGTTTTCCAGAGATCTCCAGCACTAAAAATTAAAACATAGAACCCCACCCAATGGACATGGAGACACCCCCCCCCCATGGAACTCCCCAGAGAAAGCACCCCATGGCACTGCCACTTGGCACTGTCCCCAAGCACTGGCAGGGCTGGGGGAAGTGCTAGGATACTGCCTGGGCATGTCCCTCTCCCCAGATGCTGTACTTAATTGGCTTTGTCGCCTGGTTTATGTTGCCCCAGGCCTTTTCTCAAACTCACTGATGTGACATCATGTCAGCTAGCGGGATCTCCAAGTGTGGGGGTATGGTACAGCAGAGAAGCTCGCCATTGAGATTTAAATTTGAATGAGGGTCCCGACCCATTACGTCAATGGCAGGAGGCAGTGATGCTCCTGCAGTGAGATCTCGCTGCCAGATTCTTGTTTTTAGCCTCTCGTGGTATTGTGTGTCCACGTCGTCATTTGCACTCGTTGCAAACACGGGTGCAAAATTTCAGTTGATATGATTGTATGTTAAAGAAATTACATTAACTCAGTGAACTGTCCAAGATGTCAAAGCATTGTCAAGCTGCCAAATAACTGTCAAAGCCGTCGAAGAACTGCCAAAGCTGTCAAATTACTACCAAAGCTGACAGAATTCATTCGGATCAAATTTGTCAAGTGATTAAGTTTGGAAATAAAATTAGTGTTTGATATTTAATTGCGACTGTTGACATAAACCTGAAGGATATCATTATAGGATTTTTGCTGCATGACTAATTTTACAACCGAATATTATCACAGTGCCTATCAAACGGGCAGTTCGATTGATTGCTCCAAGTGGCTATAGTCTAAAGATGTTTGTTTTGCAAAAGATTAGTTGAAGGAATTTCACTGTACTGTATTTTTTAAATCAACCAGTGTGAGGTCTTCAATAGACACATAGGGCGAAATTCTCCACGGACCGTCATGACGCCGATTTCCGGTGAGCAAAAGTGGTGCAGATGACTCCGGCGTCGGGGCCTTCTTTTAGGCCGCTAATCTCCGTTCCCGGAGGGGCCAGCATCGGACCGACGCGATACGCGTCATTTTAATGCGCTGCAGAAGTGGCGCATTGAGAGAGAGAGGACGGGTACCGGTGGGAGGAGAGGAGGAGGAAGGAAGGGGGGGGAGGAGGAGGAAGGAAGGGGGGGGGAGGAGGGAGGAAGGAAGGGGGGGAGGAGGGAGGAAGGAAGGGGGGGAGGAGGGAGGAAGGAATGGGGGGGGAGGAGGGAGGAAGGAAGGGGGGGAGGAGGGAGGAAGGGGGGGAGGAGGGAGGAAGAGGGGGAGGAGGGAGGAAGGAAGGGGGGGAGGAGGGAGGAAGGAAGGGGGGGAGGAGGGAGGAAGGAAGGGGGGGAGGAGGGAGGAAGGAAGGGGGGTGGAGGGAGGAAGGAAGGGGGGAGGAGGGAGGAAGGAAGGGGGGAGGAGGGAGGAAGGAAGGGGGGGAGGAGGGAGGAAGGAAGGGGGGGGAGGAGGGAGGAAGGAAGGGGGAGGAGGGAGGAAGGGGGGAGGAGGAAGGAAGGGGGGAGGAGGAAGGAAGGGGGGAGGAGGAAGGAAGGGGGGAGGAGGAAGGAAGGGGGGGAGGAGGAACGAAAGGGGGGAAGAGGAAGGAAGGGGGGAGGAGGAAGGAAGGGGGGGAGGAGGAAGGAAGGGGGAGGCGGAAGGAAGGGGGAGGGGGGAGGAGGAAGGGGGGGAGGAGGAAGGAAGGGGGGAGGAGGAAGGAAGGGGGGGAGGAGGAGGAAGGAAGGGGGAGGAGAAGGAAGGGGGAGAAGGAAGGGGGGGAGAAGGAAGAGGGGGGAGAAGGAGGAAGGAAGAGGGGAGGAGGAATGAAGGGGGGAGGGAGGAATGAAGGGGGGAGGGAGGAATGAAGGGGGGAGGGAGGAAGGAAGGGGGGAGGAAGGAAGGGGGGGAGGAAGGAAGGAAGGAAGGGGGGAGGAGGAAGGAAGGGGAGGAGGAAGGAAGGGGGGAGGAGGAAGGAAGGGGGGGAGGAGGAAGGAAGGGGGAGGAGGAAGGAAGGGGGGAGGAGGAAGGAAGGGGGAGGAGGAAGGAAGGGGGGAGGAGGAAGGAAGGGGGGGAGGAGAAGGAAGGAAGGAAGGGGGGAGGAGGAGGAAGGAAGGGGGAGGAGGAGGAAGGAAGGGGGGAGGAGGAGGAAGGAAGGGGGGGAGGAGGGAGGAAGGAAGGGGGGGAGGAGGGAGGAAGGAAGGGGGGAGGAGGAAGGAAGGGGGGGAGGAGGAAGGAAGGGGGGAGGAGGAAGGAAGGGGGAGGAGGAAGGAAGGGGGGGAGGAGGAGGAAGGAAGGGGGGGAGGAGGAGGAAGGAAGGGGGAGGAGGAGGAAGGAAGGGGGGAGGAGGAGGAAGGAAGGGGGAGGAGGAGAGAGGGGGGGGTGTGGGTACCGGCGTGGGGAGAGGGTGTGGGTACCAGCCTTCAGAGGGAGGGGGGGTGTGTGGGTACTGGCCTTCAGAGGGAGGGGGTGGGGTGTGGGGACCGGCCTTCAGAGGGAGGGGGGGGTGTGGGTACCGGCCTTCAGAGGGAAGGGGGGGGTGTGTGGGTACCGGCATTCAGAGGGAGGGGGTGTGTGTGGGTACCGGCCTTCAGAGGGACAGGGAGGAGGGTGGGTACCGGCCTTCAGAGGGAGGGAGGGAGGGGTGTGTGGGTACCGGCCTTCAGAGGGAGGGGGGGGGGTGTGGGTACCGGCCTTCAGAGGGAGGGGGGGGGGGGGGGTGTGGGTACCGGCCTTCAGAAGGAGGGGGAGGGTGGTGTGGGTGAGGGGGAGGGGGGTGTGGGTGGTGGTGAGGGGGGTAGGGGTGGTGAGGAGGGGGGTAGGGGTGGTGAGGAGGGGGGTGGGTAGGGGTGGGGGCAGCGGCGTACAGGGGGGGCGACGGTCCGTTGACGCCGCCCCCACCACCCTACCCCCCTCCAACGCGGCCCCCCCCTTCTCTCTCAACGCCGGGACCCCCCCCCCCCCCCAACGCCGGGACTCTCTCTCTCTCCCCCCCCCCCGACAAGCGCCGGTACTCTCCCCCCACCACCCCACAAGCGCCGGTACTGTCCTCCTCCCCCCCGCACTCGATATTGGTAACTGAACGGCGTCAACGATCATCAATGGTTGACGCCGTTTTAAAGGTACTTTGTTTTTCGCCGACGTGGACTTCGGCCCATCCGGGCCGGAGATTTGGTGAAACTAAAAATATAATGAAATCCCGCCGGCGCCAGCTGTTCTCAGAGGCTGCCGGCGGGATTTGCACAACGCCGGTTTTTGGCCGGTCGGAGATTTAAAAACCCGGCGGGAGCGGGATTAACGCCGCCGCCGGCCGATTCTCCGACCCTGCGTGGGGTCGGAGAATTTCGCCCATAATCTTATTATATTGTCAGCATGGTTCCTGACGTTTGCTGATGATATCCACTAGGTGACTTGGCATGGAGGAGGTAAGTGCAAAAGGTCATGGGTATGGGTCATGGATTGATATAAGTTGGCACTAAATTGTCACAGGGCTATAAAGGACTATAGGGGCAAGTGGGGCATGGGTTGGCATAGGGTGTATGAGGGGCCATGGGTTTGATTGGAAAGACATGGGAGAAATGAGAGGTCATGTGCAATAGGCAGAGGCTAATAGGGTGTAATTGAGGACATGAGGGGTTGTGGTGTGTGGGCAGAGGGGCATAGGCTGGCATTGGGGATAGGGGCTTGGGTGGGAGCATAAGCTGGCATAGATGGGGTATGGGGTGTGTGTGGAGAGTAACGAGGGGGGGGGGGGGAGTGTGAAGGTTGGAGGGATGCTTCTGGTTTTCCTAATTTCTAAAAAATTTGAACAAAGTACCGGTGCACTGAGGCAGGCCTTTTGTCCAGCCCACCTCCAGACCAGATAGCCTTCACACTAGTTTGGAGGGTGGTGGGTCCAACTCTTAAAGCAGCCGGCCCCACTCCAGGAATGAAAATCTTACTTTTTTTCCTGGCCAGGTTCGCAGAGCTGGGAAAAGTTCCATCTCTGCACATCCGGCTCGGGAGTTAAAATCCTGACCTGAGTGTTGTCAGCTTCCCCATGTTTTTGGGCGGCATCGCTGACGGGCAACTTGAAAATCAGAACTGGAAGCTGGGCCAAGGATATATATCTGTCGGATCTCCAGATGCAACGATGCAGGGGTGGGAAGCCGTTATCGGTGATATTCAGATTATGATTGACTATTAGAAAATGGACCAGCTGGACAATAGCGAAGATGTATTGAAGGGAGGTTGGTGTGGTCAACTATTCCAATGGCTGAGGTCAGATTGAGAAGTATGAGAAAGGATGTGGATCGCCATCACATAGGATATCATTTGCAATTTTGATAAGGGTCATTTCAGTAGATTAACAAGGATGGAACCCTGTTTGCAAGGCCTGAAACTTGGAATTGAGGGAAAGATGGGCGTGGATTTGAGAGGCGTCAACGCATTCAAGCACTTTTGAGAGGAAAGAGGAATTGAAGAGGGACAGCAGGTCAAGGGTGTATTTATTAAGAGTTTGCTGGTGAGAAACGATTTGAAGGGAAGTTAGGCACTGAGAAGAGGGAATCATAAACTAATAATAGGCAGGATGGGGGAGTGGGCAGGAAGCAATGTTGGGTCATCACTAGTGCTTTACTCAGTGGCAAGGAAGCAGGAATTGGTTTCATGGACAAGATGAAGGGAAATAGGACAGAAACAAGACAACAGGTGCAGGTTCAGGGTGAAGACAGGGGAAACCTTTGGAGAAATTATGCTCAGTGTGCTGGAAGAGAAGTATTTAGATGAGCACTTGAAATGCCAAGGTTACGGGCCAAGTGCTGGGAAATGGGATTAGAGTGAATAGGTGCTTGATGGCCGATGCCAACACGATGGGCTGAAGGGCCTATTTCTGAGCTGTAAAGCTCTATGACGTTAAGAGAGGGAAATGGTAGTCACTATTGAAGGCTGTTCTAAATCAAACAGTCCGTGAGCTTCTTGCATTTACTGTTGGAGGTGAGAGTGGGAGAGACAGAAAAGATTGTTTGTTGTGAAGGACAACAGAACTTGGTAGTGAATTATGTGGTCCAGCAAGATCTGGCAATGAATGCTAAGCCAGTCGCTAACCACCGACAGTCAAGTCTGCCTTCCTTGGGCTCTCTCCAAAACCATGCAAGTATATCATTTGAGAGTGATGCACAACACTCATCAACAAATGCACACAAAGGGGTGCATCTTTGGAACGGCAGTCAAAGAGAAAGCATCCACCAGAATGTGACGATTTAATGATGCCTTGGAGTTGCCTAAAATGATCATAACCTCAATTGTTTTGAAATCCATTGACAGTCCTTAGGAAAGAGCCTCACTTCTTTTTGCATTCAAACCCAGGCAGAACTAAAGTCACTGATGATGACAGTGGTTCTTTTCAATCAATCTTTTCTAAATATGTAGTTCTTTCTTTCCAGAGGCAGGGTGTAAGAGATCATAATCATATGTATATTTAAATTACATCTGGAAGCATATAAACATTATGACTGATATCACGAGCATATAAAGTTACTTCAGTCACGGTACCAGAATCAGTAATAAGACATGAAAACTATTGGAAATGCCAATCTTTAGCAGTTAAAAATTAAACAAGATTTTGTCTTAATGTTTTCAGCACTCAACACACATTGGTACCCTATGTTGGGGTGAGGTTTCCTGGAGGAGTAAGAATTGGGAAATCTGGAAGAGCAAGCTTACCTGACTGCTGTAGAATTTTAATTCCAAGGAATGCTTTTTCTTTAAAAATGGATTTCACACCCAGAAGCTAGCCTGATTGTAGCCTCGGCGACCTGCCAGGCTTGAAAGTCCCACAAACAAAGGCTGAGGTTGAAGTAACTTTTGTGATTGTTGGGGCAGAGATGCCAGCGGCTGTGAGTGGTGGGTACTTTGTGGTTGTCAGAGTCCGGTTGGGGCAGGGGTGGTGGCGGGTGGTGGTAATTCGAGATCAGGTAGGTTGGCGAGCAGGAGAATTTGAGACCACTATGGGGGATTTGGGGGGGGGGGGGGGGGGGGGGGGGGCGGGGGGGGGGGGGGGGTGGGGGGGGGGGGGGTGGTGGTGGTGGTGGTCAGTGATCACAGAGATTCAGGGAAAGATAATAATGGCGGTGGTGAGTGACGAGTACTGTTGAGGGGAGATCATGGAGGTGGGGCCGTTAATGTTTTGAGAGTTAGATTGTCAGACCAGGGCAAACACTCCTGCTCAGTCTGGCCCACAAGAAATGCTGTAAAGGCAGCGACCTGATTGATGCAACACTTGTCACCTCTTTTTTGCCAGATTTCCCGAGGCACGCGAAATGTGAACAACATGGGTTGAAAATAGAAATCCTGTCAGAAAAATGAAGCCTCCATTCAGCCTTCATGATTGACTGGCCTCTTGGGAGCGGATTGACTTCCCAACCCTTGTCCGTCCTCCTGAAAATTGAAGTGGCTGACTTCTCGGATGAGTTGAGTTCCTGTTTCAGATTTTGAACATTTTGACATCTCGTCCTAATAAGACCCACCTCTGTTTTGGGGGTTAAAATTACCACCGTTATTCCAGTTCCGTAACATATCCAAGTGCAAGTAAAACATGTTTATTCATCTGACATTTTGGTAAATGTATTATAGTTTGGACATTGCAAAGTTTTAGGATAGAATACTGGAAAACATCTGGGTGCAGTTATCCTTTTAAACATGCAGGTACTAACCTGGGATTATTCTTTAATGTATTAATAAGAAATTCATGCAAATCTATCCCCGTGGAGTCGGTATACTCTTGACTGCAATCTGCAACAAAAGAACACATTTTCAACAAAGGCATTCATTATATTTTTAATCTAAGTTTCCAATTTATAAAGTATACATTGGTTTGTGGTGGACTATCGTGACTTTCACAGCTAATACCTAAATTGGTCAACAGAATTGCGAGATATCTCAAGACTAGAAGAGCACGCAGCTATTTGCATAATTTCTGAACCAATTCACTCGAAGACATCCAAAATGATTCAGATTGGTATGGTTGGCAGGTTAACGGGGAGCAAATGCATTGAATCAGAAACAATCATCTAAATGGAGCAGTGAAGGGCAGCATGGTGGCGCAGTGGTTAGCAATGTTGAGGCATGGCGACGTGGTCCCAGGTTCAACCCCGGCTCTGGGTCACTGTCTGTGTGGAGTTTGCACATTCTCCCCGTGTTTGCATGGGTTTAGCCCCCACAACCCAAAGATATGTAGGGTAGGTGGATTGGCCACGCTAAATTGCCCCTTAATTGGAAAAAGTGAATTGGGTACTCTGAATAAAAAATAAATAAATGGAGCAGCGCATGTCGCCGTGGAAGTCACAATGACCCAGAGATTGCACCTCACCCATTGGCAGGGTCCATATCACCAGCCTTAAATTGATGCAGTGAAATTCATCTGTATCGATGAGCAAATGCAGAAATTCCTGGCCCCACAATGAATATCAATGGCGCGGCTGACAGCAAACATCCAGTCTTGTGAGGCCTACGGCTGAGCATTGCAAGTTGTCCCAACAGTTTGTGGCAATTTGCAACTCTTCGTGTATCTTTTCCTTGCCAAATGCACTAACAGTATTGTGTCCCATGAATTCACCATCATTTCTTTCCAGCAATTCCTGGCCCAACATCGCCATGTTTTTTTAAAATTTTGAGTCCCCAATTCATTTTTCCAATTAAGGGCAATTTAGTGTGGCCAATCCGCCTACCCTGCACATCTTTGGGTTGTGGGGGTGAATCCCACGCAAACACAGGGAGAATGGTCAACTCCACACGGACAGTGACCCAGAGCCGGGATCGAACCTGGGACCTCAGCGCCGTGAGGCTGCAGGGCTAACCCACTGCACTACCGTGCTGCCCCAACATCTCCATGTTGAGAATTAACTTCGCTCACTACTCTTTTTCCTGCATCTCAAGGGAGTGGTAATTTACATAATTTGACCCTATTGAACCGGTGCTGTGCTCATAAATGCTGCAGCGCACAAAATTATTTTCAACATTCAGGTTTAATAAGACTTGTCATTATCCAGGCAAATTCAGTTAATGAGCTCTCCTATATGTTCCTTCACATTATAAGAATTGCAGTGATGGATTTCAGTAAGCTAGGAATAAATGCACTGGGCTCTCCTTCTCCAAAGACAAAAAAATTTAATAAGCACATCAATCATCCACAAAATCTGGGTTTTGGAAATTTAAACCACGATATTAAGAAGCTGAGTCATCTCCATAAAGCTGTTTGGCTGAGTTATTGATGTGCGAACTTCATGAAATGGGTTTGCACCGCCAATTCTCTACAAGCCCATTGGTTGTGCTGTCCGTATTGTTCTGGGGAGATACTGAGCAGCCATGTGATGCTTCTCTGCAGTGAGTATGGCAACAGAAAGATTAATGAGAGCAAGGCTCACGTGTGCCATATCCACCCAGTTCCTAACTGCTGATTTCATAATTATAAATCAAAGTATGTCCTTTGCCGAGAATATCGCGGGGCACAGGAAAGGGGATGGAAGATGACGTTTACATTAAGGGAGTATAACAAAAAAGATATTTTAAATGAAGAGGCATCACATCAAGTCAATGAAATGAAATGAAATGAAAATGAAAATCGCTTATTGTCACGAGTAGACTTCAATGAAGTTACTGTGAAAAGCCCCTAATCGCCACATTCCGGCACCTGTCCGGGGAGGCTGGTACGGGAATCAAACCGTGCTGCTGGCCTACTTGGTCTGCTTTAAAAGCCAGCGATTTAGCCCAGTGAGCTAAACCAGCCCTCAGTATTTTTAAATGATTTAAAATATAATGGATTAGAAAAGTTTATAAAATATGCAATTTGTAAATCCTACAATAGCCAGATATAATATATTCCACAGTATGGGCGCTATCTGATAGCCGCGCCGTGCCCGGCACGGATCCGAGCGAGCTGGTCAGGCCGTGGGAGAGACCAAAATCAGGATCCGTGCCGGGCACCGATCGGTTTCCGATCTAACCGGCCCGGTCCCGTTGGTGAGATCTGGATCTGGTCTAGACGGGACAAGAAACCAATAATCACCAATTGAGGCCAATCTCCATATTGTTAATGAGCGCACCACTCATCTAACGGCCTCCCATGATCTAACCGGCTCCCCAGCAAACAGTCACATGGGTGTCCTTTAGCACACCTATTTAAAAATACAAAGCTTGCGAAATGGCTGATGTGGAGATCGGGGAGGTGAGTAGCCATCTTTGAAACCTGGTAATCAGCCTGGGGGCACTGGGATTGCTGGCCCAGTGCTCAGGGTAGATGGAGGAGCCCCCGGGGAGGATGGGCCTGGTCAGGGGAAGGAGCCACCATTGTGGGTTGGAGGGTGAGGGGTACAGTCCCCACCAGTGCAACATGTCACCCACCCCAGATAGTGTATACCCATACCAGGGGCAACTTCAGCTGTTCCTATCTCTCCCACCGAACATACCCAGGACAGGACCCTGTCTGTGATAATATGGGGCAGGTTACTTTAACTCCCTTTGACTGTGGCAGCCTTTGGCTGCATAGCTGAAGGCTATCGCTAATCGGAAATAGGCATTGCTAGTTACATGAGCACTTCACAGTTCCCAAGTGGATTCCTATGTCACAGGTCACTACTTAACATCCTGATCAGATTGTGAGCCCTGGACACTCTGACTGAACATATCAACACCACAGAGGCAGCAGCAAACAATCAAACACCCTAGAGATGGGCCTCAGCACTGGAGAGGTCCCAGCAACCAGAGAGTGGGCATATGGATCGGGGAAGGAAACTGCGCCCAGTCCAAATAATGTTCCCAGCACCGGTCTGGGTTCTCGGTTAAGGTAACCAGGGGTCCCAGCTGTGGCCTATGGTGCGCGTGCAGGTCAAGTCCCCCCAGCACAACTGGTTCATTGGATGGCACCCTGAGAGATGGCAGGGATTGTAATCATAGAATTTACAGTGCAGAAGGAGGCCACTCGGCCCATTGAGTCTGCACCGGCTCTTGGAAAGAGCACCCTACCCGAGGTCAACACCTCCACCCTATCCCCATAACCCAGTAACCCCACCCAACACTAAGGGCAATTTTGGACACTAACGGCAATTTAGCATGGCCAATCCACCTAACCTCCATCTTTGGACTGTGGGAGGAAACCGGAGCACCCGGAGGAAACCCACGCACACACGGGGAGGATGTGCAGACTCCGCACAGACAGTGACCCAAGCCGGAATCGAACCTGGGACCCTGGAGCTGTGAAGCAATTGTGCTATCCACAATGCTACCGTGCTGTAATGGCGGGGGAGGCTTGGGGGACCCGAGGGTCCCAGGTGGAAGCGCTGACTGATTGTCAGTCTCTTATCCTCTCCAATTCCTTACAGATATCACATTATGGATGATAATGTGGACCACTTAGCAGCTGCCCTCGTGGTGCTGGTGGCAGATCAGGTGGTCAGACACCAGAGAGGGTGGCAGCAGCACTGTCAACGGAGGCTGGAGGTGGCAACCCATGTGCAGGGGCCCACCTCACCCCCTAAGGACTCGATCGTCCATCAGGTCAGGGAGGGACCCAGAGGGGGAGGCTAGCGACAGCCCAAGGTATACAGACATTGCGGGTAGTTCAAGGAGATGTTGTACAGCATGGTGCCGCAGGAGGCTCCACCTCAACAAGGGGACGGTGCGGCACATATGCCCTATCCTTCCAGACTTAGCATCATGTGGCGGAGGAGAAGGCTACCCGCTTCCAATGGTCATCAAGGTCACCGAAGCCCTGAACGTCTATGCTTGAGGTTCATTCCAGGGCTCGAGTGGGGACTTGTGTGGCATTTCACAACCTATAGCCCACAAGTGAATCCGTGAAATCACAAATGCCCTGTTTGCCCAGAGAGCTGACTATATAAACTTTGACCTGGACCAAGCCCATCAAGATGCCTGGTCAGCAGGATTCTTCGCCATCCCGGGATGTCCCAGGTTCGGATGTCACCTTGCATCCAAGGGCGGTCTGGGAGTGCCCTTTATTAGCAGGAAGAGGATACACTCCTTGAACCCTCAACTTGCGTGCGACCACCATCTCAAGAACATGCAGTTGAGTGCACGCCTTCCAGGGAGAGTGTATAATAGCTACATCCTGGGACAGTCGGACGTCCCAGGCATCTTCGACGGACACCCAGGATGACAGGTTGGCTCTTGCGGGATAAGGGGTATCCGCTGAGGTCCTGGCTAAGGATGCCAATACGGAGGCCGGAGACCTGATATAACAAGGCCCATGTGGCCATGGGCTGTCACTGAGCGGTACATCAGACTGTTCAAAATGTGGCTCCGATGCCTCGACCATTCGCGTGGTGCACTGCACAACACCTCGGAGGGTCGCCCGCTTTGTGGTGGGATGCTGTGCCATCCACAACCTGGCACACCAGTGGAGTGGCATGCTGGAGGTGGAGAAGGAGGACCATGCAGCCTCATCTGAGGAGGAGCCGGACCAGGAGGGGCTGGAAGACAAGCCCGGGGAGGACCCACGGGAGCAGCCGCAGGATGAAGGGCAGGCAGTGGCGGTGAAGGCCCGGCATGTCCGGAGTTCCAGGGAGACCCTCAGCCTCGCCCACTTCTCAGAGGATGTAGCTTCAGCAGTCTGCTCACCCCCTTCCCACCCACCAACCCTTCCAACTTGTCTCTCCCTCCAGATCTGCCTCTTCCTCTCCCCTAACCTTTGCCGCACACTTTCCCTCCCACCCAGATATCCCTGTTCCACCCTCCCCAGGAGGGGGGGTGGAGGCGCGGACCCAGATCTCGGACCACCGTTCCCAGGTGGCTGGGGCCAGGGTGTGTAGGCCAGCCCGCAGTGTGGAATAACGTGACAGAGGCTTCACACGTCTCGGGCGTAACATGTCATAAAGGAGTACAATCGTGACCCTAGCTGTCCCCAGCCAACAAAGGTATCGCCCACCTTCCCTGCACCCCCCATGCCCTCTCAGGTGATCCTCAAACTACATAGCCCTCCATGCTCTGCCGCTAAGTCTAGGTCTGGCCCCAGGATGCCACATCATGGTGGAGGCAGGATGATGCTGACCGCACCTTGTGGCCTTTGCTACCCCTGGTGGGCACCCTCTGGCGGCACTGACTGACCCCCTTGAGGGAACAGAGTGTCCCCTCTGGACACCACCGCATCAACAGTCTGGCCAGGTTGGCACCTCCGAATCGTGGAGAGGGTCCGCATGGTGGTATGGCTGGGGTTTGCTCAGAAGGATCACTTTAAGAGCTGCTCCCACTTGTTAGTGGGGAGCTGTCAGGCGCGGTTCAGGCAAATGAGCTAGCAGGGCAGCCATTTCCAACATGAAGCCCATAGGATATCATCACCTGCCCTGGGTGGCATTAGATACCAGTCGCAGTCTCGCCGGGTCGACCGTCGGGAAGGACCCGGAGATTTTTGCTCACTCCTGCGCTTAGTGCTTCTCCTGTTTGATCGTGTCCACCACTTACCTCTCCTGAAAAACCCAAGAGCCGAAAGATTACAAGAAAACCTTTGGGATTGTAAGCACACTTTAGAGGAGAGTTCAATTCCATCACTGATCAGTGCTCTTGGGAATTCAGACGCTGTGCTAACAGAACTTTGCATGATCAAAGTTCACATCAACAACTTAGGAGCTAAAATCAGCACATCCTGCATGATTTTCTATCCGGTTGGACCAAAGATCATGCTGACTTCATTATCAGAATTCTTGATGTGCACTCATGCTGTGGAAGCACATTAATTCTTAAATTCCACCATGAAGTATGAAAAAGAAACACTATTTTGCAACAAAACACGATATTTTAATCCTACCCGTACTCAGCATATTATATTTAGCAGTATTTATGTTCACAAGCATTTCCAAAGAAGCAGGCAAAAGCTCAAAATCAAAAATATTGATTACCCTTTATCATTCGGTGTCTCTACAATATATTTTACGGAGCACTATAAATATTCAGCAAGTACACTTTGTTCAGCTGCTGCTCAGGAACTGATGTTAAAGTAACACCGCAGCAATTTATGAAGAAGAAAGCTAATAAAACAGCATTGGCTTAATGCAATGAGCTTGCAAGGCAAAGCAGTGTCACATGAAACATTCATACTGGCACTTCTCTTTGGAAATGCACTGGGAGTTTACGATATGTTTTTTAATGAGTGCTTTGATATTGGGCCAATTTAAGGGCGCGTTGTGCTTGAGCGAGAGCACGTGCGGCCGTTAGATCATGGGAGAGGTGAAAATGGAGGACCGCGCCAGGCGCCAATCTGTTTACGATCTAACCGGCCTGCTCCCGTTGGTGAAATCAGGATCCAGCTGTAGCATGGCGAGAAACCAATGATCACCACTAAAGCCCAATCTCCATACAATTAACGGAACAACCCATATCTAATGGTCCCCCGTGATCTAATGGCCTCCCCAGCAAGTGCTGACGTGGGCGCCGACTAGTATACGTTTTTAAAAACGTGAACCTGGCAGAATGGCTGCTGCGGGGACCCAAGGAGGTGAGTGGCCATCTTTACTCACAGACAAAGAGCCTGGGGGCATTGGGGTGACTGACATGGTGCTTGAAGCAGGGTGAGGGAGCCATCGGGGGGCCAGCCTCGGTCGGGGTGGGCCGCCATCGGTACGGGGCGGGTGGGGAATTGCAGAGCAGAGCGGTGGCCGCCCAGTGCCTGGGCTGGGGTGGGGTGTGGCAGTGCCTGCGACTCCACCATGCCAACCCCTAGACTGTGTAGTCCCATTCCGGGACCCCAACCCCAGCCCGCCTGCCCCACCAACCACCCATTGTTTTGTTCTGCTCTTGACGTAGCATAAGCTGCTTCCTTGATGTGCACTCTGACAAAGGAAGGTTCAGACTTGGAGATAACAGTTCAATAAATGTGTTAAAGCTAACAATTCTCCTACTTGGATTCGACTCTCCAGTTAATCCTGCTATAGCTACTCAGACTGACTAACCAGTCTGCTACAATCCACGTGGTGGGTGTGATGTGTTTCAATCAACCCTGTGTACTCACTAAGTGTCTCCACTGGAAAGAGACTGAGCATGTGTGCTGGGCTTTTTATATGGGTTGGTGTAATGCCCCCCCTGTGGTAGTGTCCCCATTTGTGTGTATCTTGAATGCCTCGTATCCCAATCAGACTGTGTTGCGTGGTCACTGGGCCTGAACCCGGCGGGAGCCAACACCTAGAATGCGACGGTCAACACCCAAACACCCAGGGGCCAGGCCAAGCACCGGGGGAATTTCTGCCACAAGAGGGTGGTGGGTACACTGGGGAGGGGACCAGTGCCCAGTCCAGGTAACAATACATGCAGGGGTTCAGGTCTGAGGTCCGGTGAGCAGGGGCCGCAGGCAGAGCGTGCTGAGTGCCCGGGATGGGGAGGGGGGGGGGGGGGGGGGGGGGGGGGGGGGGGGGGGGGGGGGGGGCAGCAATGTGGGGTCTGGAGGGTCCCGGGGTGTGGGGTGGAAAATACCACTGGTTGTCAGTCTCACAAACTCTTCCAATTGCTGACAGACATTAAGCTTGCGGACGATATCTTGGACGCCGCATAAGCTGCTCGAGTGGTGCTGCTGACAGGCCAGGCAGCCATGTGCAGGACTCCCCCCCCCCTCCCCCCCCCCCCCCCCCCCCCCCCCCCCCGGCTGCCCAACAGGCCAGGGAGGGAAGCAGAGGAGGAGGCCCGTAACTGTCCAAGGTGTACAGATGTCACTGGTCTTTCAAACAAATGACAGTGTGTGCTGCAGAAGGCTCTGCCTCAACAAGGGGATGGTGCGGCAACTGTGCCATGTCCTCGCTGACTTGACACCAGGTGGAGAAGGAGGATACCCGCTCCCAGTGGCCATTACGTTACAGCCCACAAGTACAGCCGTGAAGTCACGGACGCCCTGTCAGCCCAGGAGCGGACTATATAAACTTTGACATTGACCAAGCCCAACAAGATGCCCAGGCAGCAGAACTCTCCGCCATCGAAGGGAGGCCCCAGATCCAAGGGCTATTATGAAATGAAAATGAAAATCGCTTATTGTCACGAGTAGGCTTCAATGAAGTTACTGTGAAAAGCCCCTATTAGATGACACACATGTCATCTTGCGCTCACTCGGCTATCTGGGAGTGCCCTATATTAACAGAATCATAGAATTTACAGTGTAGAAGGAGGCCATTCGACCCATCGAGTCTGCACCGGCCCTTGGAAAGAGAACCCTACCTAAGCCCACACCTGGACCCTATCCCCACAACCCAGTAATCCCACCGAACCTTTTTGGACACTAAGGGCAATTTAGAGTGGCCAATCCACCTAACCTGCACATCTTTGGTCTGTGGGAGGAAACCAGAGTACCCGGAGGAAACCCACGCACACACGGGGAGAAGCTGCAGACCAAGCCGGGAATTGAACCAGGGTCGCTGGAGCTGTGAAGCACCTCTGCTAACCACTGTGCTGCCGTGCTACCCTTGAGGGTGTGAGGGAGCACTCCCTGAACATCCAGCTCATGTGCGAACACCACATGAAGATCATCCACATATTTGCATGCTTCCCAGCGAGTGTGCACGACAGAAACATCCTTGGGACAGTCCGACACCCCAGGCCTCTCCGAAGACTATTCTGAGGTGGCTGGTGGGCTTTTGTGGGTTGAGGGGTACCCGCTGAGGGCCTGGCTAATGAATCCAGTACAGAGGCTGGTGATTGATGCGGAGACCCAATGCAACAAGGCCCATGCAGCCACCCGGGCTGTCATTGAACGTTGCATCAGACTCCTCAAGATACGATTCTGATGCCTCAACTACTCTGATGGTACCTTACTGCACACCCCCCAGAGGGTTGCTTGCTTGTGGTGGTCTGCTGTGAACTGCACAACCTGTAACAACGACGGGGCGACATGCTTCAGGTGGAGGGGGAGGACATGTGGTCACCTCCAAGGAGGAGGTCGAGGACGAGGAGTGCCAGACAAGGAGGGGCTGGAGGACGAGTCTGGGGACGACCCGTAGGACCAGCCAGAGGATGGAAAACAGGCAGCAGCAGAAGTGTCCGGCAAGCCTTCATCGTTGTCCATTTACATAGGACGTAGCCTCGTCCGTCTTTCCCCCTCTTCCCAACACCACTCTTCCTGCCCCCTCCCACAGATTTTCCCATCCCTTCCCATTCCCCACCCCCCTTCACCCTTTCCCCCTCTCACCACCCTACCTACCCCCCTCACCACCATTTCCCACCCTCCCACGGTCTGTGTGACATCATTCCACGGTGATGGGACAATGTTGGCACTGTCAGCGAGTCACAGCCAAGGGGAGGGGGGAGATGATAACCCGCTGAGAGCTGAGCGGTGGTGCTTCTCATTCAACATCGTAATCTGACCCCTGCCTGCCTGCTGAGAGCTTGCTCACACTCATCACCTGTACATGTTGTGCCGACTGGGGTGGGGCGAAAGGGGGGGGGGGGGGGGGGGGGGGCATGGAGAGGCATCCAGGACCTTCATGTCTGGGGAGATGGGGTTTAGGATTGGTGCTCGACCCGCATTGCGGAGGAAAGTGCCTGAGGTGTCACATTGGTCGGGGTCAATGATATTTAATAATCACAACGTACCCAACCCCTCATCCTCTACCCCCAGTGCTCTCTCAGTTATCCTCGACCTGCTTAGCGTTCCGTGTTCCCCGCTGTGCCTAGTTGTGTTCCCAGGATGCACGTCAGAAGTGGGGTCTGCTTCCTGCCTATCGCTACTCCATTCCTTCGATGCCGCTGGTGGGGGTCCTCTGGGGCTCTGGAGCTAGAGGGCCCTGCCGCACGTGCAGGCGGCACATGCCCCACCGTGCCTCCCTTTTCCGGGTGCCGACTCCGAGGTGCGCTGTTGTCAGTGGGTGGGTTTAAGAGGAATGGGTGACCGCTGTCACCACTTGATAGGGTGGCTCCGGGTTGGCACCCAGCGCCCCCTCCTCCCGGTCAGTGCCCATAGGGCCCTGGGGTTCACTTCAGGACAGAGGAGCAACTCGTTCGAACCCCGGCTGCTCCTGTGTCATCTGGCTCTGGCAGCCCTGGCAGCTCCCAATGTCTGCAGCAGTGACTGTGATTGGGACATGCTCGGAGCACCCAGAAATGCCCAGCATGCCCATTGTGACTGAGATATGCCCCCATCGACCAGGACATGCTCTGCAGTGCCTCAGCAATACCCACCTGAGACTGGGTGATACCCCGCAGTACCTCATCAAGGTCTGCCTAGTACTGCATCACATCCCTCAGTGACTTGAGACACGCTGACTGAGGCACACCTTGGACATCTTCACTCATGCTGCCGATGTCGTGCACCAGACTCTCCACTGCGGTCGCCACCCTAGCAGTGTTTGTCCCAGTACCAAGAATTGCTGGCGCCATCTTTTGTGCCCGTAGCCTCTGGGGCTCCTAAAATTGGCTATTGACCTTCGGGAGGTCATTCACATTCTCATCTGAGTCTCAGAGCCAAACCCTAACATCTGGGATAACCTTGTCCAGAGGTTCGGCATTGACTGGGACCCAGCTGGGTTCTGGGATCCAAAAGACTTCCGACTGCTGTCCTCCCTGGATGTTCCTGCCTCTAACTGATGTCCATCAGCAATTGTGTGGTGCTCACTAAAGTGTGCTCCAGAAGCCTGTCCATTACTTTTGCCCACTGAATTGGGTTTCCCTGCACTGGTTGAGGGTGAGGATGACAGCGGCATCAATGGAAGTCACCGAAATTGACATTCTCCCTTCCATATTTAAGTACATAATCAGGGGTCAATTGTGGTTGTTAACAAGCCAATTGCCCATTCGATAAAAAAGCTGGTGTGGACAATCAGGTAGGGGCGGGCAGGCTGTTTTTTTGAAAAGCTTTTTCAGAGATGGGAAGGGTAGGATTGGATTTTTTAGTTTATTGTCACATGTACCGAGGTACAGTGAAAAGTATTTTTCTGCGGGCAGCTCAACAGATCATTAAGTACATGAAAATAAAATAAAATAAAATACATAAAAGGGCAACACAAGGTACACAATGTAACTACATAACACCGGCATTGGGTGAAGCATACAGGGGTGTAGTATTAATCAGGCCAGTCCATAAGAGGGCAGAAGGATGGAAAGAAAGAAGGAAGGAAGAACGGAAAGAAGGATGGAAAGAAGGAAGGTGGAGCGCTATCAATGGAGAGAGCCCATTGCGCAGCAGCAGGCAGCCTTCCCTAAACAGCCAAAACTCTCCCTGCCCAAGACCCCGGACGTACCTGACTCCAGGACCAATAGGTTTGTTCCTTGCTCCTGGTTGCAGTCACGCAGCACCCATGAGTGCACCTCTGGTGCTGCCGCGACTGCTGGAGTTGCCGTGCAATTGTCCGGCAGCTCTTGGGGACATGACTTCCTCCCCATTGCAGGGTGGAAGGCCCTCACTGCCTAAATTCAGTCGCCTGCACGTTATGGCTGCGGGGTGGTCTGGGGTGGAGGGGGTTGGTTTCAATGCGACTTTATTAAGGGGTGTTTTAGGTGGGTGGGGGGTGGGGAAAGAGGGTGGTGCTGGCAGGGCAGCTGTGTGACCCTTTCTCATATGTTTCCTTGAATGTGCTGTTTTGCATTTGTTTACTATTGGAGGATGGCTCAACTTACTTATCTACGTTCCTCTATAACCATTGTCATGTTAACTGCAAAAGAATAGACGTGAGGTTAAGAATTGCTTATTTTGTTACTTGAATTCCAGTTTGGGGCGAAGAATTTGTCGTTGAATCATATAATCATGGAATCCCTGCAGTGCAGAAGGTGGTCATTTGGCCCATCGAGTCTGCACTGACCCTCTGAAAGAGCATGCTCCCACCATATCCCCATAACCCCACCTAACCTTTTAGGCACTAAGGGTCAATTTAGCATGGGCAATCCACCTAACCTGCACATCTTTGGACATTGATGCTGATATTAAACCTATAAATTACTTAGAATGCAATTTATGGATTAATTAATCCATTAAAGTGCTTCCTTTTACCTTTCAAATGCAAAAATAATGGGTTGAAATGTGAAAATATTGCGCTGCATTTAAGGGTAGTGAACATGATCAGTAATTGGTTTGGATTTGTGGAATAATCAACTCAAGTGAGGCATGACAATCTTGCAAAGTACAATCACTGGCTTTGCATTAAAATATGTGAATTGTTTCGTGTTGGTTATTGTACATGTTCCCAGGAGCTATAACTAAGGACTACCAACAAAAGCATTTTGCACATAGCAATGTGTTTGTTTAAAATTCACCATTGTTGTATAATGTAGGTTTTATATGAATTAGAGTCAAATAAAGTGCATCGAACCTCCTCAAAATCAGCTTTTATAGACTATCACAACTGCCATGAGGTCAGTCTTAACCATACCTTGAATACAACCATTTTAAATCATTTTTCTCATAGCAGATTGGCAAGAGTTGATACTGCACCTATTTTTCTTTGAGTAATGAAAGAGGATAGATTACAAATGCATACCTTTTGACAACATTCTTATTTTAGGTTTTTCACTACTTTTCTCTTTCTCTCTGTTTTTATCTTTGTCCTTTTCTTTCTCCAAGTCCTCTTTATTAGTTTTATCATCATCTTGAAAGCTTGGAGAGCTGGTGAGCTGCAGCTGAATTGAATCCTGCAACACAAAAATTACTAAGAAATAATAATTCTTTTTATCTGTAAAATGACTGGTTGTGTTGATATCACAATGAATCGGTAATCTACAGATTGCCCACTTTATCACCTTCTGTAGAATGATCATTATAGCACAGTCTAAAATGAACAGTATTAAGTGTTTTCCTCAGCTAAAAATAATCATAACAAGGGTCCACAATTTGAAATCAATTTTATAACATAAGATTATCTTTCATGGAAACAACTGGTTGATCATAACACTTTTCAGTATCCATCTTTTACAAGCAATTCCCAAATTACATCATCTCACCAACATAAATGGGAATGAATGGCAGGAGGCAGTATAGACAGCATACTCCTTTCGTGTTTATATAAACTGAGATTGATGGCCAGTACAAAGACAATTATTCCACATTATCAGTTAATATCCAAGTCAAAAATCACAAAAGTTGTACAAATGTTCACAATAAAAGCTAGCAAAATATTCTCAAATACTTTGGTCTTTGGAACAACAAAGCACATTTTATCTCAAAACACTGATATCATCAAGTAAGCACAAAGTTCCTTCAATATATTTTGAACGTACAATAATCCAAACAATTACAAATTTAATATTGATATAATGGAGACCTTAATGGCAATGTCGCCAATAATCCTCAATGTTGCAAATGTTAACCTTGTAATATGAAGAGTATGGTCGCTGCACGGTTGAAAACGTTAGCTCTACAGTTCAATGAAATATGTCCTGTGGTTAAAAGCTGGTTGTAGCAAGTTCCAATTGGACAAAATAATGTGATACACATGATGATTTTCAGTCCTGGTTCTTCAGTTTTGAAACAAAAAGTTTCCCCCATTGTTTCCACCCCTTTACCCCACCCTCCCCCAGGAGGGTTGGGTGGCTTTGTTTACTTCTGAATCATTTGTGGTCTGCTGCTAGCAGATAGTGTGATGTACAGATAAGTCCTCCTCTCCTCTTCCTTTAACCAAGTACCTCTTTCCACCTAAACTTTGGCAATAAGACTGGCAATCTGCCCAGGTACAAAGGCCAGCACAGTTTCGGTTTTAATTTAAATCGTCCA
Organism: Scyliorhinus canicula; assembly: GCF_902713615.1. Lineage (NCBI taxonomy): Eukaryota > Metazoa > Chordata > Chondrichthyes > Carcharhiniformes > Scyliorhinidae > Scyliorhinus > Scyliorhinus canicula. The sequence goes on from NC_052155.1 coordinate 148,883,886, forward strand.
TTCCTTGAACGGTGAAAAAATACGCACACCTTCAGGTCAATGTATCCAGCTTCTTACAAATAACCGAACTAGAATGTAGCATTTCTCCCCTCGTGTCCCTTCTCCTGTCCCCAAAACAGTTTTTTCAATTAAGATTTCTCGACTTCTTGCTCCAGAATCCTTTGTCCGTATAGATTTCAGAAACAATGTTCAGCCCATTGCAGTCTTATGCTTATGTCCTCAAATGCTTACATTTGATGTGACACCGACATCTGGAAAGTACATGCATTATAGAATAGTTAAAGCTCTGCTGATACTATTTGGAATCATAATTCCACTCTGAAAAGTAAATGAATTACAGGATGCATTGTTGCCTTTTTGTTCAGTACTCTTAGTTATCCAAAGTTCTCTCCATAAAGTTGGAATGCTTCTGAACTGGGGCTAATGCCTCTCAGCCTGCAACTGTTTCAAGTGTTACTATTTCCTCCTTTTGAGGACAGAGGTGATGAAAATCTTGCAGAGAAAAGTAGCGACATCATAAGCAATCCTTCCTTTTGTTAGGCAGCCTCCTCCCTTAAAGCTTTGCAGCATGTTTGATAAAACAGTACAGTGTGAAAGTGAGTCGAAAATGCAAAGAATTACAGCTTCTTGGTTGCATCGCAACGGGAGGGTAGATCTGAGGTATAACAGAAAATAACTATACAACACCAAACTCATTTTGCACAATTTCATTATGCTCATCATACATCACAGTCTTTGCCGACTTGGAGTGTATAACAATTAAATCTAACCACAATACTTTTGAAATATACGTTCATAGTGGCTTCAAACTTCAATGTGAAAAGTTTCAATGCCTGTGAACAGTCATAACACTGTGAGACATGCTAGGCCTTAGAACCCCTAATGCACGAGACTTTGAAAGCAACTCTTATCTGGATATTTTCCTTAAGGAATTGTGAAGTGACACAAGTCCTTCCTCCCACAGTATATCTGGAAACATTATTTTGAGTCATACGCAGCACTGCTGAAGTGGGAAATGTTGTGCCATGCAGATAAGTCCATCTCTCGCCTCTCGTAGAAGCTTAAGATGAACAAGTGCAAACTGAAATAATGCCCTGATCTCAAGTAATTCTTCTTTATATTTTTGTTGAATATTGTAGTTCTGGACAAAATTAAAGGAAATGAAAACAATACACCAAACATTTTAATTATAATAATGAATTTAAAGTGATAAGCGTTATGTACCAAAAGATCCAAAGTTAGATGCATGCTCAGCATTTAGTGCTTGGCATTACAAAATTCATTGAGGATGTTAATTGAAAATCTCAGCTGTTTATTCTAGAGAGGTTACAATTTCTTTTTTCACAGCTATTGAGTTTGTCCCACTGCCCATTTGTTTTTTACGCTATCATTCAGCTGAATGTTTAAATCAACAAAAACTTTTGCATAATGAAGCAAAGAGGGTGGTTTGAGCTATGGACGATAATATAAAATGGGTGCCCTGAGGCCACTCGTTCATTCTCTACTATACATTCCATTCTATTCCCGTACCGGCCTCCCCGACCAGGCGCCGGAATGTGGCGACTAGGGGCTTTTCACAGTAACTTCATTGAAGCCTACTTGTGACAATAAGCAATTATTATTATATTATTACTTCCCCCAATTTTTCTTTCCATCAGCTTCGATAAAACAGAAGCGAAGAGATCTGTGGGATTGGTGACCTATCCGATATCACCAAGAGTTCAAATTAGCCCCAAAGTTTCTAAAGGTTTCCACAGAAATAAAAACCTTAAATATTAAGTTCATTTCTAACATTGCATTGAAATGATATCAATTCGACATCAATATTTTCACCAAGTGGTAATAATGATTGGTGGTAACGTTTAAGATACTTGCATGCGCATCGTTGCTCCCACATTTGAAACCTGACAGGATGATCTGATGTGTACATTACTCGCTGCCACCAATCAATTCATTTCTGTTGAACTTAATATAATTAGTTTGTTGCTTACAGACATCCAAACATAATGGAGCCCAAGACTGTCATGCACAAACTGAAGGTACTTATCTGCAAAACAAGTAATGAATCTGAAGAATAGGCATAGATTTTAGCTGGTTACTGCAAAGAAAAGAAACACTTCTGTCTGGAAAATCAACATGAAGGCAGAGATTGGGACTTGGGAATCTTCCCGATGTCGTGATCTACCTCCGCTTTGGCAGTGCTTGCAGGCAGGAGTGTGTGATGGCCTGAATTTGGGAGATGGAAGCATGCCAATGTTGAGGCAGTCAGGTTAAAGGGACTGCCGCCGTGTACAAAGTTTTTGGCCCAGTTCTTCAGATCACTGCAAAGGCCTCTCACCCTCTTAATCTCCATACCTACTTCATCCCCTGCCTCCGACAACCCCTCCCACCCTTCTTCACCTGCCTAGTTCACTCACCCCTTATCCCCTCACACCCCATCTTCACTACCCCCTTGACAGCCTCTTTACCCCTCACCTTCCTACCCACTCACCCAGTATCCACCTTATAAACAGAACCCATAAGCCCGATAATAACATGTCTGGAAATCTGTGAAAAACTCATAAATCTGTCAAAATAAACAAAGACTACTTGAAAAACATTATCCCCTTTGGAAAGCTCATCAGCGGGATTCTCTGTCGGTGGGGTCCTCCGCTTTGCTGGCAGCCCACTCATGCCCATGGATTTCCTGATGGTGTGGGGGTGCCCACAATGGAAAATCCAATTGGTCGGCTGCCGGGTTGGAGGATCTCCCTGCCAATGAGGGCGCACCGCACTGGAAAACAGGTGCGGCGGGATGGAGAATCCCGCCACATAACTCTTTCAAAGCAAAATAAGATTCACTTGAACAGGCACTTGAAACCCCAATACCCTCTTCAGAATCTCATAAATCTTTTCAAACTAAATAAGCATCACTTGAACAGGTATTTAAAAAATCCTCTCCCAAAGCTTGCACATTTGTCAAATTAAATAAACAACACTTGAATAGGCATTCAAAACCATTTCAGTTCTTTAGAAGCTCACATATTTGTCAAAGCCATCAAACTCACATTCCTCCGGTCAGCTGCATAAACAAACCCTGTGTGAAGAATCCATTAATACCTTTGAAAGCAACCAAGCCATCAAACTCACATTCCCCTGGACAACTGTATGAAATACCCCTGCAGCGCAGCATCAATTAGTGCTTTTGAAGGCACATGGTAGTTCCTATATCTCTCACAGTTTTCAAGCAGCCAAACACATGGCCAAACTCTTCTGTAAAAAATAAATGACAGCCATGGGTTGAGTTTTAACAACTAGCTACTCAGCTTACACTGGGCTGGATTTTCAATTTTGCACAATGCCGGACAGTACTTCATCCAGTGGACAATCTATTCAACAGGATTTGAAGACTTCCCACTTTTACAATATTGTTCCTCACTTAATTCTTTGCCAGTTGTCAGAAGGAATGACCTGGCAAATAGATAATCTAATAGTGACTTACCTTTTCAATTACACTGTGGCCATCACTCCATTGTATACATAGATCTAACCCAGGTTACAGAAGTTCATGTTGAACTGTAAAGGAAGCATCCCTATTTTTACTCTCTTTTTACACTCTTCCTGCCTCCAATCCATGGTTCAGAAGGCTTCCACAATATGGCAGCCTCACTGAACATTGCAGAGTTTCTGAAATGCCCACTCCTATAATGGGCTTGACAACTTGCAAGCAGCAGAGAGTGGGGTTCTGAAACCATACCATTTCCTGCTCTGCTGTAGACAGCTGAAGACAGTAATGCAGGGAGGTGTCTGCCTACACAGCACAGTGGCCATTTTATTCTGATTCCAACTCCATTAGATCCCAAAATGGGACCACTAATCTAGTTCCTGGTAGCAATACCCAAAATTAGTTAGACAATGAGAGAAAAACAAACCAAGCCAAAGGACATCCTTGAAAAATATCATATGGCTTTTAATGCAAAGGAAAATGAACTTCTGTACTGAATTCAATACATTTACTGTGGACAATGCTGGGTGCAAGAGTGAACGAGATTGTTTCAAACAATATAAGACTATATGAGCATGAAGTAAAGAGAATGATGGTGGCAACTGCAGACTGAATGCAGCATGTCCGAGTGATTAAATCCAGGAACTTGGGAAGTAAGAGAATTCGGTGCAGTGAGGGAGGAAGTGCTGTTCTGACCTTTTACAAAAAGTGAGTGGTCCAAGAGTGGAAACCAAAGGCAGCGGAAACTGAGAGCTGAGGCCCGGAGGCATTAAGCAACTGTGCAGGTATATAATTGATAAGTTTTAAGTTGTATCCCCCCTCTAAACCGGGGCAGCTGTCTAAATGGATACTGGTGAGATATATGAATTGCAGCATAACGAGTTCAACTCCATAATAACGAATTAGTCCTTTAGGAGTACAGAACATAAGTATTGCTGAAAAAAAACATTTTGTCAAAGCTTTTTTCTTGCACTCATCAGGACAATTTTGTCACCCTTACACCAGCACTGGAGAAAGAGGAAGCTTTGTTGCACTTGTAAACCAACTTCTTGCGACTCATGCACTAGCACATCCAGGTCTCTGATGATTATCTTGTGATTATCCAACAGGCTTCACGTTTTTGTAACTTGTGTGGATGGCAGTGGGAATTGGAGGGAGGATGACCAAACTAATCACAGCAGGAGAGGCCAGTCATGTCGTGGAGGCAAAAAGGAATGTAGTTGTAGTTGGGGATTATTTAGTTAGGGGAATGGACCTTGCTCTCTGTAGCCAGGTGGTTGAACAAAGAGAACAAAGAAAACTTACAGCGCAAGAACAGGCCCTTCGGCCCTCCAAGACTGCGCCGATCCAGATCCTCTATCTAAAACTGTTGCCTATTTTCTAAGAATCTGTATCCCTCTGCTCCCTGCCCAGTCATGTATCTGTCTAGATACATCTTAAATGATGCAATCGTGCCCACCTCTACCACTTTCAGGGTACAATGGACCTGAACACCCAGATCTCTCTGTACATCAATTTTCCCCAGGGTTTTTTCATTTACCGTATAGTTCGCTCTTGAATTAGATCTTCCAAAGTTCATCACCTCGCATTTGCCCAGATTGAACTCCATCTGCCATTTCTTCGCCTAACTCTCCAATCTATCTATATTCTGCTGTATTCTCTAACAGTCCCCTTCACTATCTGCTACTCCACCAATCTCAAAGTCATCTGCAAACTTGCTAATCAGACCATCTATACCTTTCTCCAGATCATTTATATATATCACAAACAAGAGTGGTCCCAGCACGGATCCCTGTGGAACACCACTGGTCACAGTTCTCCATTTTGAGAAACTCCCTTCCACTCCTACTCTCTGTCTCTTGTTGCCCAGACAGTTCTTCATCAATCTAGCTAGTACACCCTGGACCCCATGAGACTTCACTTTCTCCATCAGCCTACCATGGGGAACCTTATCAAATGCTTTACTGAAGTCCATGTATATGACATCTACAGCCCTTCTCTCATCAATTAACTTTGTCACTTCCTCAAATAATTCTATTAAGTTGGTAAGACATGACCTTCCCTGCACACAACCATGTTGCCTATCATTGATAAGCCCATTTTCTTCCAAATGGGAATAGAACCTATCCCTCAGTATCTTCTCCAGCAGCTTCCCTACCGCTGATGTCAGGCTCACCGGTCTATCATTATCAGAATTATCCCTACTAGCTTTCTTAAACAAGGGGACAACGTTAGCAATTCTCCAGTCCTCCGGTACCTCACCCGTGTTCAAGGATGCTGCAAAGATATCTGTTAAGGCCCCAGCTATTTCCTCTCTCATGTCCCTCAGTAACTTGGGATAGATCCCATCCGGACCTGGGGACTTGTCCACCTTAATGCCTTTTAGAATACCCAACACATCTTCCCTCCTTATGCCGACTTGACCTAGAGTAATCAAACATCTATCCCTAACCTCAACATCCGTCATGTCCATCTCCTCGGTGAATACTGATGCAAAGTACACGTTAAGAAACTCACCCATTTTCCCTGACTCCACGCATAACTTTCCTCTTTGTCCTCGAGTGGGCCAACCCTTTCTCTAGTTACACTCTTGCTCCTTATATATGAATAAAAGGCTTTGGGATTTTTCTTAACCCTGTTTGCTAAAGATATTTCATGACCCCTTTTAGCCCTCTCGATTCCTCATTTCAGATTGGTCCTACATTCCCAATATTCTTCCAAAGCTTTGTCTGTATTCAGTCGTCTAGACCTTATGTATGCTTCCTCTTTACTCTTAGCTAGTCTCACAATTTCACCTGTCATCCATGGTTCCCTAACCTTGCCATTTCTATCCCTCATTTTCACAGTTCTGAAGGCTGTGCTGCCTGCCTGGTGCCAGGGTTAAGCACATTTCCTCAGGTTGGAGAGGAACTCGAGTGGGAAGGGAAGGATCCAATTGCCATGTTCCACCTGGGTAGCAAGAACCTGAGTGGGCAAAGAAAGAGATTCTGTTCAGTGAGTATGAGCAGCTGGGGGCCAAATTAAAGAATAGAACCACAAAGGTAACATTCTCTGGGTTACTACCTGAGCCATGAGAAAATAGGTATTGGGTTAGTGAGATCAGAAAGTTGAATGCATAGCTGAAAGATTGATGTGAGATTTGTGGGTTTTGATTCAAGTCACCCTTACACCAGCACTGGGGAAAGAGGAAGCTTTGCTGTCGGGATGGCCTTCACCACGCTGAGGCCGATGTCCTGGCAAAATGTAAAACTAGAGCTGCACAGAGGACTTTAAACCTTTAAACTCAGTAATGCTCGGGGGTGAGGGGGGAGGGGGGGCATACAAAGGTTCACATGAGGGTAGTTTTGGAAAGGGCAGCACTGCAGGTAAGAGTGACAGGAAGGGACAAAGTGTACATTCATAAGAGTGCTCCACCAAATAAGGTCAGACTGGGGAAAAATGGTAAAAAGACACAATTAAAGGCTCTTTATTTAAGTACATGCAGACAGCATTTTTAACAAGATGGATAAATTGATAGCACAAATAGAAATAATTGAGTGTGCTCTGATAGCCATTTGCAGAGACACGGTTGCAAAGTGACCATGGCTGGGACCTGAATAGTCAAGGGTATTTAACATTTTGGAAGAACGGGATAAATGGAAGAGGAGGTAGAGTGGCTGCAAAAATAAAGGTTCAGATCAGTACAGTAGTGAGAAATGGTTTTGGTTCAGAGAATCAAAATGTATAAAGAATTTGGGTTGGGATAAGAAATAGCAAAGGAAGGGAGCACTGGTGGGAGTGGGATACAGGCCTCCTGTCAGTAGCCACAGTGTAGGATGGAGTAATAATAATAATCGCTTTTTGTCACAAGTAGGCTTCAATTAAGTTACTGTGAAAAACCCCTAGTTACCACACTCCAGCGCCTGTTCGGGGAGGCCGGTACGGGAATTAAACCCGCGCTGCTGCCTTATTCTGCATTACAAGCCAGCTGTTTAGCCCACTGTGCTAAACCAGTATAAAAGCAGGGAAGCTATCATACAACTATGAAGGGCTTTGGTGAGACACACCTTCATATACTTTTCCTCAGCTTACTTAAGGAGGGATATACTACACAGCAGCACAATGGTTAGCACTGTTGTTTCACAGCTCCAGGGTCCCAGGTTCGATTCCCGGCTTGGGTTACTGTCTGTGTGGAGTTTGCACTTTCTCCCCGTGTCTGCGTGGGTTTAAGTAGGGTGCTCTTTCCAAGGGCAGGTGCAGACTCAATGGGCCGAATGGCCTCCTTCTGCACTGTAAATTCTACGATTCTATGGTACTTACATTTGAATTCATTCAGAGAAGATTCACTAGGCTGATTCCTGGAAGGAAGGGGCTTGTCTTATGAGGAAAGGTTGAGCAGGTTGAGCCTATATTCATTCGAGTTCAAAAGAATGAGACGTGATTTTATTGACACATTTAAGATTCTGAGGGGGTTTGACAGGGTAGTTGCTGTGCAGATGCTTCCCCTTCTGGGGGAATCTAGAGCTAGATTTAAAAATCTAGAGGCACTATTTAACAATAAGGGGTCTCCCATTTAAGACAAAGATGATGAGGAATTTCTTCTGTCAGAATTCTTTTCTACAGAGAGCAGTTGAGGCTGGGCCATTGAATCTATTCAAGGCTGAGTTAGACAGATTTTTGATTGACAAGGGAGTCAAGGGTTATTGGGGACAGAAGGGAAAATGAAGTCAGGGCTTGATGGACCAAATGAACTACCCCTGTGCCTATTTCCCACAGTCGTATTAGAACATGGTGGGCTTGATGACTTTACTACTTACTGCTGACTCCTTGTCACATGTTTAAGGCCTCTTCTGAGATATTCATTTAGGTATAACAGTCGCTGTTAACGTGGGGGTCTGAACATCCTGCATTCAGGAGTGCATCCATAGACCTGAATTCTCCTGCAGGGGCCGGGGCCTCAAGATGGGACTATAGCCGGGTCCTTGGCCTGCCCAGCTTTACATGAGGCAGTTTCTTAATTCGCTGATTCTGCATTTGCCAACCAATTGAGGATGGCAGGTAGGCACACAAGATGGAAGCCCAATCAGGGGGACAGTAACACTGGCTGGTCAGCAACCCCACGGGAGATGTCGGGACTGCCTGAGGTGGATTGGCGAGTGCGAGGGCGGCTCATAATGCAGGCATTCTTAGAAATCTGCTGAAATTAAGATGGTCCAGCGTTATTCATGCCACCAGTCTGGCCATCAGTTCTCCTTGACAGGAATGGTTTTTGCTTCAGCTGTAGCATTTTCATACTATGGCTCATGCATTGTGCCAATGAGCAGAGGCACAAATGACCCTCTGTCTGCCACCAAGGGGCTGCCTCCAAGTTATTGCTGGCCTCCAGACTCAGCAGGGAGTGCGTCCGATGCTGGGAATATACTTCTGGGTTCTGAAAGTGGCCCCTAAGTGAAGTTTAAATCAGTCTAATTGTCAGTACACCTCAGTGGAGCAGGTTGCCAATTTCTCAGGCATCCCATCCCTGGGAAATTTGCCTGGTGGTGGGGCAGTGTAGGGGAGCCCTCTCTAAGAGCAACTGTCTGAATTTCCTTGCCCGTCAAACCTCCAACCATATCTCCGTGGCAAAATTCAGCCAAATTGTCCAATATCTAATTATGCAGCAACATAACCCAGGGATGCAAAAAAAATGGAGCTCTTTGTGATCCGAATTAGATATTTAATTTTGGTCTTTCACACATGAAGCCCTTCAATCTCTTTGAAGGTATTCTCAGAAAATGCATGGTATGAGGAAATATGGAATCTGCCACACCACCCGCCTACATCAATGGGTTGGCTTACTTGACTTTAAAAAGAAAGGAAAATAAATTCTTGTGCCTCAAATTTTGGATGTGGGATTGTGATTCATGGCCTCCTCATTGCTGGTTTCATTCAAAGTGGGCGGCACGTAAATTGGGTACACCCCCACCTCATCTGCATGATTGTAGCATGCAGCCAAGGGTCTCACGGCTACCCTGAAATTATCAGGGGGAATTTGCAATGATTTGCAGGTTGTGATTGAATCCGTGGTTTTCAAAGTTTGTATTCTTTGACTCAGACCCAAATTGAAAAGGGAAACTACAAATAGAAAACAACCCTCCCAGCTTCTAAGGAAACTAAGGCTGAAACTGAGCTTGGAATCCTAAAGTCTGAAGCTGGTTGAAATGATATAAAATGGTGCAGAGCTATCAGAGTTCAGATGATGATCCCAGTGGAGCAGTACATGAAAATTGAAGAAGACAGAAGCTAGATCTAGAAGCTGAGAATAGGCAGACATACAGTTGTTGCGACTGTTTTTGTTACATGAAGATTACATTGGTGGATCTATGTCACACCATACAGACTATCCTAAGCAGAGTTCAAGAGGTTCTGCAGATTGTGCCATTTTTGGTGAAGACTCTGCTGTCAGCTGCGGATCAGGTGGAATCCCTGAAGAGAAGGAGCTGATATTCGTCATGAGGAAGAGAGTTTGGAACAATTTTGTGATCGACACTGATGACTGGCGTGATTCAGCGGCCTCTGACTTGGTGTGAGGACAAGGCTGTTGAATCTTGCGAGAGGTCTCTTGCGAGATTCATGAGACTCGAAACGTCTTGCGAGATTCAGCAAAATCTCACGAGGCGTCGCAATTTGGATCTTGCCGTCACTAGGTGTGATCTCGATCGGCATAGCTCATTTAAATATATGTTCATCAGATTCACCCAGAACCCAGGACTCAATGGCCGCAACTGGGAGACCTTGCCACAGCACCATTTAGTACAGGTCGTAGCACCACTTAAGGGATCTCCCAGGCCATGAAGACTCCCGGGTGGTTGGGGACAGGGCAGGGTGGCATCCTGGCTCGTCCTCTGGCACCTGGGTACTGCCGTCCTTGAACACTGGCAGTATCATCCCTGCACTTTCAAGGAGCTCATGTGCTGGAAGGGGCACTGCTAGGGGGTCAGGCTGGCAGTGATAGGGTGCCTGATGCCAGGTTGCCACTGTCAAGGATCAGGCCTGTGGCCGGGGGGGGGGGGGGGGGGGGGGGGGGGGGGTGTTTACCAGGTTGAAGGAGGGGTGAGGGGGGTTCATTGAGGCCTCCACAAGGTTAGGGATGGAAGTGTGGTTAAAAACAGGGGGCTGAGCCTGGGGCAGGGGGGGGACACTGGGTTAGCCAGACTAAATGGCACCCTGATCTGCAAGGGAGGGAATCTTCCCGAGGTCAACAAAAACGACAAAGTGCCGTTGACTAGCGCGATGTTTCTCAATGTTGCAGGCTCCACTAAACACGGCATTCAGTGGACTCAAGTCCGCTGAATTGCGTCCAAGCCAATTCATAAGATCTACCTTTGTTGTATCTCTCTTTTAATGTGTAAGTTATACTTTACAATCAACCACAATTATCCTGTTAATTAGAACATAGAACAGTACAGCACAGAACAGGCCCTCGATGTTGTGCCGAGCATTGTCCGAAACCAAGATCAAGCTATCCCACTCCCTGTCATTCTGATGTGCTCCATGTGCCTATCCAATAACCGCTTGAAAGTTCCTAAAGTGTCCGACTCCACTATCACAGCAGGCAGTCCATTCCACACCCTAACCACTCTCTGAGTAAAGGACCTACCTCGGACAGCCCTCCTATATCTCCCACCCTGAATCTTACAGTTATTCCCCCTTGTAACAGCTACATCCACCCGAGGAAATAGTCTCTGAACGCCCACTCTATATATTCCCCTCATCACCTTATAAACCTCTATTAAGTCGCCTCTCATCCTCCTCTGCTTCAAAGAGAAAAACCCTAGCTCCCTCAACCTTTCCTCATAAGACCTATCCTGCAAACCAGGCAGCACCCTGGTAAATCTCCTTTGCACCCGTTCCAATGCTTCCACATCCTTCCTATAATGAGGTGACCAGAACTGCACACAATACTCCAAATGTGGTCTCACAAGGGTCATGTACAGTTGCAGCATAACCCCACGGCTCTTGAACTCAAGCCTCCTGTTAATAAACACTAACAAGGGCAGCACGGTGGCCTAGTGGTTAGCACAACCGCCTCACGGCGCTGAGGTCCCAGGTTCGATCCCGGCTCTGGGTCACTGTCCGTGTGGAGTTTGCACATTCTCCCCGTGTCTGCGTGGGTTTCGCCCCCACAACCCAAAAATGTGCAGAGTAGGTGAATTGGCCATGCTAAATTGCCCCTTAATTGGAAAAAATAATTGGGTAATCTAAATTTATAAAAAAAAAAATAAACACTAACACACTATAAGCCTTCTTCATGGCTCTACCCACTTGAGTGGCAACCTTCAGAGATCTGTGGACATGAACCCCAAGATCTCTGTGTTCCTCCACATTCCTCAGAACCCTGCTGTTGACCCTGTAATCTGCATTCAAATTTTTTCTACCAAAATGAATCACCTCGCACTTATCAGGATAATTCATGTTTTAATTTATGTTGATTCTGCCTTGTAGAGTATAGATTGTCACCAAGATAGAAATTAGTGTTTGTTTTGTATAATAAAACTATACTCTTTACTCTTGGATTGTAAAAATTATTTTGTTTTAAACCATGGAATCTTGTGGGTTCATCTATCCAGTAAACTACTAGGATTTTGGAGGACAAGATACCATGTCGTTCAGACAGATTGCTCTTCTTCAAGACAGGCTGTCCAACTCAGAGTGAAATGAAACATAGGGACTCCAGCGGTTCAAGAAGGCAACTCACCACCATCCTTTGAAGGGCAACTTGGAATGGGCAATAAATGCTGGTCTAACCAGTGATGCCCACATCCCATAAATGAATTTTAAAATAAATTAAAGGCACAGAGAGGGGTTCAGGGTGATAGATGTGACACTGGAGGTATTAGTGGTGGACCAGGGAATAAAGAAAGATACCATGTGGGGAGCTAAGACGCCATAAAGGACCATCCTGAGAAGGAACTGGAAGCAGGTAGTCAGGGAGATCAATGTCCAGTGTCTAAAACTACAGATCTGGCAGCAGTGTGTCACCACACCCTGGGCTAGTATGTGGTCAATTCCAACCCCACTTGATCCAGAGTTGTAAATCATGTGAAATTACATCTGATTTAATATGCCAAAGGTTCTTGGTTAAGCCCAATAAACTACAGTCACCAGGTTTTAACTTTAAAGTACAAGTAACCTTTTATTATGTGCAGTATTGTAATTAAACAGACAGAAAATGTAACTGACTACCCACTACCATTTCCCCTTTCAATCTCGAGTCTTCTGCTTAAAGGCACATCCTGATTATGGGTCCACGAAGCCAACATTTTGATTTTCTACGTTGCCACTATTTTCAATTCTGAGGTGTTAGCTTGCTCAGCAGCACTCTTAATACCAAGTCATAAAGTCCTGAGGTAAAACCCCACTTCAGGACTTGAGTGCACAAGCTAAGATGATATTTCAGTATAGTACTGAGAGTGCTGTTGTCAGAGTTTCTGTCAGGCGATACACTTGTCTACGTGTCCAGATGAATGTGAAAGATCCATTGGACAGAGCAAGGCAGTTCTGCATATTCCCACTCCATATTTGTCTCTGAACCTACACCTATCCCGTTTCTGTTTGTGGGACCGTGTATGCAAATTGCCTGTCATACATTGAGATGGTGGCATGGTGGTAATGTCACTGGACTAGTAATCCAGAGGCCCAGGCTAAAGCTTTGGGGACACCAGGTTCAAATCTCACCATGGCAGCTGGTGGAATTTAAATTCAATTAATGAATCTGGAATTATGAAACTAGCTAATCTTAGTAACCATTAAACTATCATTGGTTGTTGTAAAAATCCTTCAGGTTCATTAATGTCCTTAAGGGAAGGAAATCCGCCATCCTTACCTGGTCTGGCCTACATACGACTCCAGACCTACAGTAATGTGACTGACTCTTAACTGCTCTCAGAAATATCCAAGCAAGCCACCAAATAAGAGATGGGTAACAAATGCGGCCCAGCCAGTAATGGCCACATCCCATGAAAGAATAAAAAACATGCAAATAACTGTCTGTGAAATGATCTGGGACAACGCAAGGTCGCAAAAGGCACTTCATAAATGGAAGTATTCACATCACTATTTTGTTGCTAATGACTCTCCCTAATATTCCCCTCCTCCACCCCCAAACCTCATCATTGACAAAACCAATTAATTCCTGAGGTGTTGTCAGTAAAGAGTTCCCCTGTGGTACCACCAGCAATAAATGGTGCTGAATTTTTGATGACTCTTCTATCAAATGAATATTTCCCTTCTCTATTTCCCAGTTGATCCTTTAGGACTATGGAATTCTGAAGACAGCTGAGCCCAAACAGAATGTGGCACTGAAAGGAGAGGCAAAAAATTACTGTGTTCAGTTTTAGCTTATTGCTTGTGATGTAGCAAAGTAAGCAGCCAAAAAAATCTGAAAATACTTTTTTCACGTTGGAAAAACTATGAGATGAGAAGTGAAAATAAGTAGAATTTAGAGTTTGATGGGGAAAATCATGTTAAACAAACTGACCCATCAAGCCTTAATGCATTCCAGCACGAGTAAACCTCTGCACGTTATCAGCTCAATGTAACACTTGGGAAGGCAAATAAAAATGTTGGACCAATTTAGGAAAAACTGTGCAAATGTTTTTCTTCAATCTCCAAAAGGAATCAAGCAAGATCCAGGTGGTTCGGAGACACAACGTCTATTAACACACTTACCTTCAATATGTAGATGCTTGCCATTCTCAAGAACTCATCCAGCTCCCATTCCGAATTTTTTAGCTGACAATTCATAAATATACAAGTACCTCGTAGTACCCAAACCTGTTTTTTTGCTTTTGTAGTACAACAATGTTTCCTGGTCCTCCCTAGTCCGAGGCCAGTGCTTTGTAATTTTAAAGGCTCCATTCAAATCTCCACAAAATAGAAATATCCAATTCTTGACAAGTCTGATAATCAAGGCTTCTTAAGCTTGGTATAAATCTAGAGGTCCTCCTTTGAACCTTTTCCAGTATTTCTAAACTAGACATGGCATTCTAGAGAAAGGGTAATGTTTCATCATTTATAATTAATTGTCTTGGGAAGAGTGAGATAAAACAATGAATAAGGCCTCCCAACAGCCAGATAGAGGAGCAGATAGGCAGACAGATTTTGGAAAGGAGTAAACGCAACAGTGTTGTTGTGATGGGAGACTTTAACTTCCCCAATATTGACTGGGACTCACTTAGTGCTAGGGGCTTGGACGGGGCAGAGTTTGAAAGGAGCATTCTTAAAACAATATGTAGACAGTCCAACTAGGGAAGGGGCTGTACTGAACCTGGTATTGGGGAATGAGCCCGGCCAGGTGGTAGAAGTTTCAGTCGGGGAGCATTTCGGGAACAGTGACCACAATTCAGCAAGTTTTAAAGTGCTGGTGGACAAGGATAAGAGTGGTCCTAGGGTGAATGTGCTAAATTGGGGGAAGGCTAATTATAACGGTATTAGGCAGGAACTGAAGAACCTAGATTGAGGGTGGATGTTTGAGGGTAAATCAACATCTGACATGTGGGAGACTTTCAAATGTCAGTTGAAAGGAATTCAGGACCGGCATGTTCCTGTGCGGAAGAAGGATAAATACGGCAAATGTTGGGAACCTTGGATAACGAGAGATATTGTCGCCCTCGTCAAAAAGAAAAAGGAGGCATTGTCAGGGCTAGAAGGCTGGAGCAGACAAAGCCTGTGTGGAATATAAGGAAAGTAGGAAAGAACTTAAGCAAGGAATCAGGAAGGCTAAAAGGGGTCACGAAAAGTCATTGGCAAATAGGGTTAAGGAAAATCACAAGGCTTTTTACTTGGACATGGAAAGCAAGAGGGTAGCCAGGGAAAGGGTTGGCCCACTGAAGGATAGGCAAGGGAATCTATGTGTGGAGCCAGAGGAAATGGGCGAGGTACTAAATGAATACTTTGCATCAGTATTCACCAAAGAGAAGGAATCGGTGGATGTTGAGTCTGGAGAAGGGTGTGTAGATAGCCTGGGTCACATTGAGATCCAAAAAGACGAGGTGTTGGGCGTCTTGAAAAATATTAAGGTAGAGAAGTCCCCAGGGCCTGATGGGATCTACCCTAGAATACTGAAGGAGGCTAGAGAGGAAATTGCTGAGCCTTGACAGAAATCTTTGGATCCTCACTGTCTTCAGGTGCTGTCCCGGTGGACTGTAGGATAGACAATGTTGTTCCTTTGTTTAAGAATGGTAGCAAGGCTAATCTAGGGAACTACAGGTAGGTGAGCCTTACGTCAGTTGTAGGGAAATTACTGGAGAGAATTCTTCGAGACAGGATCTACTCCCATTTGGAAGCAATTGGACGTATTAGTGGGATGCAGCACAGTTTTGTGAAGGAGAGATCATGTCTCACTAACTTGATAGAGTTTTTCGAAGAGGTCACAAAGATGATTGATGCAGGTAGAGCAGTGGATGTTGTCTATATGGACTTCAGTAAGGCCTTTGACAAGATCACTCATGGCAGACTGGGGGAAAAGGTGAAGTCACATGGGATCAGAGGTGAGCTGGCAAGATGGATACAGAACTGGCTAGGTCATAGAAGGCAGAGAGTAGCAATGGAAGGGTGCTTTTCTGATTGGAGGACTGTGACTAGTGGTGTTCCGCAGGGATCAGTGCTGGGACCTTTGCTGTTCGTATTATATATAAATGATTTGGAGGAAAATGGAACTGGTCTGAATAGTAAGTTTGCAGACGACACAAAGATTGGTAGAATTGCAGATAGCGATGAGGACTGTCAGAGGATATGGCAGATTTAGATCGTTTGGAGACTTTGGCGGAGATGGCAGATGGAGTTTAATCCGGACCAATATGATGGGCGTCTTGGTAATGCAGGTAGGGAATATACAGTGAATGGTAGAACCCTCAAAAGTATTGACAGTCAGAGAGATCTTGGTGTACAGGTCCACAGGTCACTGAAAGGGGCAACACAGGTGGAGAAGGTAGTCAAGAAGGCATACAGCATGCTTGCCTTCATTGGCCGGGGTATTGAGTATAAGAATTGGCAAGTCATGTTGCAGCTGTATAGAACCTTAGTTAGCCACACTTGGAGTATAGTGTTCAATTCTGGTCGCCACACTACCAGAAGGATGTGGTCGAGGCTTTAGAGAGGGTGCAGAAGAGATTTACCAGGATGTTGCCTGGTATGGAGGGTATTAGCTATGAGGAGAGGTTGAATAAATTCGGTTTGTTCTCACTGGAACGACGGAGGTTGAGGGGCGACCTGATAGAGCTCTACAAAATTATGAGGGGCATAGACAGAGTGGATAGTCAGAGGCTTTTTCCCAGGGTAGAGGGGTCAATTACTCGGGGCATAGGTTTAAGGTGCACGGGGCAAGATTTAGAGGAGATGTACGAGGCAAGTTTTTTTTTAACACAGAGGGTAGTGTGTGCCTGGAACTCGCTGCCGGAGGAGGTGGTGGAAGCAGAGACGATAGTGACATTTAAGGGGCATCTTGACAAATACATGAATAGGATGGGAATAGAGGGATGCAGACCAGGAAGTGTAGAAGATTTTAGTTTTGGTGGGCAGTATGGTTGGCGCAGGCTTGGAGGGCCAAAGGGCCTGTTCCTGTGCTGTACTTTTCTTTATTCTTTCTTCTAAATCAGTCTTGAAAAGTGTCATCATAGGGCGATCCAACATTGACAACAGTATTGTTACAGTGTGCTTTTAAGGGATAGCAGCAAGCCCTCACTAGAAGGGAAGAGTGCCATGTGATCCAGATTCAGTTTCACTTTGGCCTGTGAGCAGAACACAGCACACACAACTCTGTTAATCTTGATGTGTTCAATCTGTGTAGACGTTCATTCCTAATTGCTAGGTGAATTTTTATGGCTTGCTTGTCTGGTTGAGACACTCCTGAATCAAGAAACAAATGGCCAGCTCCATAGCACCTCAGGAATTAATAATTATTATCTATCCAGGAATGTAGCAAACTCATAACCCAACCCAATACATACCCAACAACCTGACAAAATCCAACCTTGCATAGAAGCTTTTGTGCAGCACTTTGCCAAAGGCATTGGGAAAGCGGTGATTCATAATGTTGCCTGGATTTCCAAAACTTACCAACTTTACAACTTCACAAAAAAATTAAACCAAAGTTAAAAAACAGGACTTTATTTTTCAGATTTCTTAATCCCATCTGTTCTCAGATTGGAGGCAGTAACAGTGGGGCCTGATAATCAGAGCACGAGACCACTGTTAATCTTCAACACCGTATTCCAAATAGAGCAAGGAGTGAAGTCGTAGGACAGCAGTTACATGGATCCTATGGTTTGAATTTCAGGAGCAACGGAGGTAGTTCAAAGTTGACCCTGGAAAGTAGTAATATCAGCATTACTGCCAGCGCCACACATTAGCAAAAATATAAATAGAAAGATAGGTAGTATTAATGTGTGGGTTGAGGTGCTGGCATGGTGCAGGAAGGAAGGCTTCAGGGGCGGGATTCTCTCAGCCCGGGGCTGGGCCGGAGAATCCCCGCGCTCGGCGCCAATCACGCCACGCCGCCCTGACGGCGGAACGCGATTCTCGGCAGAGTGGAGAATTGGTGCCATTAGCGCCGGCGTGGTTGGCACGGCGGCGGTCGGGGGTCGCTCTACGCAGCCGGCATGCTGATTCTCAGCTGTTGTAAAAACGCCGAGTCTCGCCGGCGCCGTCTACACCTGCTCTCAGCCGGCGGGAACTCAGCATGGAAGGGTCGGGGCGCGGCCTGTGGGGGCAGAGGGGGGGTGGCCGACCCAGGGGGAGGCCTACAATGTGGCCAGGCCAGCGATCGGGGCCCACTGATTGGCGGGCCGGCCTCTCCGGCTGGGGGCCTCCTTTCTTCCGCGCTGGCCACTGTAGTCCTGCGCCATGTTGCGTCGGGGCCAGCGCGTTGGAGGAACCCACTGCGCATGCCCGGATCCCGCGGCGCCCATTTGACACCGGGATCATCAGCTGGAGCGGTGTGAACTGCTCCAGTGCTGTGCTTGCCCCCTGTAGGGGCCAGAATTGCTGATACTGAGGCCGTGTTGACACCGTCGAGAAACGCAACTGCGTTTCCGACGGCGTCACCACTTAACCTCAGGATCACAGAATCCCGCCCCAGATTCTTCAGGCATTGGCACCAGTTCAGGACAGAAAACACCAACTCAAAACAGTCAGGTTGCACCTCAACAGGTTGGTGTATGATCACACTACTGGAGCTATTCTATGAGAACCCATATAGCAAGAGTGAGATAGAGGAACAAATCTTCAAGAAAATCAGAGATGTACAATAACAACAGGACTGAATTTTATTGGGAAAGAGAGCAGGGAGGGTGGGGAACGATTTGGGAGCAGGGTGGATGGTCACCCTCCTGTCCAAAAAACACAATAAATAGGAGCAGTAGAAGACTAGGCCCATCGAGCCGGCTGTGCCATTCAATGTGATCTTTGTTGATCTTGGGCTTCAATTCCATTTGCCTGCCCTCTCCCATAAAGCTTGATTTCCTGAGAGACCTCCTGTCCTTGGACGCACGGATCCTGTTCCCCAATGGGACAGAGAATCAGGCATCGGGGCAAAATTGGGATCGACGCCAGGTGCCAACCCGATTGCGAGATTCCGGTCCTCGCTCTGCTGGCAAGAGGAATGAGGTTCACGACCATGCACCAGCTGAGGGGGGGGGGGGGGGGGGGGGGGGGGTGTATGTAAATGAATGCAATGTCATTAAGACCCATTTGCAACCATTTAGGGGCCCCGGCACCTTATGCTCCAACTCTCTGTGATTCTCTGGTCCCATGGCCAGAAATCACGTGGGCGCAGATCACTTGTGTTCTCTACCAGTGTGGCCCTGGTATGCTGGACCTCGCTGGGTGAGTTACCTCCTTGGCCCAACGCGTGGTACACTAGTCAGGGCCATGATGGTAGAGCACACCCGAGCCCAACTAACCCCTCACAATACACTACCTGCTCACCTCCCCCCCCCCCTCGACCAGATTCCCCCCCTCCCCATGCCCCCCCAGGGCCTCGTAATAGGGGGACCTGCCTAAAGGGCCTTCTATAAATACAGAGAACCTGAAAGGACCCCTGTAATAGGGGGAAACCCCCCCGAAAGGGGGTCCCTGCCGAAAGGGACCCCCACACAGATCTGCCCCAACATAGACCACGCCGCCCCAGAAAAGAGGCCCCTGTCTGGAAAGCTGGAGAGCAGCCTAGGTGGTGAAACTTTAATGTTTACAAACATTGAGCACACCAAATAGAGGTAAGTGCATTCCAATCCCTCAAGCAAGATTGCGCTGCCCTTCCCTCTCTTCGATATGATCAATGTTTCACCACTTGGGACACTGAAACATGAAGGGAGATGAATGAATCAAAGCTGCAGATGGTTTGTGGAAGCTGTCAATCACAGACCACTACTAGAAAGCTATGAATGGCTTGCAGCTAATGTAACTGTGGTACTCAGGGGCAGGTCACAGCTGTTCTCCCTAGAGGAATGGACACATGGAGCTTCCAGGTAAGTGTTCCAGCTATAATTATTTTCACTGCCCCTGCTTGGACTGCTCTCTAGTATCCAGACAGGGGTGTCATTGCTGGGGGCGGTCTATGTGGGATGGGAGTCCCTTTCGGCAGGGCGACCCTGTGGCATGTCCCCCAATAACACAGGTCCTTTTGGTTAGGGAGTCCCTGTGAGGGTCCCCCTATGACAGGGGACCCTGTGGGGGTGGGGATGGGCGGAGGGGACGAGTTGGGCGACCTCCGCACTTGGGGTAGGGGGTGGCACCCAAGTAATCTCGGAGTGGGGGGCTGCTGTGCGGGGGGAGCGGGGACTCGGAGCTGATTTGCAGTGGGAGGGGGTGGTCAGCCACGGGATCTCGCTATCCGATGCCGCCTGGTCAAAATGGCGGCCGAATAGCAGGATCTCTCGTATTCCACGCCATACATGAATTTGCATGGCAAGGAACACGGAATTTCTTGGCAGTTTGCACTCCCAGAAGGATCGTAAACCAGGTACAACCACCTCCAGTGGGAGAACATAGGGGGTTATCTCCGTCGTCTGACGTCGGAATTGGGAAATGCAATTAGGTGGAGAATGGCATATGAGGCGGAAATTGGGGCTGGCACTGGGCGCCCACAGAATGCCTTGCTCTGGTGCCCCAACTGCGGTGTCAATGCGTTCTACTCTGCACTTACAGTAAACGTCATTGGCATATGGTTAGCGGTTCTGACCCGGTATTCTCTGGGGCCTGTGCGATGCTCTGCCTCCATCAGGAGGAATTACTAATGGCGAGTTTCACTTGTGGTCTCAAAAATCGAGAACCAGGCGCCGTGGTTACTGAGGGAGAGAGAGAGGGTGCGAAAAGTATCCAACATTGCCAAAGTTAGCTGACAGTTGTGTCGCTGGCCGGGGGGCTTCTGCCAGGGCTGGGGGGTGTAGCAGGGGGCATCTAGGAGGTGGGCAGACATCGAACACCATTGCCACAGCCTGCAAGGCAGCCATGTTGCTGCACACGCCGATAACTGCCCACTGTGAACTTAGTGCCAAGGGACGTATGGGTGTCCCAGGCCAACCCTCTAGGTACCCTCTGGCCCCAGCCAACCCATCAACTGGATGGGCACACTCCAGTACAACCAATACCATCTTGTTTGATGGGATGAGTGTATGTGGGGAGTGGAGTGCTAACATGTGGCTGCAGCTTGTCAGCCTCTCGAGTGCCAATTCTGACCCTGGCAAATTCAATACCATTTTTCACTCTAATATGTGTTCCTGAGATCCAACAAAGTCGTAGGATCTAACTCCCACCTTTCTTTGGAGACCACAAACGGAGACCAGATGGAACGGCACTCGTGGGGGTATCCCAAGGGATCAAAGTCCCCATGTGCTTGCCTTCTGGGCAGGGTGGCACCCTGACACTTCTGGTGCCACCTGGGTGCCAGACTGGCACTGCCAAGGTGCCCCGGTGGCACTGCTGACTGGCAGGGGCACTTCCAGGGCGCCAGTCTGGCACTGCAAGGTGCCAAGATGGTATTTTGTACGCGACGGGTTTGGGCCCAGGGGAGTCCTGCGCAGGTGCCGGGGTGGGGGAGGCGAGAAACCCTTTATAGGTGAGTTCGGGCTTGGGGAGGTTTGGAGTCACGTCCGGGGGGGGGGGGGGGGGGGGGGGTGAGAGTTCGGGACGCCATTTAAAATGCAGAACTCCTCAGTGCAGAAAATGGGACTAAGTGCGGCCATGGCCACACATTCGCTGCTGAGACCCCTGATTTACTGAATAGCCGTTCATTAGCATGGTGTTTTTCGGCACTCCAGGCACCAGGAAGCACCCAACTAATCGCATGTGCTGTGCAACTCTGTTCCCATTTGAGTAGATCGCACCCAAGACATGAAGCATGACACAAATAAGGCAGATGCATCACAGATCTGCAGAGACGGACGCACAATCTAACACATAGTATTAAATTAAGATAGGCAAAAAACAACAAAGGCACACTCTACTGCATTCTCTACTCCCATTTCTAGTGTAGCTGTTTGATCATTGTTGAATTTTCATCATTAAGATCTGCAATGACGAGTTAGTAATACAAGTCTTAAATTGCGAACCACTGGCACTATGAAGCTTAAGCTTATGGAATCATGACAAACTTTAGTAGGAAGAAACCACAATTTGACCAACATATATGTGACACATTGAAACAATAACAATGACTTATATTTGCACAGAACCTTTACTGTAATGGAACATCCCAAGGAAGGCACATCATAGGAGTATTGAGAACAACGTATAAAACCTAGCCACAAAATGAGAAATTAGGTCAGACGACCATAAGCTTGGTCAAAGAGCTAGCTTTTAAGAAGTGTCTTAAATGAGGAGTGGTACAGAGAGGGCATACCAGAGATTGGGGCCGGGGCAAATGAAGGCAAAGCCACAAACTGTGGAGCAATTAAAATCAGAAATGCTCAAGAGGCCCTAGAGGTGGACAAGGCAATGGAGGGATTTGAATGCAAGGATGAGAATTTTATATCAAGGTGTTGCTTGCCCTTGTCCAATGTAGGTCAGTTAAGTCTTGGGCAGGAGAGTTTTTGATGGCCTCAAATTTAAGGAGCGAGTCTGGGGGACCTGCTAAACGTGCATTGCAATAATCGAGTCAGGAGGAAACAAAGGCATGGATGAGGGTTTGAACAGCAGATGATCTGAGACAGGAGGCTGGATTCTCTGGTTCCCCCAGCCATGGGTTTCTCAGCGGTGTGCCGTTCGCTGGTGGCGAGAGTCCAAATTGCAACAGCCGGAAAATTCCAGCCAGGGTTGAAGTGAGTGACGTTTTGGGGGTGGAAATAGGCAGTCTAATTGAGGGCGTAAATATGAGGTTAGAAGCTCATCTTGGAATCAAATGTCACGAACAGACTGACTGACTGACAGGCAGACTGTTGCCATGGAGGATAACATAGTCAGTCAGAAAGGCAAAGAGTTTGGAGTTCATAATGAAAACAATGGCTTGTGTCTTCCCATTATTGAATTGGAGCAAATGGCTGCTCATTCAGATGAGAAATTGAAGGGGTCAAGGAAAGGTCCTTGGGGGATGTTTTGTTATGCTCTTGACGTAGCATAAGCTGCATCCTTGATATGCACTCTGACAAAGGAAGGTTCAGACTTGGAGGTAGCTTCAACACATTTATTAAACTGTTAACGATTCTCCTACTTGGATTTGACTCTCCTGTTAATCCTGCTATAGCTACTCAGACTGATGAACCAGTCTGCTACAATCCACATGGTGGGTGTGATGTGTTTCAATCAACCCTGTATACTCACCAAGTGTCTCCACTGGAAAGAGGAAGATCATGTGTGCTGTGTCCTTTTATATGGGTTGGTGTAATGCCCTCCTGTGGCAGTGTCACCTGTGTGTGTGTCTTGAATGCCCATTGGTCGTGTCCTATCTTACTGACCTATTGGTTGAATGTCTGTGTGTCATGTCTCTGGTGCTCCCTCTAGTGTCTAGCTAGTCTAAGTGCATTTACATTAACCCCTTGTGTATTTACAGTGATGCATATCACCACAGGGGACACCTGAGCTAAGGTGCAGGAACTGGAAGAGAAGATATTGCAAATGATCCTCTGGCTACGATAAGATAGATAAAATAGATAAAAATGGGTTCATGCGAGTATTGTCCAGCTGAACAAATCTAGACAGGCATTGGAGAAAGATGGCGTAATCAATCATAAAGGTAAGCAGATTGTTTGGCATGTGGTGATTGGTGAGAGTGACACCTAATTTAGTCACTGAGACTGTGGGATTAAACGCTGACTTGTGTAGCAGCATGAAACAGGAAAGGCTCCAATGCAAAAGGACATCTGGCTGGTTGTAAATTCTGCTGTTGATCGGCCATTTGCCATTTCATGCTATTTCTGAAGTTGAATTTCACACCTTGCAAGGCTAAAGTTGGTGAATAAACCCGATTTAAACTGACACGGCCATTTGATCATTTAAGGGCACCGAAATGTTTGAGAAGGCATATTTTGAGAGGTGAAGTGAAAGTTGCACATCATGTCAAAGTTTTGAGCATTAAGTGTCTGAACATTGAAAACTTTTTTAAAAAATTTAGAATACTCAATTAATTTTTTCCAATTCAGGGGCAATTTAGCGTGGCCAATCCACCTACCCTGCACATCTTTGGGTTGTGCAGACAAAACCCATACAAACACGGGGAGAATATGCAAACTCCACAAGAACAATGTCCCAGAGCCGGTATCGAACCTGGGACCTCAGGGCCGTGAGGCAGCAGCACTAACCACTGCACCACCGTGCTGCCTTAGAACATTGAAAACTGACAAACAAAACGTACAACTAAAATAATTGGCAAACTTCACCAAAAAACACCTGCTGTACTCACAAATCCTCATCTTCCCATCTTCATGAATAAATATTTGCCAAAACATTCCCATTTTCGACATTCATTAATCCTTTCCCATTTGCTTCCAAACATATATTAAAATGTATTGCAATATTACCTACGAATGTTGCCATTGTGATAAAAATTATACAGAGTTTCTTTTACCATTTTTCAAATAAAAAGGAATGCTCATGAAAAAGAAAGACTTCTCAAATCATTCCAATAGACTGCATTCAGCAGATCCTGACAAGCAATTTTGTAAGTTCTTGCAATTTGATGACACTTGGCGTTCAGATTACAAGAATTTGGTCGGGAGAAAAGAAGCACAAACTTCACATTGTTGCCAAAACTTACAAGACATCTAGCAAGGCAGCAGACAGTACAAGATTTGTCAGCACAATTCCAGAATTGAAGTAATTGGATGTGAAACGTGGCAAAATATATTTTGGTCCCCAAACAAACACAGATGAGATCAATTCAACTGAAGATATAAGGTACACAGAAACCAAGAATAACTGTTGGCGTTATGGTTCAGAAGCAGGTGCCATTTTTACCACACTCTGGCTGGTGTTTTCCAGCCCCTCCCTCCTCGTGGTGGGATCTTCAAGTCTTGCCAAAGTCAATGGATATTTTTGAGTGGTTCGTTGCATCCGCCGTGGGAGGGGAGAAGATGCCATGGAGGGGCTGGAAAATGATGCCCTATTCCAAAATATTTCACAATTGGGAAACAGGTATATCTAAGGGAGATGCAATGATCATTAACAAAGATGCGAGGATATGTTTATTGCGATGACTTTCAGCAGCTAAAGTCCGGCTATCAACACACAGAAATACTTGGTCCAATCTACGAGCAGTGAAGAGGCTCATTATTTTCCTGTGCCTATTAATAGTTATCCCATTGGGTGGATGTAGCCAGGGAGAACGAGAAAGTGGAGAATTGCATTTGTCTCAGGACAAAACGTTTTAAAAATGACATTCAAAAAGAAGCAACATCAGATCCAAGCTTATCATTACAAATGGAAATGTAGTTATTTACAGATAGGTGGGGGATTGGCGATTGAAATGCTCAAGAGGCAATTGGCTGCATTTGCAAGGGGAATCATAAGAACATAAGAATAGGAGCAAGAGTTAACCATTCGGTCCCTCAAACCTGTCCCGCCATTCAATAAGATCATGACTGAACGTATTGTAGCCTTATTAAACAGCAATAAATTTAGAAAATAGTATTATAATTAAGGGACTATCTGAGAATAATAATTTAAATATAAAAAACCCAATTAGCTTAACTAGAGATGGAACTGCAGGCGATGTGTTGTAGCTGTGGTATGTGGGAGCTAGTGGATCCCATTGCGAGTCACGGTGACCAGGTCTTCTCAAAGTGTTTGCAGTTCGAGGACCTTCAGCTCAGAGTTGAAAAGCTGGAGTCCGAGCTACGGACACTGCAGCACAACAGGGAGGGGGAGAATTACCTTGATGCTATGTTTCAGGCAATCACACCCCATAGGTTTTTTTTTTAATAAACATTTTATTGAGGTGTTTTTTGGTTTTACAACAACAAAATAAACAATGTACATGAATCTATAAACATATTGCAAATGCGTCTTCCTCCCTTACAGGTCCCACCTTTATTAACCCTCTACTCTAAACTAAACTAACCCCCCCCACACTTCTGCTGATGATTACTTATCCACAAAGAGGTCGACGAACGGTTGCCACCTCCGGACGAACCCTAACATTGACCTTCTCAAGGCAAACTTGATTTTCTCCAAACAGAGAAAGCTAGCCATGTCAGATAGCCAGGTCTCTGACTTCAGAGGCTTTGCGTCCCTCGAAACTAATAATATCCGGCTCCGGGCTACCAGGAAAGCAAAGGCCAGAACGTCTGCCTCTTTCTCCTCCTGGTTTCCCAGATCGTCCGACACCCCAGAAATCGCCACCTCTGGACTCGGTGCCACCCTTTTCTTAAAACCGTGTACATGACATCTGTAAACCCCTACCAGAATCCCCTAAGCTTTGGACATGCCCATAACATGTGGACATCGTTCGCTGGCCCCCCGCACACCTTACATACCTATCTTCTACCCCAAAAAACCAGCTAATCCGGGCCACTGTCATGTGAGCCCGGTGAACGACCTTGAATTGTATCAGGCTGAGCCTGGCACATGTTGTGGACACTTTGACTCTACTCAACGCGTCCGCTCATAGACCATCCTCCATCTCTCTTCCCAACTCCTCTTCCCACTTGTGCTTCAGCTCCTCAGTCTGCGTTTCCTCTGACCCCATAAGTTCCTTGTAAATGTCAGAGACCCTCCCTTCTCTCAACCACCCTCTGGAAACTACCCTATTCTGTATCCCCATTGGTGGTCGGAGCGAGAATGTTGAAATCTGCCTATGTAGGAAGTCCCCCACCTGCAGGTACCTGAATTTGTTACCCCTCGCCAATCCAAATTTCTCCTCCAGCTCCCTCAAGCTAGGAAAGCTCCCCTCTATAAACATATCCCCCATCCTCTCAAGCCCTGCTTTCTGCCATCTCTGAAACCCACCGTTTATCCTTCCCGGGGCAAACGGGTGATTATTACAGATTGGAGACCAAACCAATGCTCCCTCTGCTCCCACATGCCCCCTCCATTGCCCCCAGACTCTCAGGGCCGCCACCATCACGGGGCTAGTGAAGTACCATGCCAGCAGGAACGGCAGAGGCGCCGTTATCAACCCCCCTAAGCTGGTGCCCTTACATGAAGCTGCCTCCATACGCTCCCATGTCAAACCTCCTCCCACCACCCACTTCCTGATCATGGCTATATTCTCCACCCAATAGTAGTTATTGAAGTTTAGCAGTGCCAGCCCGCCCTCTCCCCGGCTCCGCTCAAGCATCCCCTTCTTTACTCGCGGGATCTTGCCCGCCCCTACAAAGCCAGTGATCACTTTGTTGATCCGTTTAAAAAAGGACCGCGGAATAAAGATGGGGAGACACTGAAACACAAACAGAAATCTCGGGAAGACCGTCACCTTGACCGTCTGCACCCTCCCAGCTAGTGACAACGGGAGCACCTCCAAAAATTGGCCTTCATTTGGTCTACTAGTCGGGCCAGATTTGTGCCTGAAGCTTGTTTAATTTGTTCCATACACTCCGTGTATTTGTACATAGAACTCTTATATGGGCCATACACTCCAGCCGTTCCCATTCCCGCGCTACTTGGATGCCTAGATACTGAAAGCTTCCCCCTACCACTCTAAATGGCAGCTCCCCCAGTCGCCTCTCCTGTCCCCTCGCCTGGACCTCAAACATCTCACTTTTCCCCATATTTTTAGTTTATACCCTGAGAACCTGCCAAATTCCCCCAGAATCCTCATGATTTCTTCCATCCCCTCTATTGGGTTCGATACATACAGGAGCAGGTCGTCTGTGTAAAGCGAGATGCTGTGTTCCGCACCCCCCCCGGACCAGCCCGTTCCAGCCCCTTGAGGCTCTCAGTGCAATTGCCAGCGGCTCTAAAGCTAACGCGAACAATAATGGAGAGAGGGGCATCCCTGACTCGTCCCCCGATGCAGCCTAAAATAGACCGATGCTGTCCTATTCGTCCGTACAGTCGCCACAGGTGCCTAATACAGCAACCTGACCCAGTCAATAAAGCCTGCCCAAATCCAAACCGCCCCAGTACCTCCCACAGATATTCCCATTCTACTCGATCAAAGGCCTTCTCGGGGTCCATTGCGACCACTACCTCCACCTCCCTACATTCCGGGGGCATCATGATCACGTTTAATAGCCTTCTTACATTGGCCACCAACTGCCTTCCCTTAACAAACCCCGTCTGGTCCTCCCCAATAATGTCCGGAACACAATCTTCAATCCTGGAGGACACAATTTTGGCCAGCAGTTTGGCGTCCACATTCAATCGGGATATCGGCCTGTAGAACCCACAGAGCTCCGGGTTCTTGTCTCGCTTCAGGATCAGCAAAATCGTGACCTGTGATATCGTCAGGGGAAGCACCCCTCTCTCCCTTGCCTCACCGAATGTCCTCATCAACAATGGCCCCAGTATCCCAGAGAACTTTTTATAAAACTCCATTGGGTACCCATCCGGTTCCGGGGCTTTACCTGACTGCATGGCCTTCAGACCCTCCGCTATCTCTTCCCCGATCAGGGCCCCCAGCCCTTCTACGAGCTCCCCGTCCACCTTCGGGAAATTCAGACCCCCTAGGAAGTGCCTCATCCCCTTGGGCCCCATTGGGGGTTCCAACCCATACAGCCGACTATAAAACTCCTTCAACGCCTTACTCACCCCTGCTGAGTCTCCAACCAGGTTCCCATCTCCATCCTTTACTTTCCCTATCTCTCTGGCTGCCTCCTGTTTTCTAAGCTGCTGTGCAAGCATTCTACTGGCCTTCTCTCCATGCTCATAAATTGCCCCCTTCGCCCTTCTCAGCTGCTCCACCGCCCTCCCTGTGGGTAACAAACCAAACTCTGCCTGTAGCCTCCGCCTGCAGCCTCCACCATTTCCTTAAAAGCCCTGCCTCTGGGGTCTCCGCTACCTCCTGTCGACCTGTAGCATCTCCTTTATCAGTGAGTCCATCTCTGCCCTGTCTACCTTCTCCCTGTGGGCCCGTATCGAGATCAGCTCCCCTCTAACCACCGCCTTCAATGCTTCCCAGACCACCGCTGCTGCAATTCCCCCCGTGTCATTGACTTCCAGGTAGTTCTGGATAAATTTCCTCAGCCACCCACACACCTCTTCGTCAGCTAAAAGATCCACGTCTAACTTCCATTGCGGGCGCTGGTTACTGTCTTTACTAACCTGTAGGTCAACCCAGTGTGGAGCATGGTCTGAGATTGTGATCGCCGAGTACCCCGTGTCCACCACCCCCGTCAGTAAAGCCCTGCTCAGAATAAAGAAATCAATCCGGGAGTACACTTTATGCACTTGTGAGTAGAAGGAGAACTCCTTCTCCCTTGGCTGCCCAAATCTCCATGGGTCCACTCCCCCCCCCCCCCCCACCCCCCCCCCCCCCCCCCCCCCCCCCATCTGCTCCATGAACCCTTTTAGCTCCTTAGCCATTGCTGGCACCCTGCCCGTTTTTGAGCTTGACCGATCTAAACCAGGGTCAATAACTGTGTTGAAGTCCCCTCCCATGACCAACTTATGCAAATCCAGGTCCGGTATGTTCCCCAGCATCCTCTTTATAAACTCCACATCGTCCCAATTTGGCAAATACACATTTACTAGTACCACCTGCACCCCCTCCAATTTCCAACTGAGCATAATGTACCGACCTCCCACATCCAAAACTATTCTTCCCGCCTCAAGCACTACCCGCTTGTTGATCAGAATCGCGACCCCTCTTGTCTTGGAGTCCAGTCCCGAGTGAAATCTGGTCAGCTACTCTAATGTACGTCTCCTGCAGCATTACCATATCCGCCTTCAGTCCTCTCAAATGCGCAAACACACGTGCCTTCTTGACCGGCCCATTTAGCCCTCGTATATCTAGTGATCAGCCTTGTTGGGGGGCTCTTCGCCAACCCCCCCTTGCCGATCAGCCATCCCCTTTCTTGGGCCAGTCTCCAGCCCCCACCTCACGCCTCCACTGGCCCGCCCCCAGGCAGCCTCCGCCCCCTACCTCCTCTCTGCCCCTCGGAAACAATCCCTCCCTACCCCTCCCCCCTAGTGACAGGACAATGTAAATCGACCCTTTGATAAGCCTAACATCTGCTCACCCCCCCACTATGCTTCCGTGAGCTAGACCGCCCAGCTAGCTTGGTGGCCCCCACCCCTGTCGCCAGACATTCTCCCACCTATTGTTCCCTCCCCGCCCTTACATACATATTCAAATGACAAACACTCCCAACACAATTGCCCGACACAAAAAGAAACGCTCATGAAATAAAATATCAAGCAAGTGATCCAGTATCTAAACAAACGCACCTCCATCCCCCAACAGTATCTCACCACCATTGCCCTCGGGGGTCTCCTATTCACGGTTTCCTCGCGAGCGCTCTGTGAGCCCGGTCCACCTCAAAGGGTCGGGAGAATGCCCCAGCAGCTTCTCGAACATGTCCGCTATGTATGCCCCAGCGTCCGCTCCATCGGACAGCTCCGGGAGCCCAACGACCAGCAGTACCTATTCTCTAGATCCTCCAACTTCTCCAGGAGCCTTTTCTGCTGGTCTCTCAGTGTTCCTACCTCCAACTCCACCGCTGTTTGCTGTTCCTCCTGGCCAGCCAGCGCCTTCTCTACTTGCTGGATCACCTGATCTTGGGCATCCAATCTAAGCCCTCCTGGATAACTTGCATCAACTGCTCGTTGACCACTGGGCCGACAAGCCAGAAGTCCGGTCATCTGCCATGCTTTCTCCCACTGCAGCTTCAGCCTACGCCTTCTCTGTCCATCTATTTCTCCCTTTGTGAGCACTTCTTGTCCTTCTCTCCATGCACCGATGTGGGAATCCAGTACACAATTGCCTCTATCATCGATTTTCCAAATCAAGTCCGGTAAAAAAAATCGAGGGAAAAGGTCCAAAAGTCCGACCCAAGCGGGAGTCACCAAATGTGCGACTTACTTCTTCATAGCCGCCACCGGAAGTCTCCACACCCCATAGGTTAAGTACTTCAAACTTATCCAGCGGCCAGGCACAGGAGGGTGTAACTGCAAGTGAGGCAGGTAGAAGGATCCCAACTGTAGCAAATGAAGGAACCTCGGCACTTGACCATGTCCAACAGGTACAAGGTACTTGCACCGTGTGGATGAGGAAAAGGACTGTAGGGACGATGTGAAACTGACCACTGCACCATGGTACAGGAGGCCATTCAAGCAGGGGAAGCAAAAAGACAAGTGATAGTGGTAGGAGTTTCTAGTATCAGGTGAACAGATGGCATCCTTTGTAAGTAGGATCGAGAGTGACTCATGGTGTGTTGCCTTCCTGGTGCCAGGGTGAGGAACATCTGGAACTGGCTTGAAAAGGTTTTGGATAGGAAGGTGGAAGAATCCAGTTGTTGTGGTCCATGCTGGGACCCACAACAGAAGCAAGAGAAAGCAATTGGTGATGTTTGCGGATTATCAGGCATGAGGAACAACATTAAAGATTAGAATCCTTAGTTTATTATCCGAGCCACGTGCAAATTGGCATAGAGCTAAGAAAATCAGGGAAGTAAACACGCGGCTGAAGGAGTGGTGCGAGAAAGAGGGGATCCATTTAGTGGGGCACTGGCATCAGTATTGGGACAGATAGGAGCTTTACCGTTCAGACGGGCTCCATCTGAACCAGTCTGGGACCAATGTCCTAATGCAAAGGTTAAATATGGTGGTCACAAGGACTTTATACTAATTGGGGGGGGGGGGGGGGGGGGGAGGGGGGACTGGGGGAAGTCAATAGTTTCAAACACAAGTCACAAGACAGAGAGTAAAGAAACAATCAGGAAGCTTACTTCAGGTATGGCTGGTAATGGCAAAACTATAAGAAATATATTGATTAAACCAGAAGTGAAAAATAATAAACAGGTAAACAAAGCACCAGTGCTGAGGGACAGGTTGGAGTGTATGGCCCATATAAGAGTTCTATGTACAAATGCACGGAGTGTATGGAACAAATTAAACAAGCTTCAGGCACAAATTCAAATTGGAGATTATGATACAGTAGCCATTACTGAGACATGGCTGTGGGGTGGGATGGTCGGGACTGGGAACTTAATATACCAGGTTGGAAGGTTTACAAGATGGTTAGGGAAAATGGCAGTGGGTGAGAGACGATTTAATGAGGGGAAAGTTTGCAGTGGGGACCTGGTAAGTGGACCTGAGGAACAGTGAAGGATCTATAAATGTATTGGTGTGTATAAACCCCCGGTAGAAGCTCAGAAGTGCTAGATTGTATAAATGCAGAAATCAGACAAGTCTGTCGCAAATGCAAAGTAGTATTCATGGGGAATTTTAACTTTAGCATAGATTGGGAGAGGCAGTCAAGTACCTGTCAGAAAGGTAGTGAGTTTCTGAAGTATGTCAGGGATAATTTCCTACAGCAATATGGATGCAAAAAGGGACATGCAATATTGGATTTAGTAATGAGCAGGGTTTAATTAGTAACCTAATTGTGCGTGAACACAATCGAGTTCAATGCAATGTTTGAAAATACAATGCACAAATCAGCTGCTAGAATTTTAGATTTAGTTAAGGCTGACTTTAATGAGATGAGACGGAGACTGTCCACAGTAAACTGGAAACATTCGCTAATGGGTAAAACAGCTGAAGAACAGTGGAAGATGTTTAAAGAAACATTTAACACAGTACAGAAACAGTTTATATCCTTGAGAGCGAAAATCTCCACTTAACAGGGAAAAAAAATCATGGACAACTGAAGATATAAGGGAGAGCATAAAACTAAATGAAAGGGCTTGCAAAAATGCAAAAAACAGCACCAATCCTACCAAATGGGAAAGATACAAAGACCAGTGAAGGGCCACAGAGCAGCTTATAAGAGCTAGAAAAAGGAATTATGAGTGAAAACTTGCAAGGGACATCAAAATCAATAAGACAATGTTTTATAGTTACATGAAGGGAAAGTGGGTGGCAGGACCAATATTGGCCTGTTAAAGACTGAAAGTGGGGATATTGTCAATGACTTTGGGGAAATGGCAGAGATGTTGAATAATTACTTTTACTCAGTATTTACAGTAGAAAAGGAGAGCTTGCCGGTACTCCCAAGGGCATTACTAATGGATTGGGGACAAAGACTAAATAAATTTAACATAATTGAAACATTGATAATGAGGAAATTAATGGAACTAAAGAGCGACAAATCTCCAGGATCTGACGGTTTCTATCCGAGGGTCTGAAAGGAAGTAGGGGAACACACTATAGATGCCCTCACAATAATCTTTCAGAGTTCCCTAGATTCAGGAGTCATCC
The DNA here is from genome assembly GCF_902713615.1 of Scyliorhinus canicula. Lineage (NCBI taxonomy): Eukaryota > Metazoa > Chordata > Chondrichthyes > Carcharhiniformes > Scyliorhinidae > Scyliorhinus > Scyliorhinus canicula. The sequence continues at coordinate 148,917,118 of NC_052155.1, forward strand.
CTCTGGATTGGAGAATTGCTCATGTCACTCTATTTTGTAAGAAGGGCAAAAGAGGAAATACAGGGAAACAGACCAGTTAGCCTAACTACTAACTGTGTAACTACTGTGGTAGTGAAATTGTTGGGTGTCTATAATCAAGGATAGGGTAACTTAACACCTTGCAAATTTTCAGTTAATCAGGGAGAGTCAGCATGGATTCATGAAAGGTAGGCCATGCTTGACAAACCTCATTGGGTTTTTTGAAGAGTGACTAAAGTAGCGGACAGGGGAATGTCTATGGATGCTGTTATATGGACTTCCAGAAGGTGATTGATAAAGTCCCACATAAGAGACTGTTAACTAACATAAAAGCCCATGGAACTGAGGGAAAATGTTGACATGGTCAGGAAATTGGCTGAGTGGCATGTGACAGAATTCAGGGATAACAGATAGGTACTCAAATTGGCAGGGTGTGACTAGTGCTGTCCCATAGGGATCTCTATTAGGGCCGCACTTGTTCACATAATTCATTAATAACTTGGATAATGGCTTGGAAAGTCATACATCCAACCTTGCTGATGACACAAAGTTGTGAGGGCTACAAAGAGTCCAGCACGAGTTTATAAAGTCAAACAGAAAGTAACTTTATTTACAGCAATATGTACAACAGTACCAGCAGTTCACTATTGGTTCCCTCTCTAGCTGGTACCACACTGGCCAGCTCTATTCAGACAGCTGGACTGCTAATGATTGCCTGCACCCCCCCCCCCCTCCACGGCTCAAAGGGCTGAATGGCCTACTCCTGTACTGTTCTCCCTCCCTTTTGCCTCTTCTTGAGATGTTTTTTGTATCTTCTATTAAGACAGATACAAGATGCTTGTTCAAAGTCTCTGCCAATTCCTCGTTTCCCATTATTAATTGTCCAATGACACCTTCTAAGGGACCAACGCTCACTCTAGCTACTCTTTTACTTTTTATATACTTGAAGAAGGTTTTACATGAATTTTTATATTTGAATTCAATTGGATTTGATTTGATTTATTATCACATGTACCGAAGTACAGTGAAAAGTTTTTTCTGCGGCCGAGGGAACGTACACAGTATGTACATAGTAGACAAAAGAATAATCAACAGAGAACATTGACAAATGGTACATCAACAAACAGTGATTGGTTACAGTGTGGAACAAGGGGCCAAACAAAGCAAATTCATGAGCATGAGCAGCATAGGGCATCATGAATAGTGTTCTTACCGGGAACAGATCAGTCTGAGGGGGAGTCATTGAGGTGTCCTGAAGCTGTGGAGAAGAAGCTGTTCCTATGTCTGGATGTGCGGGTCTTCAGACTTCTGTACCTTCTGTCTGATGGAAGGGTCTGTAAGAAGGCAATGCCTGGGTGGGAGGGGTCTCTGATAATGCTGTTTGCCTTCCTGAGGCAGCGGGAGGTGTATACAAAATTATTGTGGGGGTGGCAAGCTTGTGTGATGCGTTGAGCTGAGTTCACCACACTCTAATGTTACTTGCGATCTTGGACCGAGCAGTTGCCATACCAGGCTGTGATGCAGCTGGATAGGATGCTCTCTATTGCACATCTGTAGAAGTTTGTGAGAGTCAATGCAGACATGTCACATTTCTTTAGCTTCCGTAGGAAGTAGAGACGTTGTTGGGCTTTCTTGACTGTTGTGTCAACCTGAGTGGACCAGGACAGACTGTTGGTGATGGTGACCCCCAGGAATTTAAAGCTATCGACCATCTCCACTTCGGAGCCATTGATGCAGACGGGGGGGGGGGGGGGGGGGGGGGTGTCTCGTGCTACGCTTCCTGAAGTCGATGCAGTTCCTTGGCCTTTCCAACATTTAGAGAGAGGTTGTTTTCGGTACACCAGGCAACTAAGTGATTTATCTCCCTCCTGTTGTCTGATTCGCCGTTGTTGAGATACAGCCCACCACAGTTGCATCATCCGCATAGGGTAGCAGGGTAGCATGGTGGTTAGCATAAATGCTTCACAGCTCCAGGGTCCCAGGTTCGATTCCCGGCTGGGTCACTGTCTGTGTGGAGTCTGCACGTCCTCCCCCTGTGTGCGTGGGTTTCCTCCGGGTGCTCCGGTTTCCTCCCACAGTCCAAAGATGTGCGGGTTAGGTGGATTGGCCATGCTAAATTGCCCGTAGTGTCCTAATAAAAGTAAGGTTAAGGGGGGGGGGGGGTTGTTGGGAGGGAGGGGTCAAGTCCAAGATTGCGGAGTTTGGTTATTAGTCTTGTTGGGATAATGGTGTTGAAGGCGGAGCTGTAGTTGATGAACAGCAGTCTTACATAGGTGTCCTTATTGTCGAGGTGTTCAAATGTTGATTATAGAGTCAGGGATATAGCATCTGCTGTGGACTGGCTGCAGTGATTGGCAAATTGCAGTGGATCGAGACCGTCTGGGAGGCTGGCAGTGATCCGTCTCATGAATAGCCGCTCGAAGCATTACATGATAACAGACGTCAGGGCCACCGGTCGGTAGTCGTTGAGGCAGGCTACCTTGTTCTTCTTTGGTACTGGTATTATAGTCGTCTTCTTGAAGGAGGTGGGGATCTCAGAGCAGAGGAGTGAGCTGGTGAAGATATCTGCGAATACACTCACCAGCTGGTCTGCGCAGGCTCTGAGTGCTAGCCGAGGGACTCCGTCGGGGCCCGTCGCTTTCCTCGGATTCACTTTCAAGAAGGCAGCCCTTACCTCTGAGGCTGTAATAGTGGGTATGGGTGCATCCAGTGCTGTTGGGGCGGGTGGCACTGATACATTGGCTGACTGCTCAAAGCGGGCATACAACTTGTTCAGATCATCGGGCAGGGATGTTCCAGCCCCACCTTTTCCGCCTGGCCTTGCTTTATAGCCTGTGATCTTTTGTAGGCCCTGCCATAGTTGTCGTGGGTTTGTATTGTTGGCCTGGGTCTCTAGTTTGATGTGGTATTGTCTTTTTGCATCTCTGATGGCTTTCTGTATGTTGGATCTGGATTTCTTATATAGGTCAGGGTCGTCAGACTTGAACGCCTCCGTCCGGAACTTCAGCAGGGAGTGAACCCTTTGATTGAGCCAGGGTTTCCAATTGGGGTTGGGGAAAACCCTTATTGTCTTCTTTGGTACGCAGTCCTCGACACACTTCCTGATGAAGTCTGTGATGGTGGTTGCGTACTCGTCCAGGTTAGCTGCCGCGCCCTTGAATATGGATCAGCCCACAGTCTTCAAGCAGACACGGAGGATGTCCTCAAGATTCCTCAGACCAGCACTGCACGGTTTTCTTGACTGGCTCAGCACTCTGAGTTGCTGTTTGTAAGCCGGAAGTAGGAATACCGACTTTTGGACGGATTTCCCAAAGAGTGGTCGGGGAATTGAGCGGGAGGCACCTTTGATGCTCGTGGAGCAGTGGTCTAGGGTGTCTGCACCTCTGGTGGAGCAGGAGATATGTTGATGGAGTTTGGGTAGGAGCTTCTTGAGGTTGCCCTGGTCTACAGCCACAATTGTCAGGGCTTCGGGGTGATTTGTTTCTTGGTTGTTGATGGTGGAATGTAGTTCATCAAGTGCTTTCTTCACTTCCGCCTGGGGTGGGATGTAGACTGCTGTGATGAGTACAGAGGTGAATTCACGTGGGAAGTAGAACGGGCAACATTTCACGGTTAGGTATTCTAGGTCTAGGGAGCAATGGCACCCTAGGGACACCACATCTGAGCACCAGGAGGTGTTGATGAGGAGGCAAATACCCCCGCCCTTCGACCTGCCTGAGGCCTTTGTGCGGTCCAATCGGTGGATTGAAAAACCTTTGGGTTGGATGGCTCGGCACAACATCTATTTCTTCTTTAAAAATAAATTTTAGAGTACTCAATTATTTTTGCTAATTAAGGGACAATTTAGTGTGGCCAATCCACCTATACTGCACATTATTGGGTTGTGGGGGTGAGACACACGCAGACATGGGGAAGATATGCAAACTCCACACGGACAGTGACTTGGGGCCGGGATCGACCCAGGTCCTCGGCGCCTTAAGGCAGCAGTGCTAACCACTGCGCCACCGAGCCACCTTCATGTTATATTTCTTGCTAGTTTTCTCTAATGCTCAAATTCTCTCTTTATTCATTTTTTAATAATCCTTTACAAGGTTTATAAAACGTTCCCAAACCTCTTGCCTACAAACAGTCTTCACAGCATTGTGTACATTTTCTTTCAATTTTATATCACTCTTAACTTCCTCAGTTAATCTGGAATGGTGCATTCTTCGGGTAGAATTCTTCTTCTTCACTGGAATATATCTATGAAATACCTCCTTAACTGTCTGCCATTGCTTCTCTACTGTCTTTATTTTTAACGTATTAGCCCAGACTGCTTCAGGCAACTCTATCCTCATACTCTGAATTGTCTTTATTTAAGTTTAAGACACTAGTTATGGATCCTGCGATGAATGTAGAAATTGTTATATAACATATTTTATATGTGTGGCATTAATGTTATTAAAAACCTTGATTTAAAATACATGCAGGCATTCTGTCTATGAAAGCTGTAATTAAGGTGTTGTAAAAGGTGAGGTAGTTATTGATTGATTTTAATCATTTACTTGTTTACAGAGAGATGGCTAATGGAACATTGTTACGATTGGAGTCGATTCTCTGGGGTAAAGATAATTTGAGGGATTTATTTAGCCCTAGCTAAGCAGGCCATGGGACATATTAGTGGGACATAGATGATGTAATTAATGGGAGGAGCCAGGTCTGTCTGTAGTTTTGCAAGAATATTTTAAGTTGAACAGCAGTTTGCCATAGGATTTGAATCTGCCAAGCCAAAAGGATGTTCAGGTTGTTCCAAAAAGGGTCTTTTTCTCCAAAGGTCTTCACAGATAAGCAAGTAACCTTTTTTGTTAACTTTATTTATAAGTGGCATTTGAACTGCATTGGGTTTGCTTGGTTGGAATATTTATAGTGAAAGTGTAGGACATAAGTTAAAGTTTAAGAACTGTTTAATTGTGAACTGTAGAGCTAGTTCTGCAATGTTAAGGTGGATAACTCTGTGTTGAAATTAAGTTGGTTTTAACATAAAAGATACCTATTGGCCAGAGTCATCAATCCTGGGGTGAAGTATCCTTTCCTCACAGTTTTACAAATAAAGCATTTGTTTGGGCTTCTCCTCCATAATCCTGACAAAGGTTGGGGTCTGGTTCTGTATCCTAAAAACCCATATTTTTCCCTCTCAAACTGAATGTGGAATTCTATCACCGTTTGATCACTCTTGCTCAGAGGATCCTTTACTAGGAAGTATTTAATTAATCCTCTCTCATTACACATTAGCAGACCCAAAACAGCCTGTTCCCTGGCAGGTTCCAGAATATATGGTTCTGAAAAACTGTCCCTGATACATACTGGAAACTCACCCTCCAGATTAACATTGATTTGATTTGTCCGATTGATGTGAAGATTAGTTGCTCATGGTTACTGCAGTATCTTTCTTGTACTTCCCATTATGTATGTCCTACTGTGTGGCTACTGTTAGGGAGCAAAAAACTACTCCTACCAGTGGCTTCTTACATTTACTATTACTTATCTCCACCCAAACTGATTCAACATCTTGATCTTCTGAACCAAGATCATTTGTTGCCACTGTACTGATCACATCCTTTCCGAACAGAGCTACCACACTTCCTATTTCTTTCCATCTGTCTTCTGAAATGCCAAACACCCTTTAATAACTGGACACGATACTGAGAAAATAGAAAGTTGGAGCAAGGTGCTGCTGGGATATGTTTATGTTTTTCTAATCGAAGAATAGTTTTTAAAATTCTATAACGTACAATAGCTGGGACCTTGCCAATTGGC